>NC_046171.1:40882945-41182945 GCF_011064425.1 Rattus rattus
TTCCTGTCTCTGCCTTCTAGAAATTCATTTCTGCTGCCAGCACGGAAAACACATACAGAAATATGAATGGGCTCACGCTTCTGAATGAGCAAAGTTAAAGGACCAGGGTTGGTAAGAGGCTTCCTGCTGACAGAATCCCAAGGTGATCCCAAGGCAAGAGGTGGAGAGCATGCATGTGGACTCTGTTGTAAAGTCACTGTGCTCAGACACGGGGACCCCACCCTACCAATTTTATCCAGTCTTTTTTTTTTTCTCCATCTTTATTAACTTGGGTATTTCTTATTTACTTTTTGATTGTTATTCCCTTTCCCGGTTTCCAGGTCAACATCCCCCTAACCCATGCCCCTCCTCTTCTATATGGGTGTTCCCCTCCCCATCCTCCCCCCATTACCACCCTCCCCCAACAATCACGTTCACTGGGGGTTCAGTCTTGGCAGGACCAAAGGCTTCCCCTTCCACTGGTGATCTTACTAGGATATTCATTGCTACCTATGCAGTTGGAGCCCAGGGTCAGTCCATGTATAGTCTTTCAGTAGTGGCTTAGTCCCTGGAAACTCTAATTTTATCCAGTCTTAATCACTCCCCTCAAGCCACCCACCTGGAAACATCTCAGTGGGTTGGGTTCATGGGTTCACATTCCTACCCTCTTTGTAACCTACAGTGAGGCTTAAATTTCAGTGCTAGAGGGGCTTGGGAGGACTCAGGTTGAATGCTGAAGCCATACTGAGTGCAGCAGGTGCCTCAGAGCAAAGCATCAGAGGGGCCACCAAAGGCTCCTCAAGGCCCCTCTTTTTGTCTTGCCCTCTTGCCTACCAGATAGAGTTTCACACTGTTTGTTCCCCATGATCCCGGTATGGAGGCTCAGGGCTGTATCACCAAGCTGGAAATGCTGGCCTATGTCTGTGTTCTATGAGGACCAGTGGCCACAACCTCAAGAAAAGCAGGTAGCAGTGATCCTGAGTACTGACACGGTCACCCTCCACACTTCCTGGTTCACACGCTGCATCATTCATGAAGAAAATGAACTCATCACCTTCTCCCTGGATGAGGCTACAGACTTTAATTAGAAGACTCAGGAAAAGCATTGACATTTAGCTGTAATACCCCAAAAGAGTGTTAATTTCATTCAGTTTGTCAAAGAAAAACATATTCTTGATACTTGTGCAAGGGGGGAAGGCAGACTGTGTTTATCAGGGATATGCTGCTTGGTCCTGGAGCCACTGTCCAGTGTTTTATGGATGGTGGGGAGGAGGGATCAGTTCAGCCCAAACTCCAGCAAAGATAAAAGGACATGCAAAGTCCCCTTTGACTTACACAGACAAAGTAATCTGGGGCAGCCTGCTGTGCTGCCTCTTGATTGGTGTTTTGGTGTGTTGGGGTGGTTGGTTGGTTGGTTGGTTGGTTGGTTGGTTGGTTGGTTGGTTGGTCAGTTAGTTGGTTGGTGGGTTGGTTGGTTGGTTGGTTGGTTGGTCAGTTAGTTGGTTGGTGGGTTGGTTGGTCGGTTAGTTGGTGGGTGGGTTGTTTATTGTGTTGGTTGGTTGGTGAGTTGGTTGGTTGGTTGTGTGTTGGTTGGTTGGTGGTTGGTTGGTTGGTGGGTTGGTTGGTTGATTGGTTGGTTGGTTGGTTGGTTGGTTGGTTGGTTGGTGATTGGTTGGTTGGTGGGTTGGTTGGTTGGTTGGTGGTTGGTTGGTTGGTGGTTGGTTGGTTGGTGTGTTGGTTTTGGTTGTGTGTGTATTGGTTGGTTGGTTGGTAGGCTGGTTGGTTGGTGGGTTGGTGGGTTGGTTGGTTGGTTGGTTGGTTGGTTGGTGGGTGGGTTGGTTAGTGTGTTGGTTGGTTGGTGGGTTGGTTGGTTGGTTGGTTGGTTGTTGGTGGGTTGGTTGGTTTGGTTGCTTGTTGGTGGGTTGGTTGGTTGGTTGGTTAGTTGGTTGGTGTGTTGGTTGGTTGGTTGGGTTGGTGGTTGGTGGTTGTTGGTTGGTGGGTTGGTTGGTGTTGGTTGGTTGGTGGGTTGGTTGGTTGTTGGTTGGTTGGTGGGTTGGTTGGTTGGTGGGTTGGTTGGTGGGTGGGTTGGTTGGTTGGTTGGTGTGTTGGTTGGTTGGTTGGTTGGTTGGTTGGTTGTTGGTTGGTTGGTTGGTTGGTTGGTTGGTTGGTTGGTTGGTTGGTTGGTTGGTTGGTTGGTTGGTGGGTTGATTGGTGGGTTGGTTGGTTGGTTAGTTGGTTGGTTGGTTGGTTGGTTTGGTTGGTTGGTTGGTTGGTTGGTTGGGTTGGTTGGTTGGTTGGTGTGTTGGTTGGTGGGTTGGTTGGTTGGTGTGTTGGTTGGTGGGTTGGGTTGGTTGGTGTGTTGGTTGGTGGGTTGGTTGGTTGGTGGGTTGGTTGTTGGTTTATTGTGTTGCTGGAGACTGAACCCAGAGCATTGGACATGCTAGCCATGTGCTCTTCATCTGGGCTGTTTTTTAAAACTCTGAGACAGGGCCTCGATATGTTGCTCAGGCTAGCCTTGAACTCATCCTGTGGTGCAGGGCCTTGAAGTTCCATTTGTACTGCTGTAACAAACTACCATAGAGAGAGTGACGACTTTATTTTTAAAGCCCTAAACATGTATTTGTTGCATGTACAAATGTAATGCATGCATGCATGAGCGTAAGTGCTATGACACTGTGTGGGTGTCAAGGGCAATTTGTCAGAGTAAATTCTCTCTTCCATCGTGTGGGCTCCAACCTTGTCAGCATGGTGGCAAGTGCCCTCACCTACTAAGCCCTCTCATCAGCCCAATTTATAAATAATAGTACTTCTCTTGGTTCTGGTTGGAGATGTCCAAGATTAAGGCACCAGGAGATCCTGTGCCTGGTGGGGGTCGTTCTCTGCTTCCAGGATGTGCCGAACCTCACGAGACGGACAAGTCAAGGACAAGAGGGGTACTGAGATTCCTCCACCCTTTTATAAGGTGACAAGCGCCCTTCATGAGGGCTCCACCCTGAAGCCTGAACATTATCACATTACACAGAAGTTAAACTATGAACTGGAGGGAGTGTAATGTTCACATCATGACATTCCTCAAAGAAATCCTTCTGTTGACTTACTTAATTCTGGTCTGTTTGGTTTTTGTCTGTTTATATTTTCTAAAGGGGGGAAAGGGGAAGAGAAATGGTATGGAGTTGGGTGGCTGGGGAGCTTAGGAGGATTTGGGAGGGGTTGGGGGAGGGAAACAACTATCAGAATGTATTGCATGAAAATATTTTTCTGATATATATGTACATATATATATGTATTATATATATGATACTTTTATTATGCTATTTGTTTATATTATGGTTAGATAGGATTTACCAGCCAAGGGTTTATATGTTAGAAGCTGGATCCTCAGTGTTGTGATTCGAAGATACAGGGCCTTGTGGGAGGTCCCTAGTTCGTTGAGCTATGCCCCCAGAAAGGACTAAAGCAATTCTGTGACCCTTATAAAAATGAAATACTACAAAAGCAAGTTTAATACTTAAGTCACTGTGATGGTTTAGATAAGAAATATCCCCCACAGACACAAGCTTCTGAATACTTCATCCCGAGTGAATGGCTATCAGGGGAGGTTTAGAGTTGCGTCCTTCCGCTGGGGCAGGCTTTGAGAGTGCATAGCCTCACCCCACATCCAGTTGGCTCTCACCTTTGTGCTCTCAGTTTCTTGTTCTGCCCTTCTGTGTGCTGTTTGCTGCCATGACTCCCTGCCACTGTGGACTCTTATCCCCCGGAACCATAAGCCCCTTTCATTTGTGAGTGGCCTTGGTCTGGTGTTTGATCACTGCAGCTGATGAGTAACTAATCCACTCTGCTCTGGCTTCCTGCCTGGTCATGCAATCATTTCCTGTTCCAGGACATCTTCAGCCATCAGGCCCCAGAAGAAGCTGACCCATGTGGTCTTCTAATCTTAAACATTTTATGGTCCAATCCTGAGAACTAAAGGGGATTATTTTCTTTATAGTCACCCAGCTTCTGGAATTTTATTATAGTAACAAAAATGGCTAACAGAGACCACATAAGGACACGTCGCCTTTCTCTGTTCTCATATCTGGGACATCAGATGGCCTCTAATTGATAGCTCAGAGCTGGGGTCATCTGGAAGTCCCTTTGTTTGGGATTTGTATTACTTCTCTTGTTGCTGTGACAAAATGTCTTAAAGAAACAACTTAAGGGAGTTACTGGTCAGGGTTACTAGTGCTGTGATGAAACAAAACAAAAAAACCTATGACCAAAAGCAAGCCAAGGCAGAAAGGGTTCATTTGGCTTACACTTTTACATCACAGTTCACCATTGAAGGAAGTCAGGGCAGGGCCTCAAGCAGACCAGGAACCTGGAGACAGGAGCTGATGTAGAGGTCATGGAGGGGTGCTACTTAGTGACTTGATCTTTATGACTTGCTCAGCTGCTTTCTTATGGAACCCAGGACCATCAGGCAAGGGTGGCACCACCCACAGTGGGCTAAGCCGCCCACATCTATTACTGAATAAGAAAATGCTCTACAGGCTTACCTACAGCCTAATCTTATGGTGGCATTTTCCCAGTTGAGGTTTCCTCCTCTCAGATGACTCCAGCTTGTGTCAAGCTGACACAAAACTAGCCAGCACAATTGACTCCATGTCAACGCGACACGCAAACACATCAATGTTAAGCTACAACCTTCTCTTTCTTGTTCATCCCCAAGATCCCACATTCATATTGGCAATATAAAACATTTTGCAAACTTAAAAGGTCCCGCAGTCTTACAAAGAGGGGAAACTCATTTTGGCTCTCGTGTTCGGAAGGTGTACATCACGGCAAGGCAGGCATGGTTATGTGGCTGTGATGGTAGGAAGGGCATGTAACAGAGGCTTCCCATTCAAAGGCTCTCCCCCAGTGACCCCTCTACCAGTCAGGTCTCACAGCCATCAACGACAGTGTGGCCAGTTGAATACCAGGTGTTCAAACGCAGGGGCCTATGGGAGACACTGTAGATTCAGACCATGGCACATATGACTGCTGGTGGCAGTTGAGAGTGGGGACCTCAGCTCGGCTCTTGTCTAATGTATCTGGGCTTCCATGCAGCAAAGATGTTCTGCCAAGTGTCTCAGACTCAAGGCTCTTCAGGACCCTTTCAAGAGCTACTGCCCTTGACTGGGACCATAGCTCAATTGTTGAGTGCTTGTCTAATAAGCGTAAGGTCGTAGGTTCAGTCATCTGCACTCCCACACAGACAAATGTCACAGACTGTCACCCACAGAGCCTACCCAGACCCCAGGGGAGGGACATAGTAAAGTGATTGGTATCTGCTCAGGATCCTAAAGACCAAGTTCTCAGCACTAAGGAGCTCTATTTGCCCCAGAGGGACGGAGGGCAGGGAATAAGAAACAAGGACAGGAGACAGAGGATGAGGGAGAAGGAAAGGGAACAAGGGGGGAGGTATTTGTCTCAGAGGACAGAGAAGAGACAGACATGGTCAAAAGGCAAATGGCAACTTATAAAGGCAAAAGGAAACCCCGTGTTGAACTTTATTTATTTGGACATCTTAATGAGATGAGCCAAAGGGGGCTTTTGCTTGTTGTATCTTGACAACTGGACCTTGGTAGTCAGCCTCGGGAGGAGGAAATGGCCAAATAAGAGGATAAACCTTGGTGACTAGCTTTAGGAATATAATCTAGTGGTTTTTTTGCAGAGCAGAGGGAATTGGGTTCAGGCAAGGCCTGCCAGGGTCATGTTTACCACACTCGAGCTGGCTAGTGTCCCTTCATTTCCACCTCTTTGTTTTATTTTGGGGTCACTGGGTATTGGGTAAGTGAGCATCGTTCTTTCTGGTTGCTTCCTGCTGACATCAGGGCATCATTGTTAGGGTACCCAAGGAAGCTGGGTTGTTGGTCAAGGTCGGAAAGAGCAGGCTATGTCAGTTGGTGTCCAGGTTCTGTGGGACCATCTGTGAGGTTAGGGAAGTGTAGGCTGTGAGGCTGGACCAGACTGTAGATTTCAATTCCCCAACTGGGGCTGGGGTTGCTAGAACAATCTGTAGTTCATTTGGAATCTGCTGGGGCAGATAGACTATGGACAAAGATAAAGAAGTTTAGAAAAAATTTTATCTTGATTTTTATATTTGAAACTTTTAGGTGCATGGCCTTGGGAAGAGGAGTACAAGGCCAGGGAAAGGAGGGGAGGACCAGGAAATGGAGAGATCTCACCCTTAGGAATAGGCAATAGGTAGGAAGACTTAGGCCATTGGCTGACAGGAAGACTTATCTGGAGTCTGTTTGAGAGTTCTTAGAGAAGTCGGAGAGATTCAGATTATCTATATAAGGTAAGTTGGGGAGCAAGTGTTATCTAAAAGCAGGGTCTTGTTGTGTTGGGGACAATATAATTTGAGAAGCTTCTGTTACATCAGAATAGCCTTCCCTTGGGTGTTCAGGTGGGTTCTAACATTGAACTATTTTAGGAACATGGATGATTGGGGATGCTCTTGGCAAACAACAGAGTTTTAGGGTTGGTGTGGAAAAGTTGAAAGAATTGGCTTTGGTTTTCAAAGGGGACCTTGGGTACTCAAGGGGGTAAGTGGTCAGTAGTGGGGTAGTGGGGGTAGGGCGTTTGTACCAGGATATCAGAGGCAAGAGGGACCGTGACCAACGTCAGTTAGTCAGAGAGAGCCTCAGCTTCGAAGAGAGCTGCAAAGAAAGGAGTGAGAGCCATTGAAAGAGGGATCAGTAGGTTTAAGGGAGAGCTTGTTAAGGGAGAGCCTTGACCCAAATGAGGGTTTGGGAATGAGTGCAAATGAGGGTTTGGGAATGAGTGTGTGTGTGTGTGTGTGTGTGTGTGTGTGTGTGTGTGTGTGTGTGTGTGTTGGAGAGGAGATGGCGTGGAGTTAGTTATGTCTTGTACTTGGGAATGTAGATTTCTTCAGAGTGTCTGATGCTTGAGGACATCTGGACAGTTAATGAGCTTGGAGAAGTCAGTTGGCGGTGGATATGTGGCAATCAGTTGGGCAGTGAGTGGTCGAGAAGGAATATGAGAAGAGATGAGATTTGTGGAGAGTGGGTGGTCAGGAGGGAACAGGATCAGAGGGTGAGGATGGATACTGGAAATGGCAGGGATCAGACTGATGTGGCCATGTGGCAGGAAAGAGCTGTCATCCATATAAAAGTAGAGACAGAAGTAGCTAGAGGACCCTCTTGTATGAGAGACGTGGGGAAGAGGTCTTTGAGAAGTTTTAGACAGGAGTGTAGAGAGAGGAGCTGGGAACACTGAGAAAAGAGATGTGTGTGTGGAGTGGGGGAGGGGGGCAAGGACGGCATGTGAATGATGAGTTCTGATAAGAGAAATGTGGCGAGAAAATCTGAGACGGTGGAAGAAATTTAGGAGTTTACTGAGCTGCTGGTGGTAATGGGTTGTGCGAAGGGATCCCAGAGTTTGTTAGATTTAGTGATGCACAGAGTGGCTGCAACAAGAGCGCAAGATCCGTGAGCCATGGATGGTGTTATATAGAGTTTGGAGAGGTAGGTGGCAGGGGCAAGGGTCAGTCTTAGGAAGTGTTTGTTTATTTTAGAAGTGTCGGAATGGAAAGGTTTGTATAGATCTGGGAGGTGAAGGACTGCAGTAGAAAAGAGACTACTTTAAGTTTAAGGAATAGTTCATGAATGGGAGGAAGGTGGTCAGGAGGTCTGGCCGTGGCTCAGTATAGAGAGTGGACCAGGAGTGAGTATGTAGGGATCCAGGAGAACAGAGATAAGGGGTGGAGATGGCCCAGGTGGTTTGAAGTGAGGTCCTTGGGTTTCCATGAGAGAGCCTGAGCTAGGTGACTCAGGGGGAGGGAGGTGAGCTTTGGAAGTGAGATCTGGTGACCTCCGGAGCTGAGGGGATTGAGGAGGGAGGTGGCGTCAGGTCGGCTATCAGAGAGGGAACGACGGTACAGGAGGAAGTCGATTGTCTATACGGTGAAGCAGGCAGGAGGAAAGAGGAGGAAGGTAGGACAAGTGCTTAGCTGGTGTCTGACCAAAAAGGAGGGGACTGTCTCTGAGTCCCTGGGGGAGGGCAGTGCAGGTCTGTTCTTGGGTTTGTTGAGTGTCAGGCAAAAGGCAAAGGGCTTGGGAGTGGACATCCAGGAGTGTTGAGAAGAGAGTGTCTTTAAGATTTAGGACTGAGAAGGGAGTGTCAGGGATAATGGAGAGGATACCCCATGGGTGAGAGGCTTAGGGTGCAAAGAGACAACAGTTAATGCAGGTCCTGGACTAGGTGGAAGGGGCCATTAGGTCTTTCGACTGTTACTATATGAGTACTGTAGGGTGAAGAGGTAGGGCGTAAAATGATAGATTAGAAGTCTAGGCAGAGGCTAGTTAAGGGTAGCAGTGTTGAGGTTTGGAGCTGTAGACAGAAGCATCTTCAGTCTGATAGAGAGGGATTTATGATGTGCAGAAAGGGAGGGAGTGGCATCCCACAGCTAGAAAGACTAGAGAAGTGAGCAGAGGATAAAGGGGGGTGGGATTTTGGAGAATGAGAAAGTATCAGGAACACGGGATTTGAGGGTATGTCTCAGGCTGCAGGCTAGTCAGGGGGTTCTGGGTTTACCTAATTCTTAGGATGGGGTGCTTGTCAGCGATGCTTTCGTTAGCCAGATATGAGCTCCAGGTGTGCACACTTGTGGAATTTTCTTTACACGTGTCTTTGTCTAAGATGAAGCACCCACTCAGCAATACCCACTCTGCACTCCAGAAAATGTGCTTCCGGTGGGGCAAAGTGCTTCCGGTGGGGCAAAGTGCTTCCGGTGGGGCAAGGTGCTTCTGGTGGGGAAAAGTGCTTCCGGTGGGGCAAGGTGCTTCCGGTGGGGCAAAGTGCTTCCGGTGGGGTAAAGACGTTCTATTTCCTATTCCACCACAAGAAATACTTGCCTGTGATAAGTCTCATGTGTTTTTTAATGGTCATGTTTCCAAATAAAGGAGTGGGTGTGATTAAACACATCTAACTCCAGGAAATAGAAGCAGACGGATCTCTGTGAGTTCAAGGCTAGCCTGGTTGACATAGTGAGTTCCAGCCACTCCGTGCTCCACAGTGAGACCCTATCAGCAGCAACAGAAAAGGAAAAGAAAAAGAGAACTAGAAAAAAAGAGTAACAGATGGTATGGGCCCCAGCATTTCCAAACAGAAATCTTCTTCATGCTTGGGGATAAAGGTTCTATTTTCTCCATCTCATAGGAATTCAATTTTATTTTTATTTTGAAAACCACATGCATTGGCATGAATTCTAAAGGATACTCACAAACCCAGAGTAATCTAAAGCCCTGACTCCATTCTACTTGGAGTCTCCTGGGAATCTGTGCAGCTACGGGGTTGCCCCAGCCGCTCTAACAGTGAACAGACCACCCTAACCACCACTTCCTCCGCTCCTTCCAGTGCAGAGTGTGGACTTAAAGGAATCTTGAGTCTTGCGGCTCAATGTGCCTCAGAGCCAGAAAGTGTTCAGCACATGGTAGAGGAACTGGAGGTAATTTCCAATTCGGACTTCAGCTATCAAAGAGAAAGCTTCGCACATGCACACGCACACGCGCGCGCACGCGCACACACACACACACACACACACACACACACACACACACACACACACGCACACACACACATATTTGGGAGACTAGGCCTAAATCTCTGTTTCCCAGAAATAAGGACTGGGATCCAGGAACCCCTGGTCAGCCAACCACAGCAGCAGGCAGCCAATCTGAGGAAGCCTTGCCACCCTGGGCAGTCCCCAGAGCCCTAACCAATCACAAAGGCACCTATACCCCTGGACATAAAGCCAACCAGTCAGAGAAAAGAAAGATAAAAGTCCCCTACTCCCATCCTAATAGGTTTTAAAAGCACACACCTCTCTGTCCTCTATCTCGACACGTGGTGGACCCCTGCACGCAGGTTCTCTGAAGAATAAACACTCTTGTCTCTTGCACACTATTTGAGTCTGGGGTATTGTTCTTTGGGGAATCACGGACCCTTACATGCATAAGCTTAGCTTGAACCCCTCAAGAACACCAATGGTCCCATTGGCTCCCTTCAACTATGTGATTATTCTTCTTCAATAAAAACATTTCTTCTCCTTTGTGTGCATACGGTATCCTCAGGAATTGGAATCCTGATGTTTTCTGAGGTCAGACTGGTCATTTATTTATTCCTAACTCCTGGCAGATGGGGCAGGTACACATTCAGTCCTACAGTACATCTGTACGCTTCCAGATGAGAACAAGTCCAGGGCCACTCTGCTCTGGTCTGCCCAGTATAGCCGTCAAGTAATCTACTTCCTGTGTTTCTGGAAGCTGCTGCCTCACAGTCTGAGGGACTGAAGTCTCTGGTCAGAGAGAGAAGTCTTCACAGAGCCCAGAGCCAAGGATGATACTCTACAGTCCGAACAAGAAGAGTAGAGGGGAGCTGCACTGTGAGAATGGCAACAGTCTGTCTGTCTGTCCATCCATCTGGTTACTACAATCCCTCTTCTGTGGGGTTCCCAAGCTCTGTCTAATGTTATGCTGTGGGTCTGGGCAAGGCTTCCTCCAGCAGCTGATGAGAGCAGATGCAGAGACCCACAGCTAAACATTAGACAGAGCTTGGGGAACCCCACAGGAGAGGGATTGTAGTAGTAGCCAGAGGGGTCGAGGACCCACAGAATCAAGAAAGCAGGGCGTACAGACTCTGAAGTAGCAACCACAGGGCCGACTATGCTAGGCCGTCTACACACATGCTGTGGTTGTTCCGCTTGGGGTTCTGGTTGGACTCTTACCACTGAGGGAGGCTTTGACTCTTTGCCCTTACTCATTTGACCTTTTCTTCCTATTGAGTTACGTTGTCCAATCTCAATAGGAGGGTTTGTGCCAAGTCTTACTATATCTTCTATGCCCTGGTCAGTTGATATCACTGGAGGCCTGCTCTTTTCTGAAGGGAAGCTGAAAAGCAGTGGGTCTGGGAGAGAGAGGAGGGAGGGGAGGCTGCAGTCAGGATGTAATGTATGAGAGAAGAATGAGGGGAAAGAAAAAGAAAGACTCTCTCCAAATGTGCACATGTACTACAGCGCTAGCCACATCCCAGTTCAGATTCAGTTAGGATGACCTACTTAGGGTCTTACTGCTGTGAACAGACACCATGACCAAGGCAAGTCTTATACAGGACAACATCTAACTGGGGCTGGCTTACAGGTTCAGAGGTTCAGTCCATTATCATCAAGGTGGGAGCATGGCAGCATCCAGACAGGCATGGTGCAGGAGGAGCTGAGAGTTCTACATCTGAAGGCTGCTAGAAGAAGACTGGCTTCCAGGCAGCTAGGATGAGGGTCTTAAAGCCCACACCCACAGGCCACACCTCCTCCAACAAGACCACACCTCCTCCAACAAGGCCACACCTCCTCCAACAAGGCCACACCTCCTCCAACAAGGCCACACCTCCTCCAACAAGGCCACACCTCCTCCAACAAGGCCACACCTCCAAATAGTGCCACTCCCTGAGCCAAGCATATTCAGACCACCACATCTACCCTCTCTGACACCATTTCTCTCCTTACTAGTCCCACCCCCCCCCCAGGAGAGATTCCTTGACCACGATGCTCTTTATCTTCTGTCCCCATCAGTCACCCTTCATATCCGTAACACAACATGGTCCCACCACTGAAGGCTTTCTGTATTGAGTGAATTATGGTGAATAAGAATTCTTCACACACTCCCCTAGTCCCATTCTTCTCAGTCAGTATGTACCCTCTTCTGCTCTAGCGTACTTTCCTAAGCCCAGAAAAGTTTCCAAACCTTGGACTCTGCACTGCTGTGCCTTTCTCTTACCCAATATTCCAGGCTCCAAAGGGGCATGAGATAATCATTGTGGGCCCTTCTTTCTTACAACATCTGTCGCAGATGTATGGGGAGCATTGACCTGTCAATCACCAGGGCATGTGTCTGAGCGGAGAATCTTTCTTGAGATTGACTGCTCTCTTCTGCTTCCCCCAGTTCCCCAATAAGCTGCTTTCTGCTGTTTACTCTCCTCCTGAGAGACGGGAGCCGCAGCCTACAGGCTGAGTTGTGTAGACATCTCAGAGTTTCAGCGAGGTGTTCTCTGGCTGGGAAATCTCACACAGCTTTTAGTTTCATAGTAATCTCGGGACCAGGAATTCCTTTACATTTTTTTCATGAAATAGCTCATGTCATCTTCAAAATTACACAAATGCAAGCAATGCTTTTCGGAAAGCATGTCGTCATGAGCCATTTAATACAGGAAGCGAGGCAGAGGGGCTATGTAGTGCTCTGACTTTCTTGTTCACTGTTTACCGAAACAGGGACTTGAAGGCAGTTTCTCCAAGTCCAGCCCTTGGCCAATCAGTACAGGGAGATGCCATTAGGCACTGATCCCAGGGGACGCATCATGGCCCCTATGACAGGGAGGGTTCTCAGAGGCCAGGTAACAAGTGGTCACTGTGAAGCTGGAGCTGTAATGGTCACCTTAAGTCTCCAACACAAGTGTGGGCACAGGGCGTTCTACTCACAGCTAGCTCTAAACCCCAACCACGGCAGCCATGAGGTGATTTTTAAAAAAAAAAAATGCATAGTCTAGCATGTAAAATTGTCTCCAGTATAGGCAAAATTTGAGCTTCTTGATTAGACTGTTGGGTTGGTTTTTTTTTTTTAATGTGGAAGACTCTCAGAAAATTTATAGAGAGATTTGATTTAATCCTATCCGTCACAGGGAAATGATGAATGGATTTTTTATGGTCTGACCCACACCGATGTTTAGAAAGGTCATATGCTTCCATTTAATAAATATTTCCTGTGAACAACCTGACCTGTGAATTTCTCTGAAGGTACGGACAAAATTAAATGCCTCATTGGATTGAATTAAAGATGAGTCCATAATCAGGGGACAGAGATTCGGAAAGTCTTTTTTAAACCACATGTGATTTGCCAACATGTGGTATCTTGCCTCAAATTTATTTTTCCAAGGAACTGAGCCCTTTTAAGGCAGAACAAAACCTAACAGAATTGTTATCCATGTCTCCTGGCAAAACCAAGCACAGTAAACAACTAAATAAATGTGGATTAACATGACCCCTATTTGAGTTTCTCTGCTGAGACATGCTCAAATAAAAAATAAGTAAATATTTAAAAATACATGAGTGTTCTTATCTGGGTCTGTGACAGGTATTCATAATCCCAGCACCCTGAGAGGGTGAGGCAGGGAGTTGGGGAGTTTGAGGCCAGCCTGGGCTACATAGTGAGAACCCTGTTTCAAAATAGTAAATAAAATGTTAACACTGTTTATACAATTTACACTGTTTCGATGACCAAATCCAGTGAAAGTAAAATTCTATACTCACTGATTGTTTTGATGCGATAAAGTGAGTTGTGCTGTCTATATAGACATCTTGATCAAGGATGGCAGGTATCTGGCCTCCATCCAAGTATCCCTGGGTCGTGGTAGTCTACAGCAGACTTCCAGTGGGGCTAAAGGAAAGCAAAAATCTTCCTGGTAGGTCTTTCTGAACAGGAATAAGTTGATACCCTTCTAAAGAAGTTAGCTCAAAACCGAGAGGACGATTTGGCAGCCCCACTGGGCCTGAGGTTCCAGAGTCTGGTCCTCGGTGAACTCATCGATGGGCATCCGGGTGGGCTCTGGGTTGGGGAGGTGAGTGTGAACTGGTCAGTTCTCAGGTGCTCCAGCCTCCCGGGGACACAACAGGTAACACACACCTATAGCACGTGGTTAATGTGAGCACCCAAGGGATAGCATGTCCACTCACGACACTCCTTCAAGACGGCCAACGGGCCCAACTCTAACCTGAGCGCACTAAATCTGCTTCCCCACATAGACTCACTATGCACCTCTTGCATCTACAGGGATTCCTGAGACCTGCCCAGGGCTCTCACAGAAGCAATTCCCAAGATGATCCCGAGCTACCGTGTGGCTTTTTTTTTTTTTCCTGCCATGCTGACGTGGGTCCTGATAGTGGAAACGCAGGGGTCAGGCTAAAACTGCAGAAGTTTTAACAGGAACTGAGGCAGGTCCAGACAACGGACAGCACACTCCACTCCACCACACTTGATGCAAACGAACTCGGTTAAATATCTGCCTTCTCGTGCAGTCTTGAAAATCCCGCGAGGCCACGGGAGGTGAGGCTGCAGTGTCTCCTTCCTTACTGAGTACAGCAGTTGCCTGCAGAAGAAAGTGAGCTGTGCAGGAACCAACCGCTTTTTCATGGAAGACTATTTTTACTTGAAAGAATAATTCTCAAACTATAGTTATTCAGACTTGGGTACTTGGCAGGCTTCTCTAGGAAATGAAAAAAGCAAGCCTGTTTATTACAAAGAGAATTGGAAATATTTGCTGCCAGTGATAAAATGTGAGCTTTCAAGCAAAGACTTGCATTTTGGAAAAACTTATATTCAGCACCAGGAAACTGGAAGCCTACCAACGCTTAAATGACTTTTTTTTTTTTTTAAGGAGGCTGATTGGCCATACACAAATCTGTCATCATTTGGAAGATCTGCACAGCTCAGCGAACCAATATTTCCTGAATGATGGATGCACGGTGTCACAAAAACCACACAGGCAAAAGATCTACTCAAAGTTCGAAATCGACTGACGGATTTTAGTGTCACAGCCCACCGACAAAGCTGCAGATTTCCCAAGGCGACTGACCTTAATGAGGCCACCACTTGAGTTGCTATGGTTCAAAAGCACGCGCTGCTGTTGCTAACGTGGTAAGTTAGTAACCTGTGTTACGATGTCACGTTTCTAAATGGGGTAAAGATCAACAGGTAAGGACCTAAGTGAACACAAACTCTCCAACAGTCTTAATTGTTGTGACTGTAGAAGCCCAGGGAGCGTCCATGCTCGTCTCGATATACGCACCTCATGTTTCTGACGTGATTCCTGACTTTGCTCACTATCTCCCTTCCTTCCACCATCATCTTTATGTCTAGAAATTCTCGGTGGCTTTCAGGACACCCTATCTCCAACTTAGGTTATACCCACATTTCTACCATTTCCTTGAATGTCTTCTATGTTACCAAATTACATTGATTTAAAATTAATTTTTGAAAATCCAGTTTAGCAAAAACTATTTCCGATTACCCTAGGAAGTTGGCTAGGAGTCCCAGATTGCTTTGATATCTGATGTATAGGCTCTTCAGGGAAAGAAACTGTTTCCATCACCATAACAAATCCAGCACAGCATTGGCCTGGCTCCCAACACTGCTCATGCCCAATGTTCAAAGTCAGAAAGAGTAGTTGAGAGGGCCGTGCCATTTCCTTCTCCTGTCTTGACGTAATAGAATCAAAAGTGAGCATTGTAGACAAAGCAGAGGAAAGGCAACGTGGACAAACCAGTGACCGTGCACTGCAAGCCTTAGCTATTCACTAGACATACTACACACACACATGTACACGCACACACACATACATTCACACACACACATACTATATATATATATACATATTATATATAGTGTGTATATGTATGTGCGTATATATACATAATACATACATAGACATACAACACACAAACACACACACACACACATCACTCACATCTCCTTTTATCTGACACGAGTGAAAGATACCCACTACCAATTTAATCATGAGCCTCTGTCTAGAGGAGACCACCCGGAGACCTATCCAGTTATAATTAAAGGTGATACTATTGTTGGGGCCCAGGAGTCACCTCACAAACCACACGAACACCGATCTCGGTCAGGCAGGGATGATTTATTGAGCATCCACCCCAGGACTGATGGACCAGGGCCATGGTCCAGATTTGGGAACAGGGCCATGACCCCAAGTTAAGATCCTAAAAAGTATTTAAGCTCAAAACCCACAAACATCTGTGCCAAGTTATTTCCCCAATCAGGTTTTAGGAATAGGTGACTCCTTAGGAACACATCTTTGTTATACACTTATCCTGCCTTATCCTGCACCCATTGGTTAGGGTCTTTAACTGTGGCGGGGACTTGCCCTGTCTAACATTCATGCCTTCACTTGTCAACCAGGATGTCAGTTACTCACGCACTTGTCCCTTTCTGCCGAGTGGGATGTCAGTTCCCAGGGAAGTCTTGGGCACTTAACCTGTACTTGACCACTACTCAAAATGGAAGTCTTATTCCAAATAGTTTTTTTTACACTGGTGCAGGTCTCTCTTATGTTGTGGTCCACCTCAAAGGCAGCTTATAAACGTGAGTACCATTAAAGCTCATACACAGACGCAGGAAGTGCTGCTGGGTGGTTGGACAGGTCCAAACTTACCGTGAGTAACCATATAAAAGAGTTCTACTGACTTCTTTCGTGTTTGGTTTCCAAGGGCACAGAGCATAACAGACTATGTAATTAATCTTGGCATTAGAAAGTTTCCTAGTAACAGCAGAAACATATGAATGGCAGGCTAGCCAGGTAACTGTTACCCAGGCCTTAACATTTTATATAGATCCTAACAATTACACTGGCACTGCTCCTGAAGGCAGGACCTTTGTATCAGTTTAAGATGTTCTGCATCCTTGGGGACAGGTGGTGACCTGAAATGCTGGCCCAATCATCTGTAAGGTATGACGCCGAGATGGGAGTGGGGTATGGGAAGAGACAACTTGGTTTTGTTGTTTCCCATTGCAAATGGATTGTATTAGAGAAATGCTGAAGCTATAGGGTTCTTAGTTTAAAAACAAAAGAGACTGGCAGAGGCCAGCCAATCCCGTGCCAGTAGCGTTTGCGGTCCTCTCCACCGCTATCCATGTGTGTTACCCTTGCTTTGGTACCACGTTTGTTTAGCAAACTCTGTGATTTGGTCTAACTCTTGTATCCTGTTGATTGGGTTCCCAAAATTACACAGGAATCCGCACATCTCCATGTAAGACCCTGAGGGTCCATCTCCAGTTGGTTCTGATTGGTAAATAAAGTTGCCGGTGGCCAATGGCTGGGCAGGGAGACAGAGGCAGGAAGGACAGGAGAACCACCGTGCCGGAAGAGGAATAAAGACCAGGCCGTGGAGGCACAGAAGAGAGAGAGTGCCAACCATGTCAGAGCTGGGGAAGAGTGGCCCCAGCCTGTCCCCCACTGGGTCTGGGGCAGCAGAGATGGAAAATAGATTTTTATTAAGTAATAACTCAGGAAAATCAGAGGGGAGGTGTCAGCCATGTGGAGGGTTGGGAGTGTCCCAGCCATTGAGCTGCTTAAGGCATATTAAAACATAAGGCTGTGTATGTGTGCCTTTCATCCGGGAACCCAGAACATCCGGGTGGGTAGCAAGGAACTCGCACCACCACCACCACTGCCGGGTTGATTTGAGCAGAATTAACTGGAACTACAACAAAATTCTGTCCCTCAGCCCTTCCCTCTCTCAATAAACGAAGGCAAGTTATTTCCTTTAACAAATTAAACCAAAATCAAACAAGCCTTCAACCTCCAGGCCTCAATTTAGTTTACAGTTTTTGTCAACCAGTTGGCAGTGACATTAGAGTCCACTCAGATGTGCTGAGGCAGGGAGCACGCAGAAATATTTTGTGTGTGTGTGGGAAGCAAACGTTAAGTGACAGCTCACTGTTCTGTGTTAATAATCAACCTTCCGAGCTCTACAATGGAAGGGGGGCTCAAGAGTCAACTGGAGAAGCTGCCACGTGTGGATAGAGACACGTGACCTCTGCACACCGGCACACGTGCAGTTCCCAAATAACCAAGCACTTCTCCCGCCGAGAAGGCAATCTGCTTCACGAAGTCAGGAAAAGTGATCATGCCACCCTTGACAAAAGACTCATCTAGCTGGAACAATTGTTTAATCTGCCAGGCCCCAGAACCGGTTCTTATCTTATCAGAACAATTGAAAAGGGTGCTGGGGGGTAGAACTAAAAACTGAGATGTGATTGCAAGAAAGGCCCTTGCTGAGACACGGGAACAACTCTCCACTGGGCATTTAAGCAGCCCCTCTCTGACCAGCCAGCTCCCAAGTGAGGGTGACCATCTGGAGGCTTCCGGTCCTCTAAGGTGACAGGCCACTTCTTACTCTGCATCTGGCTAAAGCCCCAGGAGACCACTCGAGACCGGGTGAGAAGCTTTCCTGCAGAACAAAAGGTAGAGGGAAGGCTTTGACTGAATCTCACGTTCAAATGACAGCTACTCTACCCCCACATTGGGGAACGGCAAAGTATTCGGATTCTGATGAGTCACTTCTCTATGGAGAGATGGACTCCACAGAGTCATTTCAATTTGTGTCTACAAGATTGGGGCTCAAAGTTATTTGGGGGAGAGGGAGGGGAGGGGGAGGAGACGTATCACATTTGTAAGATGCTTGCTCACTGCAAAGAATGACTTTTCATGATAGAATCGTCTGCCATGGATGTGTCTTGTCTTGCCAATGGCATAGCCACTGGAAAGTCAACCAAGGCAAAGGGATGTCATGGTTTGTGAAAACAGGATGTGATTCTTTTACGCCACAGTGGCAGCTAGGAGAGACACTACAAGGCCATGTTGACAGATGGGAGGAAAGGGGTACGAAAGGGGGGCGTAGAAAGGGCTCCCACACTGACTCCATCAATGTGCACACATAGGACTCGATGTAACTATAAGGTGAACGTTCTGCTGCTGTATGTGGAATTATGACCGACATATAGTCTCTATTTCATAGGATATGCCCACTATCTGATGAGAGTTTTGATTGGTGATCTACTGTTACAAGGCTCATTTAAAGTGCTTGACTTAAGGGATTAAAATCTACAGAAACATGTTGGAATGTGACTAAAGCCTGCTAGCCTGAGTGTAGAAGTTTCTTTGCAGTGGTCCTCAGGTCCCACACGGCAAGCTGTCATGACCACGTACCCTCAGTGACCTTTTGAGTGAACGCTTAGTGACCGTTTACATTCTGATAAATACTAAACTCCACCCCTTAATACAGTTTCCAAGTTTTTCTCTCTGCAACTATTTACACTAGATAAGAAGACAGCCTAGAGATGCTAAGTAATTGCTTCAAGTCGAGTGCCTACCAGAAAGCTCTGGGAGCCAGAGTCCGTGTTCCTAAACGTTCTGTGTTTCCTCCCTTTGGGTCGCCATTTACTTGGTTTGCGAGCTCCTTGTGCTCACTAACCCTCTGTAGGGTTAAATGCTGTGCCTGCTTTGTTCCCATTTGCATCATTAATTAGCCAAGGCAACCAGAATTAGCCGCAAGAATGATAATCCAGACGCCATCTTGTCACCTCAAAGTCAGGTTAGCTCTGAGAGACTTAGGTGACTGCTTTAGCCAGAGAACATCAGGATGTTGGGAGTGAATACACGATTACTGTCTCTACCGACATCCGCCCCCCCATCCACCTGCGTCAACCACAGCGAGGGTTCATTCAACATCATTTGCCTGTCTGATCCATGGCCAGTTTCACAGTCAGACTACTCAGTGTTACCCTCCCTGACCTTTATTATTGTGTTTGGGGCAATTACTGTGGATTTAACAACTCAGGAGGCAGAGGCAGGACCACCAAGTTCAAGGCCAACCTAGTAGACTTAGAACTTGTTTCAAAATAAAAAGTTAAGAGAGGGCTGGGGATGTGGCTCAAAAGCCAAATGCTGGTCTGGCGTGTTTACAGTTTGTTCTAATTTTCTTTCTCATGTGATACTGTGACCAAAACCCTTGTGATACTGTGACCAAAACCCTTATGATGGTTAACCTTGGTTGTCAACTTGACATAGTCATAGTTAGAAGGGGGTCCCTCAGCTGAGAAGCTGCCTCCACCAGATTTGTCTGTAGGGCACTTTCATAATTGCTAATGTACGTAGGCAGAGCCCACTGTGGGCGGTGCTATCCCTAGGCAGGTGAGCGTGGTCTGTATATGGCCTCTTCCTTCCCTTTTTGTTCCAGATTTCTGCCTAAGGTTCCTTCAGCGATAGACTGTGACCTGCAAGATGAAAGAAATATTTTCTTTCCTACATTGCTTTCGGTCATGATATTTATCACAACAGAAAGCAAATTAGAACAGGCCTGAAGCATTCCAGATTGGGTCTAACCGTTGAGCTGTCTCCTTGGCCTTCCTTTGACTTTTTATTTTGGGACAAGCTCTAAGTTGAGCATGTTGACCTTGAACTTGGTGGTTCTCCTGCCTCAGCCCTGAGCGTAAATGGGACAAGAGGCCTATGCCACCAGGCCTAGCTTGTTAAACCCATTTTATAGTAAAGCAAGTGGAGTTCAGGAAGGTTACAAAGACAGTCAGGCTTCTAGATGTTCAGGGAACCTAGGATAAAGCTTCTCCTCATCATCACTGGGTGAACCTCCAGCAGCCAGATACATGATAGAAAATGGGGATGTGTGTCTGATTTATATCTGGCAGCCTCGCAGCAGCTCCAGATCATTCTGTAACTTGGGAAGAGTCGCGTGGGAACCCACCCAGTACACCAAGCTCTTATGCAGAGATGGAAACTGCACCAATACAAAGTCCCCTACCCCTTTGTCATTCTCTAATCTTACGTCATGACAGTGTCAATCAAAAATGTCTGCTAAACGGGGCTTCAAATTTAGCTGCAATGCGAAAGCTCCCGAGAACCCCAGGGTGCCAGAGTCACTTCTATACTCCTAGGGCTAGACGGTTTACCCCTCCTCTATGCTATGTATGGGAGGGAACTGAGACATACAGAATGGCTTCAAACCCTTGTGTCCAACTGTGCAAACACACAGTTGCCATGTTAGTGTCTGACAATGTAAAAATACTAACCAGACGTGCCCATCACATGCCTGAGTTCTGAGTGTCAAATATGTGTCAGGACTCTGCACCACACGGTTGTTTAGAACAACCACTAAAGAATTAGGTTTTAAAATGATGTGTGTGGGGGTGGGGTGGGGTGCGTGTGAGTCCGGTTGCCGATGGAGTCAGAAGCTGGCGTCAGGTCCCTTGGGGCTGGAGTTACAGCTGGTTGTGAGCCACCCCATGGGTGCTGGGAGCTGAGCCCAGGTTCTCTTATGCACTCTAAGCACGGCCCGTCTCTCCGGGCGCTCAGACAGCTACTTTTAATGTTTTCCTTTGTATGTAATTTTCAGTTACAGAGTTCTCAGACTAGTGGACATGGCTTTGTCTCTCCCCAGATTTCAGTTATTAATGTTTTGTCCCCTGTGCTGTTTGTCCTGAACCCTGTTTAGGATGGGACTTCGGGGAATCCTGGTCTCTTTACCATAAACTCATCAGAGTGTATTTCCCGAGGGCACAGCTTTCTGAATAAGGAGATATTTTTTCCCATCAAAATGTAAAATTAACATATAAACCAACCGGGATAAATTAAAGATGGCAAGGGTAAAGAAAAGCACATTGCTTATTCTCCCTAAGAGAAAATACGTTGGGCTATTTTGTTCCTGGGCTATTTCTAGACCTTGCCATAGCTCTTGGCTCACAGTAGATACTCGCATAAGCCTATCAGCTTCATAAAGCAAAATTTCACTTGTCATTTCATAATGTGATTTTTTTCCTAAAATAAGTCAGAGGCAGGGACAGCAACAGAGGCAGACACTTCTTTATTACCTGTAGTTAATAATCTGCATGGTTCGAAGGGGTGAAAAGTTTCAGATCTGTGATTTGGATGAATTGGTTTTTAAGGATTTCACTTCTAGTATTTTTTGTGTGTGTGTGTGTGTGTGTGTGTGTGTGTGTGTGTGTGTGTGCAAGCGTGTGCACGTACATGCATGTTCGCCTGTGCATGGGTGTACACACACAGGCACCCACTTGAGTATAGGTGTGTACAAAATACAGAAGACAACATTGGATTCTTTGTAGCTGGAGTTACCGAAGGTTGTGATCCGGGTGCTGGGAACCAGGTTCCGAGCCTTTGGACGTACGTGTCCTTTACCACTGAGCTGCATCTCCAGGTCCTGGGAATTCCTTCTCGCAGATGTCACTGAACAGAAGCTAACCCCACTGTCCTCGGGGCCGTCGTTATAAGTAGCGGTTTCTGATGTACTCCCGGTATATGGCAGTGTCCTCTTTGCCAAGGGGCTGCATGATACCTTGGCTGGCCTGGATGTGCGCCTGGAAGATCTCTGTGGACTTTCTGTCTACTCTCGGGGGCTGAACTTCATAAATGTTGTCTTGCGAGAAAGCTGAGATGGGGGTTCTGTAAAAGACGAAAGAGAGGGCTGCATTACGAGAACCACTCATTGCAACGTGGGCTCTACCGACCAAGGGCAACCTCTGCAGTTGTCACGGCCTGAAAGACCAAGGGATAAACACTGCCCAGGCAGGACAGAGGCCCCTGTCCCTTACAGATGTCAGCTCTATAGTCGTGTGCCCATCTGGGTCCCACTGGAAGCAGCTTCATGTGGTGGCTATACATAAGTTCTGTTTGTCGTCCTTGCAAACAATTTTTTTTTAAAGAATAAGTAGAACTCAATAGTGTGGGAGAGAGCAATAATTCTGGCCATGAGTTTATGGCAGTAAAATGTCTGCTTAGTGTCGTGCCTGGCCCAAGACAAGCACTCAGTAAATACAAACCACAGTTTATGTATAATTTCTTACTTGAAGCTCCACAATTCTAAAAGCCTTGACAGCCAAAAGCTATACCTGAGATAACCTGCCCACATAAAACACTCTGTTCTCAGTTCTTCCCCATTCTACAACATGTAAGAGTTAACGTGTCACACATCAGACATGGCCTCAGATCTTACTGGAGATATTAGCATGAGGTGATTATATCTTGGGGTGCTAATACCCACTTCTTAATTCTATAGCACATCTGTTTTTAAGGGAAGGAACTGTGGATCTGTGACAGACAGTTCCCTTCCTTTCTGGAGCACCCAAGAATTCTCTATTCAACGCCCCCCTCCATCCCACTCCTCCACATCCCCCCACCCCGCCCTGTGCCCTGCACCTTGAGAGCAGAACTAAGGAGCTGGCCCTGGAAATGTGGGTGTGGCAAGCAGGCCCTGAGGGCATGAGAACAGGAGAACTGACCCTGCCCCTCCTGTCAGTGGCAGCATTGGGTGGCCGAGCCTGACCAGTTTTGGAGAACCTGGCCTGGTGTTGGGGATAAGGGAGAGCTAGCACGCTGACCGGCTCAACTGCCACCCAGGCCCAGATCCAGGGCTTGAGTTGGCCAACCTCAACATCCACATCATCTGCAAACGGTTGGAACACGTGAAAGGGCCGGTCCTGCTGATCCAAAGCTGCAGGATCTCTGTGACATGGGATAATGACAGGATAACCAGGAGGAGGCCTGGAGAGGATACAATATTGATGGTGTCACAGAGGCCAGAGATCTTACCAGACCAGTGACTCATTGCACACCCATGTGTGTGTGTGTGTGTGTGTGTGTGTGTGTGTGTGTGTGGGTGTGTGTGTGTGTGTGTGTGTGTGTGTGTGTTACTGTGGGTGTGCTGCAAAGGCAAAGGGTGGATATGGGGTCCGGGGAGGTAGGTGAGACTGGGGTGCATGAAATAAAACTCACAAAGAATCAATAAAAGGTGTAAAAATTAAAAATGGATTCTAATCTATCCCTTGAGGAAGGCACTGTCTGTCTCCTTGTCAGAATGCATCATGGTGGTGTCTGACACACCCTCAACTTACAGCCGTTGGAACGCCCACTATCACTGCATCCTTAGCTGGGGCAGTCAGGCCCTCAGGAATGAGTCAACTAACAAGTCAGAGGTGGCACAGAGGATGCACGTGTGTGTGCTGCTCACGCGTGTGCTGCTCACGTGCGCGCTGCTCACGTGTGTGCTCAGAAGGTCAAGGAGAGGCGGCTGGTGAGGAGGGATGGACAAATAAAGACACGGTGAAGGGCACAGACACAGGACAGCACGCTTCGTCACGTGACCATCCTCCATCAAGGCTCTTCACACTCTGGTAACTGAGACAGCATTCCGCTGGGCTGGGAGCAGTCACAGAGGCATGGGCTATTTGCTTAGCTGGGACTCTGGAGCTAAAAGGGGACGGTGGTTAGCAGTGGACGTCAGAAGCTGCTGGAATGTTAGCATTCTCCTGGATCTGGGCAGTGTGGTAACATGAAGGAAAAAGAGAAATTGTTCAAGAGCTCTGTCTTCGTAGGATGTGCTGCACTCAGATGTGGACTTTACTCACTCCTCTAGCAAGCTGTTAAGGTAGACTGTGGAGATGGATGGCCCAGTAGTTAAACTGCTGGCTCTGCAAGCAAGAAGACCAAAGTTCAGAGTCCTAGAACTCACAGAAATGCCGGGTGGGCACGGAGGCACAGTTCCGGCTTTGGAAGGAAAGAGCTGGGGGCCCTCCCCGCAGGAGTGAGCTGGCTGGCTGACTGAATGAGTGGTAGCAGTGAGCTCTGGTTTTGATTGAGGGCTCCTGCCTCAAAGAATAAGGTTAAAGAATGATGAAGGAAGATTCCTGATCCCAACCTCAGGGGTCCACATGTATGTGTACATGTATGTGCATACACATGTGTCCCAACACATGCAAGCAGGCATATACAGAAGCTTTACATGGAAGAAAGAAAGAAAGAAAGAAAGAAAGAAAGAAAGAAAGAAAGAAAGAAAGAAAGAAAGGAAGGAAGGAAGGAAGGAAGGAAAAGAAAAATGGAAGGGAAGGAAGGGAAGGAAGGAAGGAAGAAGGCAGGCAGGCCATCCAGGTGGCTCACTAAACTTCACCTTTGTGTATGACACACCATCCTGGATGGCTGGACTTTCTAGGATATCTTAATTGAAATAAAATGATTAGTCACTCGAGAAACCAAGTCTTTTTTTCACTCAGGATAATGTGTTTCGACTCCTATTTGGCCTACAGATTATGACACACATGTACTCTGGTTTTCAAGGCGTTCTAACAATGTCACATGGTCTTAGACAGAATCCTTCCCAGAGTGAATAAACTTGAGCATAGAGTGATTCATTTAAGGTTAAAACGATAAAAGGTGGGCTGGGGAGATGGCTCGGTCAGTGAAGCCACAGGAGCACAATGGCCTGGGTTCAGAGCCTCAGGTAAAGCTGGTCGTGGCAATGTGTGACCCCAGCCTTGGGACACAGCCGGGGATCAGGGCCAGGCAGATCCCTGGAGCTAACTGGCCAGTCAGTGGGTGAGCCCCAGGAAAAGCAAGGTTCAGAGCAACTGAAGAAGACTCTTGATGCCAACCTCCGATCTTAAACAAATGTGCACACGTGTACAAACATCTCTCAATCTCTCTTTCATACGGGGGGGGGAGGGAAGAGAGAGGGGAAGAGAGAGAAGGGGGGGAAGAATGAGGGGTAAGGGAGGGACGGAAGGCAGGAGAGGAAGCAGCAGCAGCACGGAGATGAAGGAATCCTGAGACAGCCGAGTCTCATTGCGCCAGCTGGCAGGGCTGGGCTTCACAGGGCAGGCGCAGGGCTCCTGAGTGTCTGTGCTTCACACATTAGTATTGTGGGTGGCTGACATAATACACAAATCTATTCATAATTTCGCCTCAGAAGCATAAGGGAACTCTACAGTTAATCTAATTCAAGGTGAACAGTAAGGACTCTTTTGTGGCTGGTTGCATTCAGTGCCGAACTATTTTAACCAGGTCCTCATAGAAAGTGACTCCACTGGTCCTCAGAGATCACCATCAAGTCAGCTGCCACAGCACCTCTAGGACTCAGCCGTCAGCCCACGGCCTACATTAGCCTAGTGCCTGCTCCTTCTCAGAGGTCTTACACACGCATCTTTCACACCTACTTCGGAGGAGGGAAGCATGGTTTTCCACACTCTATCACTCAGATAAGCTATTTGTAAAACCGAACTGATGGGCCCTGTTCTCTCTTTGAACCTTGACCTTTGCATGGCACCCCATGTGCATGACATTCCTGGCAAGAATACAGACATCCAATGGCTGCTCAAAGATGCCATCTGGGACCTCCAACCTTACGACTAGCGGAGAAAGAGACCCTGCCGTCCCAACAGGAGGGTCAGGGCAACCACAAATGGGGCCAGGCACTTCATCCAACAACTTTGCTTTCCTATCAAGAAACAAACTGGGAGTCCGTCCATGATACATGGGAGTGCTGCCTTGAACAGTAAAACTGTGATGTTAGGATAGTTCCTGCTGCACTCCAGTCAGAAGGAAACTCACGATATCCCCAGGGCTGCTGGAATAACAGGGCACAGGGAGAAATGGATTCGCAAAGAACCGTTGTTTCCTGATCCAGACACAGGGAAGGAGTCTTCCCAGACCTCACTGTAGTTCAGTGTAGCCGGTCAGTGGCATCAGCCGAGAACCACATCATCAGAACCACAGATTCTCGGCTGCTGCATGACACCTTCTGAGTCAGGACATCTGAGGGCAAGCTAGCCGAAGAGCCCACGGGAGGCTTCTAACACCTGAGAAAGCTTGGCCAATCACGGCCACTATCGGTCACACAGATGAGAGATGGAGAACGTAAGAGCTTGTTCACATTTTTATGGTGATGGGAATCAAACCCAGGGCCCTGGACCCCTTAGGCAGATGTACTACCACTCACCATACTCTATTTAAATAGCACTTTAAAACTTTTTACTGGTTCTTACGAGTTTCACATGTGCACCCCAATGCCACTCATCTCCCGTCCCTTCATATCCGCCTTCCACCCCTGCAACCTCCCCACAAAAGAAAAACAACAACAACAAAAAAAACAAATAAAACAAAACAAAAAACATCTTGTCACTGAAGCTGTAGTGTGTGACAGTGTGTCCCACAGTATACGTTTTGTCCACACACCTCAATCACAAATGCTCATTGCAATTACTCGTTGGTCTGGCTCAAGGCCTCCGGCTTCTATCAACGTTGGATCCGAGTCCTCTCGGATATCCAGTTGTCCGGTGTCATGGAGACCCTGCAGCTTTGGATCTGCAGGACTGGCCCCTTCACACCCTCCAGCAGTTCATAGATGGGGTGAATGTTGGGTTGGGCCAACAGCAAGCCCTGGATGTGGGACTGGGTGGTAGCTGAGTGGGTCAGCCTGCCAGCTCCCCCACACCCGCACCACAGAGCCAGCTCTCCACACTGCCGGGCTGGCTCACCCAATGCTGCAATCAGCAAGGAGAAGGGCCAGCTCTCCTGCTTTCATACCCTCAGGGGTGGCTCGACCACACCCACATCACCTCAGGGTAGATGGGTGGCAGGGTCAGCTCTCCTATGCTCGCCCGGGCTCTTACCACCAGGACCAGCTCTACTGGGCCAACCAAGTGAGGGGCAGGGCCCTGCTCTCCCAAGTGCCAGAGCCAGTGAGGGGCGGGGCCAGCTCTTCCCAGCCTTTGGCCATCAACATGGTCCCAGACCATGGGGCGACTCAGAGCAGGGACGCTCACATGGCCTTTAGTTAGGAGACAGGACAGACTACTCAACAGGATGCTCACGACCCTCCACCCTGGCCTCCCAGCTCCACCTCTCTTCACAGAGCAAAAACCATCCCACTCTTTCTCCCTTCTGTCCACCACACACTTGCTCGTTGCAACGGCTCCCACTGTGGGCCGGCCACACAGCTGACTGGGATCTGGGTGTCTTCTGCTAGCACACAGGGTGTGCTGTGGCTGTGGATGGGCCTCTGGGTATCCCCTGAACACTCATATCTTGTGGTAGCAGGCTGGCCAATCTTACTATGTAGCCTAGGCTAGCCTCAGATGTCTGAATGCTGGAATCACAGGGACACATCATGCCTGACTCACTTTTTCTTGAGAAAAGATTTTATCATGCAGCTTGGGCTGCTCAACTCCTGGTCCTCCTGCCTCTGTGTCCCAAGTTTTTTAAATATGAACTTTCTTCTTTTAGAGATATATTTATCTATTTTATGTATATGAGTACACTGTTGCTGTCTTCTGACACACCAGAAGAGGGCATTGGATCCCATTACAGATGGTTGTGAGCCACCATGTGGTTGCTGGGAATTGAACTCAGGACCTCTGGGAGAGCAGTCAGTGCTCTTAACCACTGGGCCATCTCTCCAGCCCATGAATTTTCTTTTAAATGACAGAATACTACTATCCCTACACTAGAGAGCACCATTTAATGTTTAATTATAAAGACATGAGCAGGAATAATAGATTCGCCTCTGATTTTCTACTGAGGAGATTTTGTTTGTTTGTCTGTTTATTCATTTTTACTTCTCAATTGTCGTATGCATTTCTGAGGTGGGAAAGAAAAGGAAATCTATAGCCCTCAGAGGCTCCTGGAGAGAGCTGGGGTGAGGTTAAAGACCAGCCCTGGGCGGGAGTCTCTCATCACAGTGCCAGATTGAAGCAAAAACAAAACAAAACCAACAAAGCTGGCACTTAAATTCCACACACTGGAGAAACTGCCAGGCGAACCTCTTTTATAGACTCCAGCAGAGAGACCTAGCTTATTAGCGCACTGTGAAAACTAACTAACTAACTAACTAACTAAATAAATAAATAAATAAGTTGACACTTGTCTCCTGGGCATGACAGAGGAAATTCAGCTTTAAGCTCTCACAGCCTCCAAGGGAGAAGACCTATGGCCCCTCACTCAAATGCCAGTCGTATTTTTGGACATAAAATATTATAATTACATTGCAGATGCCGACAGGGTGTTCTGTATTTCCCCTAAGGAACGGCGCGGTCTCATTTAGGATAATGTATTTACCCATTCGTTTACGGGCTGCTTAGTACACATCGCTGGGTGAGCACTGATGACATTCGGCCTTAACTGCGGCTCTCACTTGCAGAAGAGAAACGCCCCAGGCAGAAATTCATTAGACACACCAGATGTCTTTAAGGGGATCCTCACTGGTGCCCTTTAGTGTTCTTTGTTCAGTGGGGGTGTTTTTAACACAGCCATTTCTGATAAAAAGAAAAAAAACCCTCCATCTTCTACTTGAATGTGGAACTAATGTTTGAGCTCTTTAGAGTTTAGTCCCTGTTAAGGTGACTTCTGACTTGCACGTATTGAATAGCCAGTAAATGTTCACTGGCCTGGGGCTGAGACATTTTCAGAATTCGGTGACATCATGAGGATTCATGGTTAGTGGTTAAACTACTACGCACAATTTGGTGGTTAAACTATTACACAACACTTTCATAATTTTAACAACCGTATGTGATTCTTTATGGTATGTCAAAATCTTACACACTCAGGGAAATGCAAATTAAAACAACTCTGAGATTCTACCTTGCACCAATCAGAAATGGTTAAGATCAAAACCTCAGGTGACAACAGATGCTGGTGAGGATGAGGAGAAAGAGGAACACTCCTCCATCGCTGGTGGGATTGCAGACTGGTACAACCACTCTGGAAATCAGTCTGGGGGGTTTTCAGAAAGTTGGAAATAGACCTACCTAAAGACCCAGAAATACCACTCTTGGGAATATACACAAATGATGCCCCACCGTGCCACAGGGGCATGTGTTCCACTATGTTCATAGCGGCCTTATCTATGATAGCCAGGAGCTGGAAACAACCAGATGTCCCTCAACTGAAGAATGGATACAGAAAATGTGGTTCATTTACACAATGGAATACTCCTCAGCTATTAAGAACAAGGACATCCTGAGTTTTGCAGGCAAATGGATGGAACTAGAAAATATCATCCTGAGTGAGGTAACTCAGACACACAAGGACATACATGGTATGTACTCAGTAATAAGTGGATATTAGCCAAAAAAAAAGTACAGAATACCCAGGATACAATCAACAGAACTCAAGAAAGTTAACAAATCAAAGGGCCTAAGTGAGGACGCTTCAATCCCACTTGGGAGGGAGAAGAAAGCAGAGGGCAGAGGGAGGGAGGGAGGGAATTGGGTGGGGGAGGGGAAGAGGAGGGGCAGGGGAAAAGTTGAACCTGGCTAGGTATCGGGGTGGGGACATGGGGGGTTGGACCAGGAGTAAAGCCCCGAGGGCCAGCAGAATGAATGAAAACAGGCAACCTCAGGATGTAGGAGGTAGGGGGACCCTCTAGAAAGTACCAGAGACCTGGGAGGTGAGAGACTCTCAGGACTCAGAGGGAGGGACCCTAGACGAAATGCCCAACAGTGGGGAGAGGGAACTTGCAGGGTTCGCCCCCAGTAGAGAGACAGGGCATCAAGTGGAGGGATGGGGCTGCCATCCCACAGTCAAAAACTCTGGCCCAGGATTGTTCCAGTCTAAAAGAGCTGCAGGGACAAAAATGGAGGAGACTGAGGGAAAGGAGGTCCAGTGACAGCCCAACTTGGGATCCAGGTCAAGGGGAGGCTCCAGTACCTGACACTTACTGATGCTATGGTGTGCTTGCAGACAGGAGCCTAGCATGGCTGTCCTCTGAGAGGCCCAACAATAGCTGACTGAGACAAACATAGATACTTAAAACCATTGGACTGAAGTAGGGGCCCCCTGTAGCTGAATTAGGAGAGGGCTGGAAGAAGTTGAGGAGGAGGGTGACCCCATAGGAAGACCAGCGGTCTCCACAAACCCTGGAGATCTCTCGGACACTGAGCCACCAACCAGGCAGCATACACCAGCTGATAGGAGGCCCCCAGCACATATACAGCGGAGGACTCCTGGTCTGGCCTCAATGAGAGAAGACACACCAAACCCTTGAGAGACTTGACGCCCAGGGAATGTGGAGGCCTGGCGGGGGTGTGGAGGGAATTGGTGGTGGTGGTGGAGACATCCTTTTGGAGACAGGGGAGGAGGAGGGGAGGGGGAAAATGACTAAACTGTAAAAAAAGATTAAATATAATAAAAAAAATTTAAAAATCTTATACACTTTCTTTGATCATATTTGATGTATTTTGGCATACATCAAACTCCATTTAGCATTTTCAGAAAATCTAGTAAGGGTTTGACTCATAAGATCCATTTCCCTTCCCAGTGCTCTGCCTGTTGTTACCAAAACTTTGTATATCTCCCACAAGGTTTATCATCATCATTAACATCATCATCATCATCATCATCATCATCATCACTATCATCATCATCATCGTTGTCATCATCATCATTGTCATCACCACCACCACCACCACCTCATCGAACGCTTCCTTGCTGACCACGTCTTAGCCAAAGGACCGAGATACTATGCTAAGGATAAGAAGGTGGTTTTGTCTCATTCTTTCTGGGAGAAAACGCTCATCAGGCCAAACTGGAATTTGTCTACTAAGACACCCAGGACACATGCGTTACAATGAAGCAGGACTCCTGCAAGCGCCTTAGTGATCTGGCTTTGTTGTGCTCTGTCTTTCTTTCACAATCTCCATCAGGAACTAAGGGCCCTTATCATCTAACTGCTGTCACTGTGACTGTGATAAACACTTCCAGCCAGACCCTTTCCCAGGCTTCGGCGTCCTCAGGGGCCTTTCGTTTGTGGATACTGTTCGCACATTTTCCACGAATATCCGTTGCTTCTCTCTGGCTCTTTCATGAAAGCGTGTGTACCTTTCCAACAAAATGCTCACACACTGCGGCCCAGCCTTCTGTCTACCAAGGTGATATAGTGAAAATGTGTTCAGTTCTTTTAAAGAATGCGCTTCTCCATCCAGCTCACATTCTGAGGGCCAGAATGTAGATACTCCATCCAAAATGCAGCTCTCCAAGTGCCCTTGTGCAATGGGGCAGCAATTAGCCACGTGACAATTTAAATTTACCCTAAATTGATTTAAATTACAGACATTTAAGGTGGTTTTCAGTATCACTTGACACTTGACAAGCGCATGACAGCCATGGGCGGCCAATGGCCACTGTGTAAGAAAGTATAGAAGTGGGTCCCGGAGTTACTGTAGACGCTGTGTGTGCTGTGCCGTTCTAGCATGCCTTTACCGTTCTGTTCCTCCTGGGACTCTCAGTTGGTACTGTCGTCTCGGGAAGCGTCATCCTCATATAAATCTGCACACAGCAGCTGCTGCCTTACACCAGTCCGCGACCGTGCTCGCCTGCTCTCCGCACTGCACGCAGCCTCCACGAGCTTAAAACCTTAGCAAGCGCAGCCGGAAGCAGGGTCTGAGCTTCGCTCCGCTGCAGCTCTCGTTCTTACAGGGTCCACACTGACCTGTCCTTGTCCAGTGGGGGCTTCTTCAAGCTCAGAGTCCTCCTAGGAGGTCCCCAACTGTTTCAAGAGCTTTCTTGCCATCTGGATCAACGAGGGGTTTCGGTTTTGTTGTATATGTACCCAACACAGGCCCAGAATCCGCAACTTCTTCTGGGAGCCCTGGTTCCTATGGGTGGGAAACTGACATTCTAAGACTAAAATGTAAGGCTAGAAATTCTCATTATCAAGTCTGTGTGTGTATGTGTGCATGTGTGACTACCTGGGTGTTTGTGTGTGTGTGTTCGTACACACCAGTGTGCATGGGTTCATGTATGTGCATGTTTGTGTGTATGCATGCATGTGTGTGCACATGTGGATATTTGTGTGATTGTATGCATATGCTTCTGTGTATGTGTATGAGCAGTACATGTATTTGTATGTATGTGTGTTTATATGAATGTGGGTGTGGTGTGTGTGTGTGTGCAGGAGTGTAGGTGTTTGTATGTGCATGTGTGGGTGTGGGTGTTCATGCACATGTGTATATTTGTGCGTGCATGCATGTATGTGTTTACATGTATTGTGAGTGAGAGGTGTGTGTGTGTATGTCTTTGTGTATGTGTGTGTGTGTGTGATGTCAAGGATGACAGAATTTATAAATTATTCATGATTTATTCAGTTTATCTCATAGTAAACAGCACAACAGCCCCAGAATAACAATGCTAACAGTATCAGCATCAGTATGACCCCTGAGAACAGATTTTAGATGTGTACGTCCTTCCTGTCTTAGCTTGTTCAGAGCTGTAGTACGTACAATAGAGCACACTATTTGACCACAGAGCTATGGCATCTTGGCCTCTCCCTTTAGCCCTTTATTTTGGATCTGTAGAGAACCATTGGAACTAATTAACGTCCTGTCGCTGTGACAAAGTAATTGGGTAACCAGGTTAAAATGAGAGGAAGGTTTACTTGGTTCACAAGGCTTCAATCCCTGGTCTGTTGGTCCATTGCCTTTGGGCTGTAGTGAGGCAGTACGCCCTGGCAGGAGTAAATGGTGGGAGCTGCTATGATGCCAAGAGGGGAAGAGAGGGGAGAGCCTCCGTATCCCCTTAGGGGTATGCTTTGGACAACCTAACTTCCCTTCGCTTGGCCCTTTCTTTATGGGCACGCCTGCCTTTCGGTAGTGCCACCAGCTCGGCCTTTGGGGTCACTTGTCGAAGCCACAGAAACGTCTCTTGTCACGTTGTCTACAGCTCCTCTCTACTATGCCCACGCAAGCAACACTCCGTGGGCTCCTACTGAGCACGAGAAGCCTTTAAAGGCTCACACCTTCTTCTTCAGAGTGTGAAACACACTACTCTTTTTATCCTGGTATGAAGTACTGTGTCCACTACAGCTCACAGCAATACTCTTTCCATAAGAAGGTTCCCCTTACGGTCGGTCACACTGCTTCTGGGGCCAGCCAATCCAGGCGACACTCTCGGGTACTTCTGCCTACTGTCAGTGTTTAACACTTAAGTCTTCTTTGTGTCTTTTTTGTTCTGAATCTAATAGGTTTGCATGTTAGCTTATTTTGAGCGGACGCATTGCACCTCCAGCGTCTTCTGAGCTCTGGCATGCACTGTTTGTCTATGGGATGTCTGTAGGCTCCGTGTCCTTTGCTCTTATAACTTTATGCAGGGTGGCCTCTGGCCCTCTCCCGATGCAGACTTTGTGAGCTCCTCAGCCCACAGATGGAGAGGAGGCTCAGGAGAGCTTCCCTAACCCCACAGGGCTCCCTTTTCTTGTTATATCAATATGTATCAAAGCATGCCCGCTTGCCCTCTGAGGCTTCCTTTGTGCTTAAATTCTTGCATCTTTTAAAATTTCTTTTTGGTTTTTGAGGAAGGGTCTCATGTAGCCCGGGCTAGCCTTGAACTTGCTATGTGGTTGAGGCTAGCCTTGAACTTGCTATGTGGTTGAGGCTAGCCTTGAACTTGCTATGTGGTTGAGGCTAGCCTTGAACTTGCTATGTGGTTGAGGCTAGCCTTGAACTTGCTATGTGGTTGAGGCTAGCCTTGAACTTGCTATGTGGTTGAGGCTAGCCTTCAAGTTGCTATGTCGCCTTGAATGCTCAATTCTCCTGCTTTCACATCCCAAGTGCAGGGCTACGGGTCATGTGCCTCTGCCTGGCTCCCTGATCTTTACAGCCAACGTCTTGCTCAGTTTCAATGCATCGACAGTTTCTCCTCAGACTGTCAGCTAGCCAGGGAGGAGCTTTGCTTTACTTGGTTTCAAGAGTTTAAGTGATCCACTCAGCTTCAATCCCCTTGAGAACTCATCAAGGACAACAGGACACATCTGGTTCTGAGTTAGTTAAACTCCTCCACTGTTAAACCATACGCATTGTTGTCCATAGGGTTCTACTGCTGTGAAGAGACGCCATGACTATGCCACCTCTTATAAGGAGACATTTAATGGGGGGCTGGCTAACGGTTCAGAGGGTTAGTCCACTGATGTCATGGTAGGAAGCATGGCGGCATGGTGCTGGAGAGGTGGCTGAGATTTCTACATCCAGATCAGCAGGCAGCAGGAAGTGAGAGAGCCACTGGGTCTGGCTTGAGCATCTGAAACCTCAAAGCCCACCCCCTGTGACATACTTCCTCCAACAAGGCCACAGCTCCTAATTGTGTCACTCCCTATGGGTCTATGGGCGCCATAGTCATGCAAACCGCCATGCTCACATCACGTGCTATGACCTCCAGTGGGTGCCTGTACTCTTAGACCCTCCTATTCTGAGCTCATCAGCTACCCCAGTGCTATGTGCAGACCCTGGCATTATCTCCACCGTCTGCCTTCCTTCTGAGACTTGCAGAATACCCTGCTGTGTAGTTCTGAGGTGAGTGCTGTCCATGGCTGATGCCATTTGGATGTGTCCTGTGTCACATAAGCAAGTAGCTTGCCGCCAGCTGATGGGCTCTGGGGAGGTGAGGGCTCTGACCCAATCTCTGGCTGATCCGCTGACACACTCGTCATACTTTGGGTGTGTTATTGGAAAGAAATAGAATGCGGGAGGCGTAGCCCAATCGGAGGAAGCTTCTGAGGGGCAGATCTTGTCCTGGGCTCTTCCCCTGATCCTTCTGCTTCCTGCCTGGTGAGAGGGGGACAATCTTGCCCCACCGCAATGCTTTGGTTTGCCACAATCCAGAAATAATGGAACCAGCCACATACATGGACTAATAATTCTGAAATCGTGATCCTCATGACCCCCAATTCGATCTTTCCTCCTTTTAAATGGTTTCCATCAGATATGTGTTACAGAAATGAAAAAGTGACAAACATCACTAGCTTTGCTACCCTACTATTTCCAAGTTTGTGTGTAGATTCAGAGATAGTTTTAAAAATTATTGTATTTGTGCTGGCAAGATGGCTCAGTGAGTAAAGGTATAGGCTGTGAAGACTGACGGCCTGAGTTTGGTCCCTAGAACCCCTGCAGTGGAAGAGGACTGACTCCCCCAAGTTGTCCTCCGACCTTCACATAAGCATAGTGGTGCATGTGTGCATGTGCACGTGCGCGCGCGCACACACACAGAGAGAGAGAGAGAGAGAGAGAGAGAGAGAGAGAGAGAGAAACAGAGAGAGAGAAACAGAGAGAGGAGAGAGACACGGAGGGGAGGGGAGGAGAGACAGAGAGACAGAGAGAGAGAGGAGAGAGAGAGAGAGAAAGAGAGAGAGAGAGAGAGAGAGAGAGAGAGAGAGAGAGAGAGAGAGAGAGAGAGAGAGAGAGAGAGGAAGGGAAGGAGAGAAGAAAAGGAGGGAAAGAGAAGAGAAAAGGAGGGAGGGAAAGAAGGAAGAAAAGGAGGGAGGGAGGGAAAGAAGGAAGGAAAGAAAGGAAGGAAGGGAAGTAGGGAGGAAGGGAGGGAGGGAGGAAGAGAAGAGAGGGAGGGAGGAGGGAGGGAGGAGAGAGAGAGAGAGAGAGAGAGAGAGAGAGAGAGAGAGAGAGAACAAATCCAATTGTATGGCTCCCAGAACCCACCAGACATTCATCTTAGAAGTATAGTTTTCCACTCATGTCCCAAATGGACAACTGGATACCAGACTTGTGCCTATGTTGCTCTGCCCGCCTCACTGATGACTGGCACTGCCATGCCCTCTCTGCTCTCTCAGAAGATCGTCAGCCTACTCCCACTTCTCCCCTGGCTGTCCTTGTTCTCCTTGGGGATGGTGGCCCACCACAGGAGTCCAGTGGTATCACCCTTCCTGATAGTGTTTATTTCCCACGCCACCATGGTGTCTGGGAGCAGACGGACAATCTTCATCAGTAGGTTACAAGGTCACACGCGGCCTGACGAGGAGAGCTGTATGTGCTCCTAGGACGTTCGACCCCAACAGGGAGCGGGCACTGGGTGGCTAGAGGAACCGACTGTGACAGAGAAGATTAGATCTTCAGTATGGACTCCTTGCAGGATACCAAGGTCATTGAAAAGAAAAAGGGAAAACAAAAACAAACTAAAAGCCAACCATACCCTGGCTGGGATCTGACTTCAAAGCATGACCGTGGTAAAGGACCATGTGACTTTGATTTGTAACTGGGTCACATGACAGAAGTGACCATGTATCTACTGGGTAGACTGAGGCAAAGGCGCTTGCATTCTTGACTTGGCCAGAGTACAGTGACTCTCTGAAGATGGGGGAGGCGGCTGGTTTCGGAGCCAGCAGCTGCTGTGACAGCTCTTCCTGACCAAGGCGACGCGCAGTCCCTCTGACAGCCTGTCATATGGTACAGGGAATGGTTCCTGGAAGTCTGCTTTGCAGTCATTTCTATTGCCCTCCTGTGATCTGGAAAACCTCAAACCCCAAACCCCAAACCCCAGACTAAGCCACTCTCTGTTCGCTCTGCCTCGAGCCATCCACGCTTTCTGTGACTGATTCCTGCCCATCAGAGCCTGTGAGTTGATAAAGCACAGCCAGCCACACCCCGCCCCAGGCCTCTTATCCCAACTGGAGCAGATGCCAGGCTGTGGGTGCCGCCCATCTTAGGCAGGCGGCGCATGTGTTTGGTCCCCGAGGAGACAGAGGGACCGTCTACTCCTGGTGCACACAAACGGCAGTGGCAATGCGTCTTACATTCAAGTCACAGCCACTGGTATTTTTGATACTCTTTTTATATTCTCCTTGAGAACTCTAAAATTAAAATGTCAGTCGTATTCTTTTTACAGAACTTCTGGTGTCAGAGAAATGAGGCACAAGGATTGTTTTCTGACCTGAATCAGGTAAAATGCTTCCAACCTAGGGTGCGGTTTGTGAGCGGCATAGCTTCCCTCCCGTTAGCCGGACGTACTGTCTACCTGGTATAAATGTGAAGGGGCTGCTCTGTCTCCGCCCTGCTCATTACGGACGCTGGGGAAGTAGCAGCGATCTTTGGCTGCGAGGGTTCTGACTAGAAGATTCAACAGCTGTTTAATGAGAAAGGGCTTGGCTTCGAGCCCTGCAGGCAACAGGGGCTGGTAGTCTTGCACACGCCTGGTCTGTTCAGAGGGGCACTTTCGACGACACAGGACAGGTGGCACTAGCATGGACAGGTGTTTTCAGAGGGTGAAGGATGTGATTGCTCCCATGTGGGGCTGGGTTCTCACTCAGGGCGACGGCCACCTCTGAGACTCAGACCATTAGGACTCGTGTCCCTTATGTCCTTGCATTTCCTGGAACAGCAGCAGGTGTGGCTTGTCGCTCCTAGAAATACAACCCAGTGTGTGCAGAAACAGCCATGTGCCTTGCCTCTCACGTGCAGGTGACAGGACCCTGCTTGTTTCCTTGACACCGATTCCAATAATCAGCAGTAGCACAGTGATTAAGATGCCAGGAGACTTCAGTGTAACCAGATCTCTGGAACCCAGGGACTGGACAAATTAAACTGTGCTGGGCAGGATGCTCCTTCAGTATTGAAACCCATTACAAAACGAGAGCGCCATGCTCCCGCTCTCCCTCACCCCTCCTTGAACGAGCTCTGAAGCCGTCCCATCGCATGCACAGACTTCCGCACAGAGGCAGTCTCCGACAGCCTGGGGTGCCAGAACCCAGTCGGCACAAGGGTACACAGTGCACTGGGGCAGCTGGAGTGAGACCGGGCACACTTAAGATGAGGAGGGCATCCTTGAGGTTAGCGATGCGGTAAAGGGAGTCACAGCCTGAATGGAAGGTAGTGGAGCCGATCCCAGATGAGGCTGATGGGAGGTTAATTACACAGGAGGGCTAACCAGGTAAGCGGTAACGGGAGTCAAATTTCCCCCTGTTGGAGAAGTCTGGAATAAATGCCGGACACTTTGTAATTAAGCATCATTACCAACCAACAGATGCAAGTGTATTTTGTTTATCTATAAAGATATTGGATATTTATATTACATAATAAAAATAATATATCATAGACACAATGTATCCCTATATATGGTTGCATATAGTACACATATCTGTGAATGTCAACATGGCATGCTATTTGAGTTGGCCTGGGATTAGTGACCCGGCAGTGGCAATTGGTACACCTAGTGCACAGATCTTGGCTTTAATATGATTTTTCCACTAAAAGGCATCAGGGACCCTTGGAGAAGTGACTGATTTCAAGGCTAGGACAGGCAAAGAACACGATGAGCTCAGAGCATCCTGTGCCAGGAATGGGGAGAGATGAGGACATGTTCAAAGGACATGGGGGCAGGCCAAAGGGACTCCGGTAAAATTGGGGACAATTCGAGTATCAAAATGAACAATGAAATTATGTCCCACTGAATATAGTAAGTCAGGATCTCATAGTGAAAAAATACACGTGACAACAAAACGGATGGTTGGATGAACAAAGGCTATGTCTATAATTTCAAAGCACCTTGCTAAGATATTCATTAATTAAAACGGTAATTCCACAGTAGTAGAGTTCAGAACATCCTACTTTAGTCAAGAAACTGAAGTCAGCATCGTGAACAGAGGCACAATTTGGACTTGTATGTCATCTGAAGCAATGAAAAGTCACATCACGTGTATAGCATTTCTGCCTGCACTCAGGATGTATCTTAGACCAACAGACATTGATGTATGTAAGACCCATATGGAACTAGTCAGGAACTTAGGAAGGGCCTAGCTCAGTTCTGGTTCAACGTCTCTCACAGAGCTGCAACCAACTCACCAGCTATGGCTGCCATCAACTGAAGACTTACCTGGCGCTGGGCATCTGATAATCTAAGCTCTTTCTTGGTTGACACGATAGCCAGATGCTTTAGGATATTCTGTGTCTGTGCATAGGGCTGTCTCCACTCTGAAAGCTTGCTTTCCCCAACAGGTGACCCAACAGATCGCTTAGAACCCAACCATTCCTCCTCTATGCACTTGGCTAATACTCTGGATTTTACATCACCTCCAAGGCCTGTTTTAGAGGCTTAGGTTACCGCCTTGAATCCCTAACAGGACATAACAGAGCCTTGAGGAAAGGTGGACTGTAGTAGGGGGTCTTGGTAAGTTGGATGAGCAGCAGGGGCTATGTAACCCCAACCCATACTCTCTGTCACCATGCTCTGCTTCGCTGATGGATCATGAACTGGAACTTTTCAGACTGTGAGTCAAAAGAAAGTTTTCTCTACAAGTTAATTGTCTTAGGTATTTTGTTATAGTGATAGAGCATTTGCCTAAGACACTCCTGACCAAAGAAACGACCGTGATACAAAGTGGTAGGGATGATGGTGGGGTGTGGATCATAGAGGTAGGGCCAATTGGAAGGCCAGGCACTGCACTTGGGTGTAATCAGAACAAACTAAACCAACAGCCAGTCTACAAAACAACTGACCATACTCTTCAAAGGGTCAAGGTCATAAAAAACAAGGGAGGGTGGTGGTGTGTTCAGAATGAAGAAGACTTTAACAACTAAATGCAGTGTAAGGGTCTAGGCTGGCCCTTCTTCTCCTAGGCAACTAGGAGCCCTGAATGGGAGAAGCAATGGACTCACACCTAAGCTCCTGGGCGCTGTCTACTGTGATCTGCACCACCCGACCTCATAGCCCTCCACTGTGGCTCCCACCACCTTCCGCTTGCTTCTCGGATGTGCCAAGCTGGATCCTGCCTACTCCTTAGTGTATGCTCTCTCTGCACTGAACATGTTCCAGTCATCCCATAGCAGACTTACGAATGATGTCACTGATTCATCCTATCTGCACACCCCAGATCAGAAGGATGCTGAAGGACTCAGAGAGTTCCGACCTTTACTGTCTGCCCTGTGACAAAGCAGTACATGATACACTGTAAGTGCTTATATCATATCTACTGCATAAGTGAACGGCCCACTTTCTGCTTCCAGCTGTTTATAATCCTAGCTGGACTTGTGGCTGTGGTCAGGACAATTGTACATTTATAAAAACTACTTTTATTAAAGATCACTTTGCCCAACCTCCGACCAAATGAAGAGGTGCTACAACATTGCCCCAAACAGCACGGCTCTCACTTGAGTACTCTGGGTAGGGCAAGGACGTGAGTCTCAATGCCAGAGACTCTCCCATCACCGTGGATAGCGCCAGCTATTGCACAGATTTTCTTCTCAGGAACCTTAAATCTTCATCCTGATACGTTCTACTTGCTGGTTTCCAAATGAACATCGAACCCCTGCTTTACCTCGCAGTGATATGAGCATTACTCAGGGAATCGATCATGTGACTTCTAATCCCCTTGCTGAGATAAGCACCCTGGGCTATCTCAATGTGCAAAGTTAACAAGCCGTGATGAGCGCGAAAAAGGGCCGGGAAAGTCTAGTAGCCTGGTTTGAAAAAGATGAAACCTTCCAGGGCACCTTATCTGAGCGTCGCAGGATGCGCGTCCTTGGGCTTTCAGAGGACGTGGTCTCATTCCTCAGGGCTGTCTCTCTGCTCTCTGGAAGGGGCAGCTTGCTTCTCTGCCTCATGCTCTGTCTTCACACTGAGCGAGCTAAGAGATTCCCAGCCGGCCATGCTTGGAAGCATCCTTCTGGAGACTTATCATTTTCCAAACACATTTGTGGCTCTGTGTTTTCTCTGCTGAGCACATTTTATATTCTAATAAGATGAGAGGAAACCTATGCGATATAACAGTTTGCTAATGAGCTCTGTGGCCGGAGCTCTTGGCCGAGGGCTTTAAACAATTTATTTCATGACTGCCCTATGAGGAAAAGGCCATTTTTCATTGTCCTCTCCTTCAGGCTTTCACTGTGTTTGTGGTGCAAGAGAGTGGATGACTTCTGTGGTTACACGGACGAGATTTTAGTGACAGTTGGCACCCTCCACTTGTCTTGCATAAGAGAGACAGCCACCAAAGGGTATTACTGAATGAAGGGTGACTGCGTAAAGAACTGCATTAGGAGCCAAGGCTCACAGAGCTGGTGTTCTAGCCCAAGCCCACACTTCACAAAGGGAGCCATGGCTCAGACAGGCAGGGATTTGGTTCAGCAATGGCAGTGACCCCCGAATCCTGGCCCCAAGATCACGCTGCGTCTCCTAATGGACACTTGAGCAAATGAACTGCAGCTAACTGGCCATGCGTGGAGGGGTTCGTTTGCTTGTTTTAATTCATGTTTAGTAACTAACTCACTACAGTGGTCCTGCTATATCCACACACTCTAAATAACAACTTTAAGCCAATCACAGTAAACCATGCAGTAACTGGGGTTGGCATGTGACCCAATCCTGTCCCCTGGAACACAGGAGAGGAAGTGTGCTTGAGGGCACTGGTACTCACTGTTCCTGGGCAGGAGAATGAAGCCCGCCTCCTCTGAGGCTGAAGGAGGCTGTGACAGCACCCCGGGAACACACAAAGCTCATGAACTCACTCTGCTGATGGCCCTGTCAGTGCCTTTCGGGGAAGATAATAGATGACTTTACTGTTTGAACCAGAGGACTTAGGTGCCCTGGTGACTGAGTCGAAAAGCACTCTAGAAAGTTCTGGGAACTTTGGGAGAAACTTTATAAACAGAGCAGTTGCTTCCTTTGCTCTGTAAACAAGTTTTTTTTTTTTTAACATAGAAAATAACTGAACACATCTACAGTCAGCTAGGATGTCATTTGCTGGAAGGTTGTATCTTAATGGCCTTGCAGATAATTCTGGATGTGATATGTAGAGCTGATACAACAGAATCTGATAAGTGTTTTAAAGGTTTGCAATGTGGAAGTGAAACTATATGGACTAACAAACTCCACACTTTGATCTAAAATCCTCTGGTCTATCTTGAACTTGGGATGTAACTTTTTTCCCATCTATATGTGATTTTTTTTTTAATAGCCTGCATTAAAATCCACTAAGCTTTGATGATCTTTCAAATGGCAGATAACAGAGTTTATTTTAACAGTTACTTGAAAAACAAAATCGTATTTAGGGCTAGAGAGATGGCTCAGTGGTTAAGAGCACTGACTGCTCTTCCAGAGATCCTGAGTTCAATTCCCAGCAACCACATGGTGGCTCACAACCATCTGTAATGGGATCTGATGCCCTCTTCTGGTGTGTCTAAGGACAGTGACAGTGTACTCACATATATAAAATTAAAAAAATCTTTTAAAAAAATCATTATTTGTTCAAATCATTTCTAATCTTACTGGGAAAAATCTGTGTACATTGTGTGTGGTGCCCAATGCATACTTCCAAAAATTTGCGTTTCACTTGAAAATTCTAACCCGGTTATTGGTAACAAATACTGCTGACTGTTTCCTTAAAACGACAGGCTTGCTTGATCATTTTGTGGAGGTGTCTGCCAAATACCCAAGCCTGGAGAACCACAGCCCTGCTGTCAGTCAGTCTGGCTGTGGGAGGGAAGTGTGGCGTTCTCTCACAACTTAGACAACTGCAGAAGCCCCTTCCCTCAGACACCACATGACTGAGCAGCAACCGAGAAACTTTATGTACGCATTTCACTACAGTCCCCGTCCCCAGATGACACCCTCATGGGTTACTTAACAACCTCTACTAATCTACCAACTGACCTAAGCATGCCTGGTGTTTTTCCCCAACATTTTCACGCATGGCCCCTCCTCCAAGAGTCCAGTCACCTCTAAGGCTTGGAGCCGTAATCTCAGAGGCTCACTGAGGCCTTGAACCCCCCGGGTCTGCAGACCACTTTTGGAGGACCTATGCTTTGTGCTGCCCCCTTTTTGCCTTTGATGACAAACTGCACCGTTTCTAGTTCTAACCCCTTGGCTCCAGTCTCGGAGGAATGGGTTTCAGGCTCAGTGCCACCACTCAAAACTCCTATAACCCCGAGTGAGCTACGGCCCCTCAAAAACGCTTATCTCAGAAAACTCCAATAATCTCCAAATAGTTTCTGGTGTGCACGCGCGCGCACACACACACACACACACACACACACACACGTACACACACACATACACACACACATACAAACACACACACATACATACACATACAAACACACACACATACATACAAACACACACACGTACATACAAACACACACATACAAACACACACACATACACACAAACACACACATACATACAAACACACACATACAAACACACACACTGTACACATACACACACACACACACACACACACACATGCACGCACGAACGCATGCACATGCACAGAGAGAGAGAGAGAGAGAGAGAGAGAGAGAGAGAGAGAGAGAGAGAGAGAGAGAGCGCACACGTGGAAGAACATTCTGAAAATGCCATCTTGGAGTCCTCCCCGCGCCTGGTCGTACTGTGAGGCCCTTGGTGCTATCCTTGATAAGCTTTGAATCAGGTGACGCTAAGAGACAGTTTACAAGACTGTTGAAAAATATCCAAGGTGGCTGATGTGAGACAAAACTGGACTAAAGGCTGAACGGAAGCAAGAACTCAACAAACAGCGTCTCTGACAATCCTAACCTCAGAAGAACCCGCCTTACCAAGGTTGCTCACAGAGCGGGAAGCAGACTTTGGGCCAGTGGAAAATGCAGTGAGCAGAAGACACTCAAGTATAATTTTGTGTAGATTTGCTGAAAAAGACACCTTAAATACGGCTTTCCCTCTTTCTACTGACATTTTCTGGTGTTTCCAAGATCATTAGATCAATTTTCTTAGCTCTATTTTATTATAAAAAAGTAAAATTCACTTGAACTTTAATTAGCTAATTTACATTCTATTTCCAAACTATATGAAACAGGAATGTTTCGCCATTTATCTTCTGAAATTAACATTTTAGTTTCAAAGAAGGAATACATTATTCTTTTTTTTTCCAGGAATTCAGACATTCTCTAATACATGAATACCAATCACATACAAAAAGGCTTGCTGTCCTGCTACTCAAAAACTACTGGCGATCACATAAAACCAATCCAGTGAAGCCAATAACATAAAATACATTATTCTTAAGTAGGATGTCACAAAACATTAATTTATTTTATTTAACATTAAGTAATGTGTTTCTATATAAGTATAAAACATAAAATAAAATGGCTAAGAAAGTCATAGACCCCCACCCCCACCCCTAGAAAAAAAAATCACAGGCAGCCAAGGAGTACTGAGAAGGAAAACTAGTGTTCTGCAGAGGCAAACCCCTAATTGATCATCCAGCACCAAGTGGCCAATCCTGAGACCACCCACGGCCATACTGCATTACATTCACATTACATTCCTGTGGCTATGCACATGTGTATATTCAACATACATGTTCAACATATATGTTGACGAAAAAGAGGGGCCATGAGTTTGATGAGGGAAAACATGAAAGGGACTAGAGGGGACAACTGATGAAATTATATCATAATTTAAAATGATATAAAAGTCTCAATCCCCCTTTCTTTATGGGTAAAGGCAGGCTGCCTGTGTTCGGATGTTCAGGGTTCATTGACATTTTGGTTACCTTGCACGTACATAATAGAAACCGTGGCTATAAACTTGCTTGGGTGTTACAAGAGAAGAAGATGCAGTTCTGAGGGAGGATTTAGCCTCCACATCTCCACTCTGTCTGATTGAGATCCAATTATAACCCACACTTTTCAATCTGTACAGTAGACATGAAAGTGCTCTGTGTACCTGAAAACAAAGCAAATGCAAACTGGGAGGTCGTGGCTCTGCCCTCTGCAGACTGCTCACGTGATTGTAAGAACTGGCTACGATATACAGAAGAATTCGCTCATCAAGAGCCCTAACAATTTGGTAGTAGTAGGTAATAAAAACATCAGAAAATCTGTGCCCATTTTCCCACATCTCACCAATGCGTATGTTAACTAACAGCAGGAACAATTATCCATTGTTAAGAGCTCCGGGCTGCTAAGTCCAAGACAGAAAATAACCACAATAAAATAAAAGCTTACAGATGTGGTTCACTGTCTTACGATACATTTTGATCTGTTCTTCTTGGTATTTCTCTATCAGATTTGATGAGTGCATAATATTCCTTAAAGAGGGAAAACATTTCAAACATTCAGGTTGAAAATAACACTATATATGAGGTGTCGCCCTAAAGACTGGGGTTATAAACCAGATGAACTAAGTCTCAAGTAGCTTACTCTTTCCAACTGCCACACAGAAGCATCAGTTTGCTCAGGACCTTCTGCCTTATAAACGTGAGAGGGCAGCCGGAAGCACGGTTTTCTCCCCATGGAAACGTGCAACTGGCTTTAGTGGCTTCTGCTGTTACTCCGCAAGTTTCCTTATAGGCGTAAGGGGAAGGGGCAATAACATCCAAATATCAAACATGCGGAATTGCACAAGAATCAGAAGAGATTTGCGGGTGAATTTTAAACGTAATTAGGACTCAAAGGCATTTGTGTTTTTAAAGGGTCGTGCATGAGTGCAGAGTTGCACCTAGGACAGGTCAGCGTCTGCACGTGTAAGCCGAGCGCCAATATCTGGGTGTACTGCTTTTCTTGTTCTGATGCAGCCAGTAGATAAGTTCTTTATCCCTGACTCAAATCCCTTCTCCACACAATTTCCAAACTGACCTTTCTAAAATGCAAATACAAGCACACCACTCTCTTGATTACGGTACAGCTTTGGAACTAAAGGTCATGCTGTCCGCCCAGTCTCTTCCAGCCTAGTTCTGACCCGTGCAGGCCTCCTCTCCGGCCCCATCACTACCTTCTTAAACTGGACGCACAGAATTACCTTCGGGTCTTCCTACGGTTTGGACGTGGGTCTACCCCGTCCCCCTCGATGGCACTGTGGGTACGGCTGCTGTGTCACCTGTGCGTCTATGGGTGGCAGAGAGGAGAGAGGCTATGTCCACCTCAGATTTCTGACCTGTGAGCATACAAATGATTGGTAGCCTAACACTCCTAACAACCATCAGGCCGGCACCGGGGGAGGGGGAGGAGCAGACAGGGAACTAGCCTGAGACTACCAGACCAGCGTGGCTGGGCTCCCACGATGGGGAGTGAGTTGGAGCCTAGAAGAGCCCAACTTGGGACTATGGATCCCAAGTGGGAGTGAGCCTGAGATTATGACCCTTGCATGGGTCCCTGCCGAGGAGCCAGCCTCAGACGACTACTACACAGGGAACTCGTACCCAAGATGACCCTTGCCTGGCACCACAATGCACAAGCAGGGCATAGCATTCCTGAGATGACACCAGACACTCAGAGACCCTGGGCTCTCCTAAGAAGAGCAAGTAAGTGATGGAGAAAGGGAAGGGAAAGAGGAAACGGAAGGACGTGGGCACGATGAAGAGAGGCAGAACTGGAGACTCATGGGTAGTAAGGAACAGATTGATGGGAGTAGCCAGTGATGCCACCTGGGACCATGGTAAGGTCCTGGCCTGTGCTGCCACGGGGGAGGGCACCATCTGGGTCTACAGGGGTCTGTTACCACCAAAGACTAGGCAGACCTCCCTAGCAGGGGAATGCTGCCCAAGGGACATGTTGATGTCTGAGGAATGAATGTGTAGATCTGGCCCTGCCCCTTATCTGGGCATTGTGGGAGAGCTGGTTTTGGGAGCAGGAGAGCTGGCCCTGCCCCTAGTCAGCTGCATTACTTGGGAGAATGGGTACACACATTGTGGAGTTGCAGTTGAGCTGAGCCCAAGGATGTAAGTATGGGAGAACCCCATCACTCATCTCCCAGGCAGAAATGTGAACGAGGAAGAGATACCCTCCTTCCCTGCTACCCTACATCACCTGCAGCAGATGGGAGAGCTGGCTCTGGGGTCATGAGAGCAGGAGAGCAGACCCTGCCCCTCATCCACTGCAGCACTCAGGAGAGCAGGCCCTGTGCCTTACCCGGGCACACAGTAGAGCTGACCCTGGTGGTGGAGGCACAGGCAAGATAGGCTGGCCCGAGAATGTGAGGATGCAAGAGCTGGCCTCACCACTTGTCTGCGTTCAGTGACATGGGTGACAGAAATGTGCCTCCTCCTTACCCTTTCCCCCTGCCACATCTGGCAGGAAAGTTGGCTCCAAGTCATCAGAGCAAGAGAGCTGGCCCTACCCCTAATCTACTGCAGCACTTAGGAGAGCAGGCTCCGCATAGTAGAGCTGGACCTGGATGTGTGGCTTGCGGGCGAGCCTGCCGGAGGGGTGAGAATGGGAGAGCTGGTGGGCTGACCCGCTCACATACCCCTCAGGCCCAGATCTAGGGCTTTGAATTGCCCACCGCAACTTCTACCCCACTCATGACATGCTGGAGTACATGAAGGGGTTGGTCCTACAAATTCAAAACCAGAGGATCTCCATGACACAGGGCAGAAACGGGACATCTGAGAGGAGTCCCAGTGAGGACCCAGTGTTGATAGTGGAGCAGAAGGCAGAGGCCTCGAACCAGACCGAGTCATTGCAATGACCATTTCCAAGCAAGGAAGGGGAACAAAAGGGTATACTGTAGGACACACTGGGACACACTGGGACACACTACAGCTTCTACAACAAGACTCTTTTTGTTCCTCTGTTGGGGAAGAGTTTGCAGAGATGGAGGGGAGAGACAAGGAGAGAGGGAGATGAGTGGGATTGGGGTACATGATATGAAATTCACAGGGAACCAATAGAAAGAAAAACAAAACAAATCCATCTTGTTGTGATAAATCTGACCTACTAACAGTAGCAGGTGCTCTTGTATTGTAGTGGTCACGTGAAGACACACTTGCTCTGCTCTCTGGCCCTCTCCCTTTTCACCTCTTGGCATTTCCATGTGTACTTTAATCTGTTGTTTCCGATCGTCTCCTGCCCCCATCCATGTCCCAGTGTCAATTCCCGGGACATAACCAGAGTTTTGTCCAAAGCTTCCAATTGTGTCTATGATTCTGCCACAATTTAATTTGTACTTAAATGCTGGAAACAGAGCTAAATTTTTTTAATTCATGAAATTCGGCAGGTATAAAGGCTCAGACCTATAATTCCAGCACCTGAAATGTTGAGACAGGAGGATTGTTATGAGTTTAAGGCTATTTTAGGCCACATATTGACTTCCCATAGAGCTTGGGCTATAGAATAAGACTGTTTCAAAAAAGGTACCTACTCTCACAACACAAAAATATACACACACACACACACACACACACACACATGCATACACACAAATATACACACATATATACACATACACATACATATACACATATAACACATACATACACTAAATTTAACAATTTTCAATGTACTTCCAAGTAATTTATCTATTTGCAATATATTTTAAATTCATTCTTTAAGAATCTCACATACACACACAAATACACACACACATACACGATACATTTGATCATACATTTATCCCCCATTGTCTTCCTCTGACTCTTCCAGGATCATCCTCTTTTCTTCTCCTCCTCCTGATTGGCAAACATCCCCGTAAACGTCAGTAGACAGCCATACCACCAGCTCTCCTCAGGAAGTCCATGCAATAGCATAGGCCTAAAGCTGGCTTCCTTACTCTGTGTTACAGCTCACCCTCACTGCACTAGGGGACTCCTAAGTCAGACGGTATCCATACGAAGTCTATGTCTCGCATTTGGACCCCTCTTAGGAGGGATTTTTAAGGGAGTGAAGCGACTCTAGAACAGGCAAGCCACAGAGAAGCAGGCATTTAGCAAACACATGCTCCGTCTTTTTAACCCTACTGATGCTTGGCCCATGGAATAAGAATTCCCAGGGAATCTGAGGGAAGTAAAAATGACAGCACACTGGTCTTGCAGAGAGATAAAGACCTACCCCTAAGGCATTGTAACACCAGGCATAGCTAGTGTCACTGGGTCCTTTTAACTAGGCAAGTTAACAGATGCAGAGGGGAGGGATAATGCAGAATGCCTCTTTACTTCACAGTTTTCAGTATTACTGTACAAGGAGGGATGGTGCATGTGCTCGTGCATGCGTGTGTGTATGCATGTGCATGTGCATGAGAGAGAGAGAGAGAGAGAGAGAGAGAGAGAGAGAGAGAGAGAGAGAGAGAGAAGGCATACTTTCTTTAAATATTAACAAAAGTCAACATCAACACAATGTTGACACAGAAAGGTGTCTACAGTCCCAGGTCAGGCGACAAGATCAAAGTATGTCCTGTTAGTGCCCATGAACTTCCATTTCTATTTGGATGCTTTAAAAAGGCCGCTGCCCATCCTAAGCATATGTAGTTCACAGGTAGACAGCATGGGTACCAGAAGCAATCAGTCTGGGCTCGAATCCTCCTTCCTCCACCTGTCGGCTGCTTGAACTTGGGCAAATTACATCACCCGTGCACTTACCTCAGCTTTCCACCTCTGTCCATACAGCGGACATTGATAAAAGCTACGTTTCCATGATGTCTTTGGGAATTGAGTGAGAACAGGAAATAGAGGTTAAAGTACACAGGACAGAGGCTATCTGAGCACTGAATGGACAATGACGATGGGTGACGTCCTTCCGAGTGTAATTAGAAAGCTGTCACACTTGGATCAAACACAGCTTTGGGGTATTTGTGCTGGCAACACAGACAACTGACCAGGGTGGGTTTAGCACGAACCTTCAAGTGATGCTCTACAAGGTCCTGGGGTGGCGATGTCTGGATCCCCCATCCAGGTTTCTGTACCTACAGATTAGGAAACCTCTGTGCTGTGGCTTCTTGGGAGTTCTATTAGTGAGGATACATGTAACATTTTATGTTGTAGCTCTCTCCAGTTTGTGAAGGCAAAGCTGGTAAGCCTCAGAATTTCAGGAAAACCTGGGAGACAATGAAGTGTGGGGGCCCAGCAGGCACAGAAGCGCATGAACGTCCAAGAGTGTCATCGTTTTAAATGTACCAGAACCGAAGCTGCAGACAAGGAGGCTTCGAGGGCCTCACACAAGTCTGGTTTCTGCTGCTGTGGAAGCAGCTCCAGAGAACTAAAAATGATAGTTGGCATTTTAAGAACCTGGTTATAGAGTTCCAGTTTAAAGGGCACACACACACAGCCCTCTCTGCAAACACGCTTGCCAGTTGCCATGACAGCGTAAGGCAGCACTTAGCAAGCTCTTTGTTATCCTGCTGAGGACGATGTACAAAAACATACTCATGATAGACTCTTCACTAATTAAGTGGGAAAGGTTAAAATACATTTCTACATCCACATGGCTCGCCTGAGCCCGGGGCTCAGGAGAGCAAATGTTGAGATATGAATAAGAAAGAACCAAGTAAGTAATAAGTTTGACAAATGACATCTAAAACTGAAAGAAGGAAGGAAAACTTTTACTCCTCTCCTCGTTATCGTCCCCTAATGAGCCACACCTTACTTTGTATATGGAAGGGTCGGTTTGCACCACATGATTAGCTCTCCGCGTCGCTCACTAACATCCTAATACACTTTTGCTCTTCGTCTCCTTGATCTCAACCCATACGTCCATGCGTTAATGAGTTGATGTGCTTCCCATGCCTCCAGAAAAGAGTAAGGAAAGGACGGACGCTGGCAGGAAGGAGGAAGGGACCTGCAGGGGTCTGACAGCGCTGCCTCAGGCTTTCCATGCTCACTAGCCACCACGCCCCGTGCAGAAACCAAGCACCCAGCACCTACCAGTTAAACATGCATTGACCGAGTGTCGACAGTGCCAGGCCCTGCCCAGACACCTCCCATAGACCCCACTGAACCCCCACTTTGACTCCCCCTGCAGAAGGAATGGAACACACTATGTGTTGTCTGGAACCCCTCCTTGTCACCTCCATGCTTTGTGCTGGCATACAGACACGATGAGGCATATAAAGGCCATGACCGTCACGGTGACTTACTAAGAACTTGCTCCAGACACTGCGAAGTATACTGGCTTCCCTGTCTGCAACAGGTGCACACATGGAGTGTAACAGCCACACAAAGCGTGACTTGTTTGCTCAAGGTAACAACCCGGAAAGTGGCGTAATTTGAACATAGTTCTGTTTAGCTAAGAACTTGCTCCTGTTTAACCTCCAAGTCATTAGCACTCATAGGATCGCAGAGCGAGACGAGATTAATCCGCCCATGCTCTGGAGCGGTGGTTCTTGACCTGTGGGGAGGGGGAGTCAGATGACCCTTTCACAGGGGTCACATATCAGATATTTGCAATATAACTCATAACAGAAGCAAAATTACAGTCATGAAGCAGTAACAAGATAATTGTGTGATTGGGGTTATGACCACGACATGAGGAACCGTGTTAAGGGGTCACAGCACTAGGAAGGTTGAGAACCACTCCTCTGGAGGGTCTTGTGATATGCCCATAGTCTCTCTGGCACTGGAATTGCTTCAGTGTCCCCTCTCTAACCAAGTCAGGGCAGAGTCCATGGAGGAAAGACAAGGGGTGCAGTTTAAGGTCGCAACCTCTTCTCCACCCTGACCTTCTGCTCCCCCAAGACAGCTTTCAGTAAAGAAAGTGGCAAGAAGAATGCTCCTGTGTGTCAGATTATGCTGAGTTGGTGACAACACTGGATATTTTCCCTAACGAGTCACCAGACATTCCACGAGTTGCACGGATACAGAGATCTTTTTTTTTTTTAACAGATTCAATAAAAGGCCAGCAAGACAGTTCTGCAGGTAAAGGGGCACCAAGCCTGCTGACCTGAGTTCAATCTCTGGAACCCACATGGTGGAAAGAGAGTTGACTCCCTCAAATTGTCCTCTGACCCCCACGTGTGTGTTGTGGTGCATACACAGACACACACACACACACACACACACACACACACACACACACACACACACAAATGAAATCAAAGTTTTTCGAAGTCGTCTGAGTACTTACAGTTTGATAACTCCGTCTGAGCACCGGGCACACATCTGCGGGCTGCTCCGGTCCTGTCTATGCTGACTCTGCCCCAGTTGAACAAACCTATAGAATACGAAGGACCAGTATAAGCTAAAGGTGGGAGCACCTTGAGGAGTCCAGAGACTCACAGCGACCGTGCACTTGCACAAACATGGTGGTGACACACGTGAAGTCGCCTCTGCATTTCCATGATGGAAGTGTGAAACCACACAACATCAAATACAGGAAGCATGGGGTCGGGTGCTCGCAAAGTTACAAAGTAACTCAGAGAGGGCTTAGGCCAGTGGCTGGCCCTGAGGGGGGAAACTGCTGAGTCCACAGCACGGACTCAGCTTCCTCAGTACCGAACAACCCTCCCCATTCTCTCACTCCCCTGCCTCACCCCCAAGCACACTCCGCTACACTAGGAAAACTGCTGTCAATCAAACAGGAAGGCAGCTGTGAGCCTGCCATCTCACCCCTCCCCAGGGACGGGTGTGGCATTAACCCGAGCTTTAACTCAGGCCAAAGAGGACAGCCACACTCATGCCTGCAGGGCGGCCAATACCACGCACGCCCAACTTCCCCTCGGAGACGCAGTCCGTCTTCCTGGTCCCGTGGGAGGTAACAGGACAGGATCGAGGAGCCGGTCTCCTTCCTGTTTCTCCCACTTAGAACATTTCCCTTTGATGACTACGTCTTACCATTTATTTCTCATACGCTTTTCTGAGGTCAAGTGCACCCATTGTGAGATTCTTACGGTGCTGCCGCGAACTCTCTAGGGCTTGCTTTAATCTAAGGCAAGTGGCCCCAGTTAGGGACGGAGAACGTTATGTGACATTAGGTACACACATTTAGAACTCCTCAGATGCGGAATCACTATCACAATAGAAAACATTGTGTATGTGGGTGGGGGGAGAGAAGACTCGAGGTCAAGAGCACCCAGGGTGCATTCCCGTGCCCTCTTCTGGCTTCCCTGCTGTCCTGTTCCTGGAAGGAAGGAAAAAGGGAGACGCACACACACATACACACACACATGCAGGGGAAACATGCACATAAAAGTCATTTAATTAAAGCAAAAACATGGTGGCCTCGGTATGAGGCTCCATGGAGGAGAAAGCTTTCAGGTCTGGTCAAGAGAGCAAACCAAAGCCATTGAAAAGTTGGAGAATGAAGGTAGAGAGCAGGAGTCAGAGGTCAGAGGTCAGAGGTCAGAACAAACCATGAACCTGGGGAATCCTGACGGTTGCAGCTCAGTGCAAGAAAAACAAGTGGGAGAGAGCCAGGACAGGCTGCAGGGCAGGGCCAGTGGTGAGCTCCCTCCTCAGACTCTGTAGTCCAGAGTCAGCTGCGCCCTCTCCTCACCTCAGGGTTCTGTGGCCCTGAGTGAGCTGTGGTGTAGAAGCTGAACTCCTGTGAGCACCAGTTTACTGGGTGCACTCACCTGGGGGTGGGAAGGCTACCTATTAGTTTAGGGTAGAATTGCATGTGCTCTTTTCTTGCTCTCTTGATCCAAGGAGGCACCAGGATAGCTCTAGTGCCCAGCTGGGTCAGGAGTGGGGCGAGGCAGTCCCTGAACATGAGAGGGTCACCCCTGGCCTAGCTACAACATAAACTTCTGCAGTGTGGATGGAATGTCTCCCATCAAAGGCTCATGCATGAAAGTTTGTTCCCACAGCAGGACCGCTGAGAGGTAAGTGGCGGGAACCTTAGGACATGGGGTCTAATCAGAGGTTTTATGTCACCTGAGCATGACCTCAGATGGACCTGGGGACCCTGGTTTTCTCTGACATGTTTGTGTCCCGGCCATGAGATAAACAATTTTGCCTCAGTGTGTACTTCCCGCCCCAGTGTTCTGCCTTGCCACTGCGCCAAAAGCAACAGGGTTGACTGGACATAGACTGTAACCTCCAAATCTGTGAGTCACAGAAACTTTCTTCCTTCTAAGCTGATGACCTCAGGTCTCACTGTTTTAGCAGCAGACAGCTGACAAGCAGACAGGAAGGGACTACTCACGCGGAGGGAAGGAATGGCCGGTGGCCTTACCCTTTGCCCATTCTCTGTTAGCATCAACAGCTCGAGGAGTGAGGGAAGGAAACAGCGTGAGTGTGAATCACAAGATTCCCAGGAAGCAAAGGATACGTATCCCGGAGTAGCCACTGACCGGCCCTGTACCTCTTTGTGAACCAACTACAGAGGTGTTTAGAGAACAAACAAGACACCGCAGAGCCCTGTGTGATGGGGTGTCATGAGAACAAGGCTGATTCCAGGGTGGACGGCCCCTGCAGCCTCCCTTCCGTGCAGACTGCCGCCAACATTCTTAGGCTGGGTGTTTCCCAGGGATGCAGGGCTGATGAACCCTGCATCTCACTCCCACAAGGAGACAAAAGAAGTAGGCCTTACAGCCTGAGCCAGTAAGACAGCAGGGGAAGTCATGTCTGAGGCGACGACGACGACGACGACGACGACGACGACGACGACGACGACGACGACGACGACGACGACGACGACGACGACGACGACGACGACGACGACGACGACGACGACACAACACTTTTCTTTTTCTTCCAACCGAGCTGCCATTTTGGTCCTTGCCACGCAGACTCATACTCCGCGAGCGGCAACGGTTCTCAGCTCTCCAGCCCAGCAGCTGTCCCTCCAGACCACGTGCTCCAGGTGCACGGTGTCACAGTTTAGTTACGGAGTTGGAAAGAGTGGGCAAGTTAGGAACTGCGCTCGTGTGTCCAGGAGTAGGCACGTGCGGCTCCATTCTAAATGTCTGACTCAGCTCTTGGCCAGACAGTGTCGCGGGTTTATGACGTGCCAAGTTATGGAGGCTGACTTCGTAGTCAAGAGACTCCACCTAATTCATGTTCATGTATCATAGGATAGACTTTAGCAGTTTGAGGTGAAAACTAGCATCCTTCGGTCAGTGCACAGTGAACGGAACGGCCCTCCCTAAAGTGAAGCTGAGCGTTTGCTCTTACACAGTGTATGTCCTGTGTCGTGTGTCACAGTCAAATGTAAATGAACGGGGTGGAGTATGTCCCCAGGGATACAGTGTCAGAAGGTTGTCCTGGGCTCAGGAGATGCTTGTGGTGGTCCTGCCAAGTTCTTTATGTTCTAGGGGAAAGGACCCTTAAGCTCTCAGAACCTTGAGTCTTCTAGCCGCATACACAGCTCACTTGGCACCATTTTAGGAAATGCCCTTCAAGGGCTTTGCTCCTTCAGTGAAGTCTAACTCATCCACACATCCTGAACTGCAGCCCTCCCTCTGCCACTTCCCTCCTTAACCGCCTCAGATGTAACGTGAATGCAAGGTAGGTGCTTCAGCCGGACGCGGGCAGCACTCATATGTAAATGCCCTGTGATCCCTCCCACTGAGGCAGCGTCTGAAGCACTAGATCCTCTCCCCAGGACAAACCAGAGCTTCAGACTTGGACATCTAAAGGCCGCTGTGCTCCATGCAGCTGCCTTCTATATCACTGCTTTGACTTCCGTGTTGGTCAGTTTCCTGCCATGGCGTTACGTCAACTCTAGTTGACATAAGCTGGACTCATCTGAGAAGAAGGAATGTCAATGAAGGGACTGCCTCCATCAGTCTGGTCGGAGGGCACGTCTGTGAGGCACTGTCTTGAGTGCTGATGGGAGTGACTGGTGCCATTCTGGGGAGGCGAGCCTGGGCTACGTAAGAACAGGAGCTGAGCAAGCCCCTAAGGAGCACTCCTCATGGGTCCTGCTTGAGCTCCTGCCCTGACTGCTCCCAAGGATGGACTGTGTGTGACCCATAACCAGTTAAACCATCTCCTCCTCGACTCGGCTCTGCTCAGTGTGTATGCGGCAGTAATCCCACGATTCACTGCTCTTTCCTTCCTTCAGTCTCTTACCTGGCATAAATGGCGTGATCCTCCTCGGACAGGCTACGTGAGAGGCTAACTCCATATACTTCCTTCATGGGTTGGGCCACACTCTGGAGTTTTAAGAACAAGAACTGGTTAGAATCATCGGATAGTCTCCATGTTAGTATCCCCAGAGATGAAGACAATGAGCTGGGAATTTTTCCACAAGAGCAAGAATACATTTTTTTCATATTGCTCATTAAAATTCAGCTAATGTCATTCAAAAATCTGTTTGCTGGGATCAGTGGCGCGTGCGTATAATCCTGGGACTTGAAGGGCTGAGGCAGGAGGATTGCAGTGAATTTGAGGGTCATCTGGATTACACAGGGAGTTCTAGTATGGCATGGTGTTACGAAAGACCCTGCCTCCAAACAAAACAATGACAACCACAGCCCAAAAAACAAACACAAACCCCAAGAAAACCATGATTCTTGTTTCTTACTGAAATGGCTTAGTTTAAGGGTTTTTTAATGTGCTAGATAAACATAGCTGCTGTATATAACGTAGGGGTTAACAGTTTATTTCTTATTTCTTTCTGTCAAAGGCCAGACAGGAACTAGTCTAAGCCTGTTGGGTTACACAGCCTCTGCTGCTACTACTCAACGTTGGCGTAGAGTGTGAACCACCAGACGAGACGTGAGCAGGCAGAGCTGGTTTCCGGAGAAACTGCATTTTCGCAAACATCAGGTGGGCTGGGTTTGGCCAATGCCACTCCACTAACGCCTCAATAGCAGGACAAGTTCTTACCACATTGTGACTTTTAGCAATTTCCGGAAAGCAACTGTTTGTGCTCACGTGTTTTCCTTACTGTACTGGTAACCTGATTTGGACAGGACTCATTCCTGGCAGGACCATCCAAGGGAGCCCAGTGTGCAGGTGACCGCGTGGGGATAACAGACATCAAGTGGACGGGATGCTCCGGGAAGGACAGGACTCTCTTAAAGCTTCTGAAGTGGTAAGAAATCTACCACTACGAAGAGGAAGGCTGAAGCATCCCAAGGTCTGAGCAGAATGCAGCCGTCCTAGGCCGCGCCTGGGGCACTGCACTAAAGCGGTGTGAGTTGGGTAATATGACATTTTCCTGCTCTGGGCCTTCTAAGCAGAAGCAGGATTTTAAAGCTCGTTTTCCAGAGCCTCGGGCTAGATCGCACAGGCTCCCCTGCCCCCGCACCTCAGTCACTTTGGCGCTGTCTCCAGTGTCAGTCATCTTCACAGGAGTGGATCGCTGCGAGATGGAACCTTCATCTTCCCGGTCAGTACCAGAGTCGTCCTCGGAGCTGCTGGACACGGCCTCCTCGCTGGGGGGTGGCGGGGCGCTGGCTGCCGTTTTCCGCTGCAGGACAGCCTCCTCTCTGTTGCTTTTGTTCCTGTGAGGAGATGGAGATGAACGTGAAGGATTGTCAAGCCGAATCTTTAACCATCACTGTGGATGGCTGTGTCCCGAGCCAAGTCCGAGGGAAGCATGGGGATACGTGAGAAGCGGGCATCTAGACTCAAGTCGCACTATGTGGAAAGTCAGCGTCTTTTGACATAACGAAATTGCCATAATTAAACAACTGGCCAAATGTACTCGGGGAGGGCAGGGGCCTTCTCACCGTGGGCCCCATAGCCTCTTCTGGTAACTGAAACTGGGGTGGTCTGCATGTCTAATTCAGAAGGAGGATTACGTACACCTGAGATCTTACAGCTTGGGTGTGGAGCTGGGGCTGGAACTCAGAGGCTTCTGCTTTGCAGAGCGGGGTTTGCACTGACTGAGCATGCCCTAGCCCTTACTGTTAAAATAGTTCACTGTATGTTACTAAAAACACAGCAATACATGGAAAATCTCAGGAAAGAAAAACATGCAATATATCCCATCAGAGTTAGATATTGTAAAAAACAAAACAAAACACCATTCTGACCTTCCCCACCTAAAACTTGATCTGACAGCATTTCTGGGCTGACCTCCCCATCCAGAGGTCCAGATGATCTGTCCCAGGATCACCTTGGGATTAAACTCCAACACTTTCTGTCTTTTAAACTCTTAACATCTGGTCAGGGCTTAATGTGAAACTCCTGAAAGGTCACGGATTTAAGGCACAGAAACGATGCATCTGGAAATATTTGCATGTGAACCTGTGTGTAAATTACACGCAGCTAAAATCCGATTGGGCTCACACCGCTAAATACAGGTGAGGCAGGGTGTCTGCAGTCTTGCCGTGACTTCTGCTCCAAGCAGAGAAGCAGTGTTACCACTGTAGCAGGCGGTCACGCGGTCTCGGGAGTCGTTGGCCTGAACACTACACACTTCACTCCAGTCTCCCAGTGGGAAACAGATGCAAACTTGGAGAGGTGGGCTGCATGTTATTAGATATAGAAATGTTCTTCCTGCAGATAGTTCTGTAGCCACGCAAGGAAAGCTATGGCGTTCTCGATTATAGTGGGATCACTTTTACTTTCAGATCCAACTAAAACTAACACAGGAAGTAAAATACACACAGGTTTTAACTATTTTATGCTGAGAAACAAAGAAAGCTGGGTTATTTATAGAACATCTAGTCCTCATCTTTATCCCGTGTTATGTTCACAATTTAAATTAATAAAATAGTCCACGTTGCTGAGATTATCAGGAATTCTGTCTTCATCAGTGAGCATTTCAATGACCTCAGTGCCATTAGTGAGCTTTTAACACAGATGCAACGCACAGACCTTAGTGGTGCGACATCGTTAGTTCTGGATGGGAATATTACTGCAAGCACTATTATTTATACGAGTCTTTACGTTTTCATTCTATATGCAAATCTTACCCCAGTACGGATTTCCCGGTTTCGTCTGGTTTTCGCACAGTGAATGGACTTGGGTCAATGCCAATAGTTTTAGGCATAAAATCACTAGAAAAAAGATGAAAAAGTTAAAATACTGTATAAGTCACTGTCTATGCTGATGATGCTGGCTCTGTTTTCTGCTAACCTTGCCTCTGGGGCTATACATAGTCTAACACGAGTACGCATGAGCGCTTCAGCTGACGGGGCTCACAAGAAGCCCGAGAACTAATAGCTCTGGGTGATGGACCTGTGACTGTGGTGACTTCTCTCACACCTGCAGGAGCTGAGTTGTAAATGAGCTGAATGGAAAGCTGTGTTTGCTGGGAAGGGATGGCATCCCGGGCAAGCCTAGGATGCACACCATCTGGCGAGATATCACTTCTCAGGTAAACAAACCAGCGGCCAGACACGAAGCTGCTCAGGTCTATGAACGTAATAAGGCAGACCACTGAAGGAGGTAGACATAATGATCAAAGGACAGGGGCACGAAGTAAAAGAGCGTCTACCTCGTTAAACCAGGGCTCGTTCACAATGAGGGGACGCTTCTCACAGAAGCTGACCTAATGTCCACTCAGTGAGCTAAGCCCAAGCCCCTTCCTCAGCATCAAAGTCTACCTTCCTGTCACCACAGAAGCCAGGCACATCACAGCCGGGCCAACAGGGCAGCAGTCTGTGAGTTCTGCTAAGATCCCTGGCTCCTGGTGAGGGTATTTCTCCCCACTGTGCCTGGATGCTACTCTCCCGGCTCCTGGAAAGAAATAAAGTAATCTTGGGTCTGACTTAAAAATGTCTATCAAATGTTATCTAATTTTTTTTTTCTGTTTTGTTTTCTTGAGACAAGGTCTTACTGCATAGAAGAAGCTCAACTCACTCCATATCCTAGAGTGGCCATGAACACACAATGTCCTTGCCTTCTCCACTTCCCAAATGCTGAGATGACAGACCTGTGCCAGCACACCAAATGTCTAGGCAATGCAATTGGATTCTTCTTTGTTTTTAAACATACGGGGGGAGGAGCAAATAGGGAGGAGAGGAGGGAGGGAAGGAGGAGGAGGAGGAAGAGAAGGAGGAGGAAGAAGAAGAGGAAGAAGAGGAAGAGGAGGAGGAAGAAGAAAAGGAGAAGGAGGAGGAGGAAGAAGAGAAGGAGAAGGAGGAGGAGGAAGAGAAGGAGGAGGAGGAAGAGGAGGAAGAGGAAGAAGAGGAGGAGGAGAGAAGGAGGAGGAGGAGAGAAGGAGGAGGAGGAAGAGGAGGAGAAGAGGAGGACGAAGAGGAGGAGGAGAGAAGGAGGAGGAAGAGGAGGAGGAAGAGGAGGAGGAAGAGGAAGAAGAAGAAGAAGAAGAAGAAGAAGAAGAAGAAGAAGAAGAAGAAGAAGAAGAAGAAGAAGAAGAAGAAGAAGAAGAAGAAGCAGCAGCAGCAGCAGCAGCAAGCATCTGCAGATCCCACACGTGTGAATTTGTTTACTCACTAAAATGTATGTACAGGCACAAATCCACACTCCCGCTGCTGCTACAGGCTCTCCAGGCACGTGTGTGTAAGGAGCAGTGCGAGCCTGAGTCGCCCGGTTCTCAAGCTCCAGGAGGGGTTCAGCAGGCCAGAGCGTGGGCTGTCTAGTTTTGCTCGCACTGTAAATGAGTGTCCTTTAAGCTATCTATTCTGGGCTACGTTTTTGCATTTGTGTGTATTTTCTGTTGGCCGTCTTGCTGTTTAAAATGGTCCGGGAGCACAGGGCTGTGGCTATTTAGTGTTTCTAACAATAAGAAGCCTGTGGTGAGCCTTGTGGAAAAAAATACACATCAGATAAGCTTAGTTACGCTGACTTAGCTGTTAACACAATGCTGGGAGGTAGGGAAGGACAGGAGGGGAGGGGAGGGGAGGGAAGGGAAGGAGAGGGGAGGGGGGGGGAAGGGAGGGAGGGAGAGGGGAGGGGAGGGGAGGGGAGAGGAGAGAGGAGAGGAGAGGAGAGGAGAGGAGAGGAGGGGGGGGGGAGAGGGGAGGAAATGAGAGGGGGGGGGGAGGGGGAGAGGAGAGCAGAGGAGAGGAGAGGAGAGGGGGGGAGGGGGGGGAGGAGGAGAGAGAGCAGAGGAGAGGAGGAGAGGAGAGGAGGAGGGGAGAGGGAGAGGAGAGGAGAGGAGAGGAGAAAATATTGAGTTGATTCCAGATGGTAAATTAGGGCCAGCAGGGGAGAGATTTCAACTTATCAAATAAGAGCAATTAACTCAGCTGGCCATGAGGGGTTGCAGTGACAGGTCCCCCGTCACAGGAGGCATTCTGACTCAAGGCCTCCTCTCTGAGCAGCCTTCAGAACAGACAAACCTCTACAAACTAGAGAAATGCGAGTTTTCCAGTGCTTACAGTTGCGGTACCACGACATACCGTGCTGAACTTGTCATGGCCAGGCAAAAGGTGTCATCAAAACTACTCAATTCATACGGCCGGAAGAACTCATTGTGAATATCAATCTCCTCTTCCCATCTGTGAAACTTCTTCACCGTCAACTTCTTTAGGTTTGCAGCACAGATAACTGAGAAATACAACGTCCTGTTACTAACCCAGCAGTGGAGCACCTCCAGCACATGGGTGCAATACCACCAGCGCTCACAGACGGCCTTGTCACAGCCAGCATGGACACAGCACTGGCCCAGCCTTCTCAGATCCAGCACCTAATACTCAGGAAAGAGACCCCTGCACAAAAACGCCACATATCTGCTCGTAACAGCTCTAAGGTGAGTCCTTGCCCAAGGTAGGAGCACAGTCACTTCAGAAACTTAATTACTCGTTCCCAAAGATTCATTTTACTCTCCAGTTCTCCCTCCTACGCCCTACCTTAATCAAATGAGCATACAGCTCTTCCCTAGTCTCTGTTGCCATTCACATCCTATTAATGGTCATGGGTAAAGTCCTGTCTAAGCCAGGTTGGAGGCTCAGTAGGTAAGAGTACTTTGCTGCCAAATCTAATGATGTGAACTCCATCTAGAAAGTCGCATGATGGACCCCGTGATCTCCACACGTGTTCCATGACACACACCCTATACATGTTCACGCCCACACAGAAATAAAATAAAGTGTTTTCCTTTCTCTAAAACAGCCAACCCACTTTAGCAATAGTAGTAATGATTTTGTCCAGAGTTTCAAGTTGCACATGCTTGAGAGATGAATTGATTTAGTAACCTTGGTAACCTGTTCTGAACTTCCCCATCCAAAGCTCAGATGCAGAAGCATAGATTAAATAGATTTATGACCTGCTACACTTTTACAGATGGTAAACTGGTTGACCAACGTCAAAATAATAAATTACCAATATAGTTACAGAGTGGGGACTGCACTCTATGTACTTAAACTTGGAAACACTCTTCTAATGTATAGTACATTTTAGTGTATTCCTTTATATAAATTATCCTGCCTTTCTCATATTAATAAAATTTAGTTTCAACTTGATTAGAATATATATATATCTTTTCTGCTGCTTAGCTACAGAAAAAAATAATTTCTGCTTGTAAATATGTCCTTACTTCCTCTCAATCTCTCTAAAACGTCATAGAAAAACTTAATATGTGATATAATCAATCCTAATTCAAAATGAATCACTGTGCCAACCAAATGTTTGCACTGCTTATCTAATCATTAAAAGCCACAGCACAGGGGCGGGGCTGCTCAGATCGAAGGAAGTGACATCACCTCCTCCTAGAACATGCTGAGAGATAGCTGGACGGTCCCCTAACAGACCAGTAACACGGTCAGCTCCCTCCGAAGGTAGCGCGTCCAACGCTTTAGTGCTTTCAGCCTTTTAAGGCTTAGTTTCGAAACGCACGGCAGAAACTGTGAAAGAGAGGCGGGCACTCACCTTCGTCGTAAGGCAGCGGCAAATGCTTCACCACCTCTGGTGTCCACCAGTGAGTATAACTGCAAGAATCAAAGGGACAAGGGGACCAAACATGAATGCTGGCTCTCTAGAGGTCACCAAGCACAAACCTCAGCCTTCACCTTCAAAGGCCCTTTCTCCTCCTGCGATAACAACACGTTGGGAGAGCTTTCGACAGAGCAGGTCTTCACACATTGAGCTGCTTCTTATGTCTTCCCTGCTTCATCTCCGCCAGAGACTTGCAAAATGCCAAGACCTCTGCTATTGTTTAGTTTTGGCTGAAAAACAGATTCTCATAAACCATGCAGACTCGAGGTTACTCCTCAGTGTCACCTGGTGAACAGTGAGCCATCACCCGAGACCGTGACTGAGAGCCAAGCCTGCTCTACTGCTCTGGGATGTGTGTGGAGCTAATGAAGCAAGTCATGAAACCATCAAGGGTCAATTGGATGGCTCCAAAAAAAAAAATTCCCTTAGGGCACAACATGAGCAATTTATGTTCGTTTTAGCTGAGAACTTGGGCCACTTATGGACACAGGCCAGATTCAGGGTAGGGAACTTGAGCTGGCTGGCCTTCTGCTGGGAGATTCTGACATATATAGAGAAAACCGGAACAGTCCTGAGACCCAGGATTTAATTGTTTATCAAATTCTAATGAAATAGAGATTCCATGAGAAGAAAGAGCTCTGTCAAAATCTGTACGGGTTAGAAAATAAAAGAATACAAATTTAAAAGAAAGCCAGATTTCCAAATAGTTTAAAAATAAAGCCCATGGTCCGAAATACTACAAAGGAAAATTAGCACGATAGGTTTTAAAGGATAAAAATGCTGAAATTATGATCCTGAGTTTCCTAATTATGAACAAACAAAATGGAGGTGCACCCAAATGCTACAGGCGGGTTATCTCCAAGGGGGTAAGCTGCATCCACCCACTGGGAGGGACAGGCAAAGGAGAGGGAAGCCGGGAAACTGGGCGTGAGTGGGGCTGTCAGAAGAAAAGGCTTCCTGGAGTCGGGTCAGGTTTTCTGTCCAAATCCTCTATGCCCAGTTCTTCCTGGGCCTTCCTACAAATCAAATCTGAGTCAGAAGCCTGGCCGGGATTCCTGATGTTTTCACAAGCCTCTGGGTGATACTGAGGAACGGTTTCCAAGCTGCTTTCCCCATAGTATCCGGGATCATGAACAGAACAGAGAGAAGCCTGCTGCTGGTAGGGACTTAATCCAATTGCTTGACATTTATTGATCACTTGATATCATATCAGACACTGCCCTAAGCGTTCAAAGAGCCACGTGGAAAATAGCGGCGACACACGAGGTAAGAGGGAGGATCTACAGCGGAAGAAGAAAGCGGCCGTAGACCATCTCTAGTCAAGTGTCCTGGCGAGGGGGAGAGCTGAAGCTCACCTCATCAGAAGTGGCTAAACTCACTCCCGATGCCCCACAGTGAGAGGAGCACAGATCCCAACAACTACACGTCAGCCAAGGAGACCTCAATCCCAGCAAAGTTAGAGAATCAAATTTTCCACACAGATAGGTTGTGAGTAACCCAAAAAATAAATTCACATTCAAATAAGCCGCGTTCATACTGATTCTGTTTACTCTTTTGGGCAGAGAATCGGGTCAAAGAAAGACACAGAGCGACTGTCAGAGGGCGGAGTGTGATGGGGCGCACATGCTCATAATGCGAGCAGAGTATGTGCGTCTTCTGCTCCAATGCTCTAACCCAGGCAAGAGAAGACGGCAGAGGAGACAGCAGACAATCTATAAGGAACTCGCTAAAAATATGTTGCTTACAATTTGTGTCCTTAGGAAAAAAGAAGCAAACACTGTCTAAGCACTGAGTCTTAATGTAGAACACACTATACGGATATGGTGGTTTGGATAGACAGGGTCCCCACCCCACCCTCCCATCCCCCCAGCCCCCCACCCCCCAGCCCGGCTGCTGTGAATCAGATGAGAGGTCTCTCGGCTACTGCTCCACTATTCTTCCTGCCTGCCTTGCTGCCGTGTGCCCTGCCATGGGTCACAGACTCACCTTCTGAAATTGTAAGCAAGCCCCCAGTTAAATTATTTATTTTATTCCATAAATTGCCTTGGTCATAATGTCTCTTCCCGGTGATAGAAAAGTAAACTAAGACAGATGGACAATAGAATTAAGAGGTACTTTTGTCTCGGTGAGGTGAGACCAGGCCACGGGTTTCAAAACCATATTACCAGAGCGCATTTCCTTAAGTAATGTAAAATGATATAAGAATATTTTCTGAAAGACCTAAGTCCTACGTGTGCCTCAGAAATACAGAAGCCTGTGGGAAAGACGTGTCCTGGAGAGAGGATCGACTGAGACAGAGAGGCTGAGAGGACCAAGCGAGGACAAGGACAATCTTAGGCCTCTATCTGCCACCAGGCTCGTTTGCTCACAGAGAAGGTGTCTGCACAGGGCATGAAACTGCCTTGGGGCTAGGGATCAGAACAGAATGCCTTCCCCTGTGCACAATGCCCCATAAACCATTCTTTTCTTTTCAGTCCCTAGCATTCCACTGGGTTTCTTCGCTCCCAGGGAAATTTAAGACGCACGTCTTTAACTCTCCTAGCTACATGGAGCTTCTAGAACACGACCAAAGAAGCCAATGTCTGTGAACAGGCAGAGAACCACGGACAGGACAACGGCATCCGAAAGACAGACAACTGTTAACCGATCCCAACCAGGACGCACCACACTGGATGGGCGGAGGTGTAGGGCGGCACGCCACAGGCTTTACTCGGCATTCGTTATCCCAGGGTTATGAGATGAAGATGGCCAGTTGATTAAATCTGAAGTATGTTAAATACTTCTCAATCTGATAGGAGTATTTAGTTAGGAAAAAGGATGCACTTAACGACTTTTCCTTTCTTGCGGAAGCAGGCAAACTGTATATGATCGGAATGGTGACCATATGGCCGTGTGACACAGTCAGGGATGTGGTGCTTGTAGCAGAGATGGAGCTCGAGGGCGCTGTCACAGCGATGCTGAGAATAGCTACAGTTAGTAGGTAGTCTCACAGTGGTGAGCAGAGACTGCAGACCCTGAGTGGTGATCCCAGGGGTCTCACAGTCATCGACAAAACTCAGGCCAACCTGTGACCGCTACCGCAGACATGGCCACAAGCTTAGGCTAGACTTTAATATCGACCGGAACACACAGGGCATGGTAGGCTGACGAGGGTCAGCATACAAGATTTCAGTGAAGCAGATCTGAGTGCAAGGCAAGAAACAACTGTGTAAGCAGTGGTGCCAACAACCAGCCTCTTACGGGGGCACGAACCTAGGCTTGCTAAACACAGGAAAGATGGGGCCTCTGGATAGACAGGAAACTCACACACCGGACTGTGAGCGGGGCCAGAAAATTTCCCAACTCTAAAAATAAATGAAACAATTAGTGGGTGGTATCTAAACACAGGCTGGGGACTATATAAACGCTTCCCTGGCACGCGAGGTAATAAATGAGATATTAACCAGGCTTTGAGCGAAGGTGCAGTGAGTGGTTTGAGCGCGGCAACACACGTGGGGCTCAGCGTAACAGAGGCAGTGACTAGAGTGGGTTCTACGTCCCTCCCCCGATATCAGAACCGACATGACATCACCGGGAACTTCCGCAGTGAGTACAGGATAGCCACCACGCTTGAGGACACAGGTGAACACATAATCAAGTGGCCATTGCTATCGCATCATACAAACGGTGTAACAGTGCCCAAGTCTCCAGATTTTATGGGCATCCTGCCTGATTTTTAGTAAATTCCTAATGAACACCACCAGGACCCACGTGTGCGTGACCGTTTTAAACGATCTCGTCTGATGCCCGGGGAGCACAGCTTTCCTGATAGGAAGCAGAATCAGAGCAGCTGATTGGCTGTGAAAGGCGACTTGGGTGGCGACTACAGGGAGGTGTACCAGGGCCCGGTTCCTTCACGTCTGTGTTTCTCCTGTAGCCAGGCACAGCTTCCACTGGAGGACTGAGACATCAGCACAACCACAAAACCTTCACCCTACGATGTGGCCTGCCTGAAAGACGTGCTGAGGTACAGGTGGCACAGAAATGCGGGAATGGCCAGCCAATGACTGCTCCAACTTGAGACCCATACCACGCCTGACGCTGCCTGGGAGGAAGGATTGTAGGCGCCAGAGGGGCCAAGAACCCCCACAAGAACAAGGCCCACGGAATTGTCTAAGCAAGGATCAGAGGGCCTCGAGAGACTGAAGCAGCAGTCAGTCTGTACGGTCTTACCTATCAGCCCCTCTACACACGTGAAGTAATTAAATCTCATGAGATCTAGTGCCCTCTCTTCTCCACTGATGGGAAAACAGGGTCTCAGGGGTAAGGAACCACACCAGTGCCTGTTCTCGGATTCGAACTTAGCACACTGTGAGCTAGGCTGAGCCCCACGCTCTTGTCTGATGCCCCCTCTGGTTTAACTGTTCATTTATGTTGGGCATCATCGCAATTTAATAGGCATCAAAATAACCTACACGGCTGGGCGACAGTAGGAAATCCCAACCCAAACACTAAGGCACAGTCCCTCTGTCCCTCAGTTTCCTATTTTAGAACATGGGCTGGGACACCAGCTTCCTTCTGTTCCCACACCCAGGTCCCCAAGGCCACCTGCTTCAATTATAACTCGAGGTCAGCAGGTGGCTTTCCACCTGTAAATGCTAGGTAATTCCTGCAGGAGAGAGTGGAGTGTTGGCTTTGCCAGCAGTGCGTTAACTGTTTCAGTACTGGGTAACTCGACATTTCAGGACACCAACCATATTTACCTCTGGTCAATAACCGGCAAAGCCAAGCGCAAGTGTTTACACACGCTTCGTAAAACATAATTAACTCAAAATTTTTGTCATTAAGATTGGTAGTAAAGGATCATTTATTAACAATAACTATAATTTTAAAATGCACAGAGCTTCATTTATAGAGAAAAATCATGAATTAAGGTATCTTTTCTAATGTGAACCAATGAACAGAAGTGCAAAGCCTGCTAACATTTTAAATATTCTTGTAGCAGCACAACAGACATTTGCAACTACGTTTGCGGTTTTGTGCTGGTTTGTGCTGGTTTGTGCTGGTCTGTGCTCACAATGAGCACGGGCTGGCAATAATTCAGAGGTCTATTAAAGCTATTTCACTGTACCTACCAGAGGCCATGAAAGAAAGCACTATGGGAGACCTGCGTTACTTCATGCCCTGAGGGAAAAACGAGCCATGTCCAACTTCCTATATGTTGCTCAAGAGACACAGCTCGTCCTACGAGCCCAGGACTCCTCACTTGAAACTAGAAGGAGTTGGTGGCTGAGTTCTCATGACGACTCTGTGGGATGTGCGTCCAGCCACTCACATCTTGCATGTGAGGAAACTGAGGGCCAGAGGGGTCAAAGAATTCGTCTCACGCCACACACCTACAGATACTCCAGCTCAAATTTTCCCACAGTGTGTGGGCTCGCGCTACCTGACACCGTATTAAACTGCTCTGCGGAAGCTGTTCTTTTCAGACCCCCACTCTGGAGGCCAGGCTGGCCTACGCTTGCAGCGATCCCACCTTCTTAGCCACCTCAGTGCTACGGTTAAAGGCAAGTCCCGCCATGCACAGCTCGTCTGAGAGGATTATCACTAGTTTAACTATAACCAAACGGACCGCACTGGTGAAGGCCTCCGGAAAGCCAGATTGGCAGAGCCAACAATCACAGCTCTGGCTTCCTGTTTGGACTATCAGCCCAGAGCTATTTATGTTGGAAGAGAGAACATTGAAAAACATTTTGCTACTTTCCTGTAACAAAGTAAACACTGCTCAGCTACGGGCACTCCCAGAAGGGCTCCTTGAGTCTTGGGTTTCTTTCTCAGCCGTAGGAACCGTTCAAGAATGCAGCCGCTGGACCACATCTCACATCCTGGAGGTTTAGCCGGATCCCAGAGACCATGCAGAAGAGCCAGCTACCAGTCATGATTTGCCAGCAACCACCAAGCCCAAAGCCACAGCACACGCTAAGACTCATGCCTTCATGCTGTGCGTTCACGTCATACCATGGCAGCTCAGTGCAGCATCGGCTCTGCGTCCCCTCGGTAGACCAGGGGACCACATACATACTCACCTCCTTTTGGGGGGTAAAAGGCTCATGGTGTTTTTGTGATGCAGGTAAAAGTCTGTGGGGAGTTCCCAGAGATGAGGTTTCCCTTCTGTGGGGTGGAAAACACCCAAGAACAGGTTGATGGAATCTTGTCTGTCTGCATCTAAAAAAACAAAAAAAAAAAAATATAGATTTCAGAAAACCCATTCTGGATGCAGCCTGCCCGGAGGACCTCTCTGATGACATGGACCCAACTACAGCTTCCTAGAACAGACCTCTAAAGAAGACACAACTGCATTTTAAATGTCATACACACATACACAGATTCAGCCACGCATATTCTGAGGAGAATAAAAGCCTTGCTCTGATTGATGCTTCCCTCTCCCCTGATGCCCCTTGTAGCCAGGGGCGGGGGATATAGACTGTTTCTTGAATGCTCCTACATAAATCAAACTGCGTGACCTTGACCAAGTCAGCTGCACAGCCCCTCTCCGAACTCCTTTCTTCAACAGAGATGCTGTTTACGACATCGCTGCCCCTCAGCTGCAAGACTGCCTTCTTCTGTGACAATGAAGGCAGCAGTGGCGACGGCACATGAACAACAGCCTCATGCCAACCCTTCAGTCACCTCAACGCTGTCCTCCCACACCGAGCTATCCAGCGACAAACCTGACTGGCACGTGTCCTGTGCCCTTTTCCTCATTCTGCTTGGCAATGAGCAAGCACACTGAGGTGCTCTTCACAACCACCCTTTCCATTCTGCACCTTCTCCTCCTGCCCCCTTCACCCCTCCCCTCACGCCCTTCCTGCCATCCCTGTCCCGGAGGAACAATATTCAGTTTCCCACAGATATTCCTGAGAGTCTTTCTGAAGGACTAAGAAGGGAGATACAATGCATTTCTTGTAGCAGCTAAGAAGGGAGATACAATGCATTTCTTGTAGCAGCTAAGAAGGGAGATACAATGCATTTCTTGTAGCAGTGCTGCGAGCACCCAAGATCAGCATTGGGACATCTTCTCATCCTCACAAAGCAGATGAAGTGTCAGATGTGTCGCCTATGCTACTATTTTGGCAGGAAGCACTCCATTAAAACAGCCTTCCCCTTCGGCCTGAAAATACTACATAAAGGGATGTGTTTCTACGCCGAGTGTCTGTGGGGCCTTCTACCTATTTGCTGGGGGGAAACGAGTGTTACATGACACAGGCAGGGCCACCCCAATGTTTGCCTCAGCACACAGCTCTGAAGTAAACACGCTGTTCTCGTGGTAATTGTATTCTCTGTGCTTCTTGAAGAGACTCACGGCACTTGATAATTCATTTCACACGGTGCCCCAGAATAGCTCAATGCTACCTAAAGCACCTTTCCGTTTTCCAGCCATGTTTTCAACGAGTTCCTCGCACCTTCTAAATATAATGACATCTTCCTTAAAAGATAAGTGAGTACAGTAAACACGGAGGGGGAGACAGAAGCTCCTCGTGCTCAGGGGTAACCCCTCACAGATCATTGGGAGGTCCTGAAGCCACTGCTACTGCTGTTGCTGCTGCTGCTGCTGCTGCTGTCACAACAGAAAGTCTCTCTATGGTGGCGCAGTCATCTGAGCTTGGGCCACGAGGTCACCCTATGAGGCTGAGCATTAGTTGGACTATTATTATTATTATAATACTTTTTTCTTAAGATTCGTTTATTTTCTAAGTGTTTTGTGTGCACGGACATCTGCACACCAGAAGAGGGTACTGGGTTTCATGGAATTATGGTTTTAGACAGTTGTACACCACCATGTGGTTGCTGGGATTTGAACTCAGAACCTCTGAAGAGCAGCCAGTGCTCTGAGCCATCTCTCTAGCCCAGGACTCTTTTTTTTTTTTCCTGGCTTTTTGAGCCAGGGTCTCTCTATGTCACCCTGGCTATCCTGGAACTCACTCTGTAGACCAGGCTACCCTTGAATTCAGAGACCTGCCTGCCTCTGCTCCCGGGTGCTGAGATCAAGGGCATGCACCGCTATGCTCAGTCTGCCTGGACAGTTTAAACTGTAGAATGAAGTAGCTTTTTCCTGTGAGATGGTAGCATTTGGTTATGGTCAGGTGCGCAACAGAGGCTGGTACTCTGTAGTGCGGCTAGTGTGTGGACAAGTGAGTGCCTGTTTCTATATTCAATTATGCTTTCAAGGCAGAATACCTACGAGCTATTCAAATTAAGTACTGACGAGGTTTATTACTAATTATATTTAAATGACACAGGACTAGATATAATAATTTTAAATCAATTGCCACAAGAACACTTTGGAACTAAATTATCTGTTAGTCCAGTATTCAGTTTATGATGAAATAGCTTCTTTTGCCAGTTACATAAATAAGACTTATTTACCAGTTTAATAAATAGTATGTTGTTAAACTGTTAGAGAGAAAAAGAAATCAGATGCCTATCTTGTACCACTTGATGAAACAAATACTACTGAAATCTAAGAATGGCTCGGATCAGCAGGCAGTAGGGCCAAGTCCAGGAACACTGAAAAGGCAGAGACGGAACCACTGAACATATAAAACTCCAGCTTTGCTATTTATCCAGTGTTGGCTAAACCACTCCTGCCAGGGTGGTGAACACTTCCTAGCCTAGTGCCCTCAGGCTCTGCTGAAAGGAAGGTTAGCTGATTAGCCTTTTCTGAGGAAATCCATCTGTGTGGGTTGAATAGGGACGGCCCCCACAGACTCACGTGTTTGAATGCATGGCCCATAAGGAATGGCACTATTAGGAGGGATGGCCTTGTTGGAGGAAGTGCGTCACTGCAGGCTTTGAGGTCTCCTATGCTTTTACACCCGGTGTGTTACACGGTCTCCTTCTGCTGCCCACAGATCATGTAGAGCTCTCAGATTCCCTTCCAGCACCATGCCTGCCTGCACACTGCCCTGCTTCCCGCCATGACGATAATGGACTGAACCTCTGAAACTGTAAGCCAGCCCCAGTAAAATGTTTCCTTTTAGGAGTTGCTGTGGTCATGTGGTCTCCTCACAGCAATGAAACCAAGACACCGTACCTGTGAATAACCTTGGCTGTCAACCTACCTGGATTGAGAGGCTTCCAGATGGGTGAAGCACCTGAGTTTGCCTGTGAGAGTCTTGGTGGTAAAAAGTAGGTGGTGGGCTTAGTTTGTAGGAGCAGGTCACCGGGGACATGCTCTTGGGAACCATCCTGCCTGTCGGCTTCCTGCCCCCTCCTTTGCTTAGATGGGAAAGTTCCGTCAGCAGCGACCCCATACTTCAGTGATGCTTTACCTGAGCACGCTGGGCCAAACGAGCACGGACAAACCCTGCAAAAAGATGGGCTGAAGGAGCTCCGTCATCCCTTAGGCTTCTGCAGGCATTTTGTCAGTGGCGGGACTACTGCGGTTAGGCCCCGAAAGGCATTCCTACCTTCTGACCTAGATATATGCTTTTCAATTTCACACAAGTAACGGTGAGGGGTGAGCAAAAGGCTGTGTTCAAAGACGTGTGCTCAGGAGTATCTCGGACATACAATACGATAGTGAAATAATCGCTCTTTAAAGGATAAAGCACCACAGTGTTCCTAGGCAATCGTGCCGTAGAGCAGCACCCACATCATCGAAACAGGCAAGAACTCACTATACATCACATGCACAACAGCAGCGCACAATCATGCCTGTCTGAACATAAGCAACTGGCAATCTCTGCGGGTGGGGGTTATGATTTACAGTGAGCTACTCTGTGCTTCCTAAAATTGACACATAATTCATTTAATAGAAAAGAAACCAGTCATTCGCCATCCATGCTCTTTATTGTAGATACAAGGCTAGCAAGAACCTGGCTGTTGGAGATTTATAATTTAGTAAGAAGCTGGTGTTTCTGTGGGCGTGTGCCTGTGTGTGTGTGTGTACGTGCGCGCATGTGAGTGTGTGTGTACGTGCGCGCATGTGAGTGTGTGTGCATGTATGTGTGTGTGCATGTGTATGTGTGTGCATGTGTATGTGTGTGCATGTGTGTGTGCATGTGCATGTGTGTGCATGTGTGTTCATGTGTGTATGTGTATGTTCATGTGCATATGCGTGTGCATGTGTATGCATGTGTGTTTGTATGTGTGTATGTGCGTTTGTGTATGTGTGGGCGTGTGTGTGTATGTGTGTGTGTATCTGTGTGTGTGTGTGTGTGTGTGTGTGTGTGTGTGTGTGTGTGTGATGGGAGGAGGCAGGGGCAGGGTGGGGTAGTTAGGGAAGGGAGGAGGGTGTGGTCTATAAGACCTCAAAGGGAAGCAAGCTGAGCGGGGTGGAGCCCAGGGAAGGGCTGGTGGTGCCAATGGAGACCCAGGATCACAGACAGAGGGAGCCACAGCCCCCAGTCCCAGGTCATGGGAAGAAATTTGACTTAAAAGTAATGGAAACCCCAGGAAGTGTTTCTGGTTTTGTTTGTTTTGAAGAGAGTAGTGATAAGACTGATTTAAATTTATTTTTAATTATTTTTAAATTTTTAAACATTTTATTGATTCTTTGTGAATTTCACATCATGCACCCCAATCTTTCCGACCCTTTGATCTGCCCTCTGCCCTTTCGACCTCCCGACAAAAGAAAACGAGCAAACAAAACAACTCTTGCTATGGAAGCTGTGGTGTGACACAGGGTGTCAAGTGTGTCACACAGCACACCCCTCTGTCCACACAGCTTTACTTACAAATGTCCACTGCCGAGAGTCGTTGGTCTGGTTGGAGGCCGCTGGCTTCTGCTGCACCATCAATACTAGAACTTCACTGGGACTCCTCTCAGATATCCAGTTCTTGCCCTGTGTCACAGGGACCCTGCGTGTACTGCAGCAGCTCAAAAATGGGGTCGACGTTGGCCTGGGCAGCTCAAAGCCAGGGACCTGGGCCTGGGTGGCAGCTGCCTTGGTCAGCTAGACAGCTTTCCCGCACTGACTAAACTTTAGAACACATAAGTCACGCTGGCGGAGAGGCACACGTGCCACCATGTGACGTGGGTGAGAGGAACAAGGCTGAGTAAGTGTGTGGTGGAGAGAAGGGAAGTGGAACAGCGTGTGCACTATGAGGAGAGGCAGAAGTGGAGGCCTGAGTCATCCACGCTGCCACCTGAGGCCAGGGTGATGTCCCTATGTCTGGTTCCACAGCGGTGCGGTAGTGGGGGTCTGTGTACCATTTGGACCAGGGGGAGTGGGCGCCATGTTGATATCTGAGGGCTGTGCAGAGCTGTCTGTGACTGTGACGCTCACCTGCAGACAGGAGAGCTGGCCCCACCCTCAGCAGCTGCAGCACTCAGGAGAGCCGACTCCACCCCTGGCCAGGACAGTGCTGGAGAGCTGGCCCTGATGACATGAGCAGGAGAGAGCTGGTCTATTTTCGCTGGTTGCTGCAGACAGGAGGGCTGGCCCCAGCCCTGGCCTGAGCAAGGCGGGAGAGCTGGCTGGTGGCTCAGGTGCAGGACAGCTGCCACCCAGGCCCAGATCCGGGGCTTGGAGTCGGCCCACGCCAACATCTAGCCCACCTATGAACTGCCAGAGCTCATTAAGGGGTGGGTCCTGCAGAGCAAAGCTGCAGGGTCCCTGTGACTCAAGGCAACAACAGGACATCTGAGAGGAGTGCCAGTGAGGACCCAGGATGGATGGTGTAAAAAAAGCCAGAAGCCTGATCCAGACCAATGACTCACTGCACTGAACATTTCAAGTAAAGCTGTTTGGGCAAAGGGTGGACTGTGGGACAATATAGCTGTCTATATTGTCCACGGCTAGAGCTGTCTTTCTTTCTCTTTCTTTCTTTCTTCCTTTCTCTCTTTCTCTCTCTCTCTTTCTTTCTTTCTTTTTTCTTCCTTCCTTCCTTCCTGCCTTCCTTTCTTTCTTGTTTTTATTTATTTATTTGTGTTTATTTTTTGTTCTCTTTTGGGGGGAGGTTGCCAGGACAGAGGGCAGATATGGAAGGATGAGAGGTGAGTGGGATTAAGGCACATGATGGGAAATTCACAAAGAATAAATAAAAAGCAAAAAAATAAATAAATCCTCCGCATAAGCAATTCCTTTGTGGACGTAAATAAACCGCAGTGCGTGTGAACAGCTAGGCTGATAGTATACGTAGAGATGAGTCAGGGCCACCACAGCTACCGGGAGGTGCTGCTGTACAAATGTCTGCTGTGGGGAGGGCTCAGGGTACAGCTCAGCAGCAAAACACTTACTCGGCACGTAAATGCCTTGGGTTTGACCCCACTGGAAAGGTGGGGAGCGGAGGGGTGGGGAGGGAGTGAGGGAGGGGATGGGAGGGGAGGAAAATAACAGAAGGATTCGATGTGTATTTAGGACGTAGAGTGAACAAGATTTGCTAACACAGGAGACTGTGGGTAAGATGGCTGATAAGGAACCTGAAGGATTCAGGGATGGTTCTTAGGGATGAGGTGGAAAAAATGAGTGGAGAAACAGGTTAAAGATAATTAGTGTTTCTGGCTCAGAAATGGTAAGTTTGAGGGCAGTGTGTGGTGGGTATGTGGGGGGTGTGTGTGTATGTGTATGTGTGAGTGTGTGGTAGGTATGTAGTCGGTATGTGTGGAGTATGTATGTGTATGTGGAGTGTGTGTGTATATGTGGTGTGTATATGTGTGTTTGTGTGTATGTGTGAGTGTGTGGTGGGTATGTAGTGGGTATGCGTGTGTGTGGAGTGTGTGTGTATGTGTGTGTGTGTGTGTGTGTGTGTGTGTGTAGTGGGTATGTGTGATGTGAGTGGGTGTCTATGTGTCTGTGTGTCTGTGTGTATGTTGTTTGGGAGTCAAATCTAGGGCCTTTCACATGCTGGCCAAATCTCTAGCCTTTGTTTTTGTGAGTCAGGGTGAGTCGAGGCTCTAAGCCTGCCTTGTAATCCAAACTGGTCTTGAATTTAAGATCGTTCTGCCTTAGCATCCCAAGTGCTGTGATTGCAGAATGCCCCACCAGGCATAGTTATTTCGAGACTCCGATATCTTAGAGAAATGTGGTAGGAAGAGAATGATCTGGACCTGACACCTTTGTTCCCTAGGATCTTTCCTATGAATATTTCACATTGCATTGTAAAAGGCATTTTGCAAATACAACTGAATTGCTCATAACAACTTCAGGATAACAGGGAAATGACTCTGAATTATCTGTAGTTACATGAATCCTTTAAAGGCAGAACAGGAAGGCAGAGGGGATGGTATAGAAATTTGAAGGACAAAATGGATTCAGGGTGCCAATTGGGGCTATAAAACAGGACAAGTCACGTCTGGAATCAGAGCCAGCTGCCCATGAGACCATGGTGGGATGCTGCCACCAGCCAGAAAGGACCAGGAAGCCTGTAGGTCATCTGGGTTACCTGACACGCTGGCTTTAGTTTCATTTCCGTTTTCTCAGTGGAGAACACAAGCTGAATATTGCGGTGGTTAGTTACCATGGAGAAGGAATGCAGAATTCAACAGGAGGGTAAGGTCAGCATGTAGATGTGTCTTACTACCAAACATATGACACGAGGGTAAAAGTGCAGCAGGAGAAGAGAGGATGACAGTTTAGCAATGGAGCAGGTGTCCATTGTCTGGGCAACATAGCGCGGCAGGGGTTGTGGGAAAGCAGAAGTGTTGGCCCAGACCATAGTTGAATGGGTAAGAGGGAGACAGAAGTAGGAAGGACTATGGCAACATGGAGACGGTCGGCAACCCTGACACAGGTACAAGAGGGTCTGCTCAGGTGGGCAGAGAGCTGGGGCTGTCACAGGAGGGAGATGTGGGATTAGAGAGAGGCCGGAGTTAGATGGGAAACACTCCTGTGCGTTCCTTAACAGAAGAGATGGAGAAGACAGAGACGCTGCGCAACAACAAGGGTGTATTACAGGAACTCGAGAGCAGGTTGCAGCTCAGAGCAGAGACACCCTAGGAACAGAAACACGGCATACAGCAGACTGCATATATGCACGGTCTCTGCATTTGGCAGGGAAGAGACGTTCCCGTCTATGATTTGGATTTTCTCAGTGAAGTGTGAGCCAGCGTCAGTGGCTGGGATTCAGGTCACAGAGGAGAGGACAGGGTATGGGGCAGTCGTTCTAGGGAGCTGGAGAATGACTGTACTAGGGAACGGTGTCGTAAGACTGTCACACTGTCTGCAGTGTGCTCTGCCCAACCTCAACTGGGAGAGACAACTTAGAGCTTTCCCCTGTCATGTCTAACTTCTGTGGTGGCACGAGAGGCAGAGAGACTTGGCTTTCCAAAGGCTACGAGGGCATTTTTGCAATTGTATTTTCTGCTGTAGCCGAATAGAGTTTACTCACTGTTGTCATGAGGATGACCTCAGAAGGTCATCTCACTGTGCGTGATAAGCTGAAGTGTTCTCCATGCATTCCCTTGCGTGTCCCCTTTCAGAGGTAAGCCGAAAAGGGAAAGTGATGGCTACCCACAGAGCACCTCCCGGCACTGGGGAAGTCAGACCAGTTCTGCCTTCCATAACCACTCTCCCTGTGGGTAAGTATGGCAGGCCTCACTTGGTGAGCGCACATTTTATTTTTTGGAAATCTATTTGAAGAGGTCCACTACTGTGCACTCACTACATTTAAATTTTACACATGTATAGTGTGTGTGTGCGTGTGTGAGTGTGTGTGTGCATGCGTAAGTGTGTGTTTTCGTAGTGCATGTATGTGTGAGTGTGTGTATGCGTGTGAGTGTGTGTGTGTTTGTAAGTGCATGCATGCGTGTGTGTGCGTGTATGTTCTGTTATTAACTACAGCAGGTAGTCTGCTTTTTCCCCTTATAATAGAATTTAAAATCAAGATGCTGAAGCAAGAAAATGCAGGCTTAGCAAAATTTAAATACTAAAAAAAGTTTCACAGGGAATTAAAGAGTCTCCCTGGCATCCAAGGGGAGTGCCTAGGTAACTGCTTTTCCAGTACGGCATCCTTCACATGCCTGGGAGACTTGCCAGGCTGGAGTCCAGCATTTGCTCTCTAGAGACAAGGCTCTGAGCACACTGACATCGAAGCCCCAAGAGCTGTTGCTTGTGCGTACATGTGTGTGCACGTGTGCATTTTGAGATAGACCATGCTACATTTCCCAGCCTACACTTAAACTCATAGGTTCAAGCTGTCTTTCTACCTCAGCTTCCCAACTGGGACCACCGGCCTGCACAACAGTGTCTAGCTCTAAGAACTATTTTTAAAATGAGTCCAAAGAGTGGTTCATACAACAACCATCTGTCTACACAAACAGGGCGAAATCCCCAGTCATTTAACTTCAGTACTTCAGTGTCTTAATCCTGAATACCTTCCTGCTCGGCCCAGAGGCATCACATAGGACTGACTAACCGTGGCAAAGCGGTCTTTAATACTTGAGAGAAATCAATCTATATTCAGCGTTATATAATACTCAGCCCTGACAAAATGAGGTGCACGCCCCAGTGACACCACGCTTCTTAGAATAAAGACGTGTGACAGCCGCGTTACTCACAGAGCCTTTCATAACACCTCACCCTTCAGTTTGCATAACCTTGCTGTGCCTTTCTATCTGTACACTCGATCTCCGGCACCAGCGTTACCTTCTAAACTGTGCCTTTCTTTCTAAATGGTCTACATAGCTACACTCATTTCCATCTTCTAGCCCTGCTAAGCAGCCTTGGTCCTTAAGTGTCAATCAGGATCCCCGTTGTAAGGTCAGTGGTGACAGGAGAGGGGCAGGAGAGTGGACGGACGCCGCTTCTCTAAGAGCAATCCTAAACCTGTATCATAGAAGGACACACCCTGCTGCTTACGCTTGCAGCCTTCCGTCTTCTGTCTTCACAGGGGTCTGGAAGCCTGAACCCTACAATGCCAGGGAACATGATCACACTCAGAAAGATGTGATCACACCGGAGTACAGCAGGCTCTTGATTCAGTAAGGCTGGCTGGTGTCCCCGTAAGAAAAGGAAAGGGAAGGAAGAGAACGTCACGAAGGTTGACTTCAACGCGAGGAGTAAAGAGTATGGGAAGGCTAGAGGCAGAGCTTGGAGGAACGCCACCGCGTCAACAGACACCGAGGCCTGCCAGCCACCAGCAGACAGAAGCAAGGGTGGATTCTCGTCTACGGCTTCCAGTGGGAACTGCCCTGCTGACACGGCTGGACTTCAGCATCCACAGCTGGAAGCCGGTGTCTGCTGGTCATGTCAGCATGCCGAGCAAGCCTGTGGTTTGCTTTTGACGCGTGGGCGCTGGCATGCAGTAGGATGTCACTCTCAGGATTATGTGACCTACGGGAGACTGTCCTGCCAGCCGCCTGACGGACAGGCTCTCTCCATAGCCATTTGTGAAGGAGCAAGTGTCCTTCGTCCTATAGGACAGAACTGGACTCTGTCAACAAACACATGGCCTCGGAGGTGGCTCCTTCCCTAGCTGGGACTTCAGATGAGATGGCCTGATTAATTTCCCACCTGCGGCCTTCAGACTGTAAGCAGGACGCCCCAGCCCCACCCCCAACTGCCTGGACCACTGACCCACAAACCGTGGAGAAGACAGTGTGCTGCACACAAACAGAGCATGGCTGACTCACTCCCATTTGCTCTGGGCCTCGTAAACACTAGAAGTAAATGTTGAAGCCCGGGGATGTTTCTCAGGCCCCTACTGCTCAGGACTCTTGCAGCTCCCTCAATATGCGCACATGCACCTTCTTACATGAGAGAAGGCTGCTTCTAGCTCTACCCCTGATCCTTGGCTGTCAGGGTCTCTTGGTCCTCTGGGGGAACTCACTAGCTAGGGCCCAGGACTACCCAATGCTGAGAGCCTGTTTCTAGAAGGCTCCATCCGGTTACCATTGAACACAGTAAGGTTCACTCTAAGGATGCAGACAGCTCTCAGCCTCTAGCACTCTCCTCGGCCATCCCTCTGCTGTAGATCTGATGTATAACCATGCATAGTGAACACATGGGATCCCTGAAGAGGCAGTGCCTAGAGCCTGCTCAAGCCTTTCTCTCCCTTCCCTTGAGATGAGGAAGAGGGAGTAGGACACAGGGAAGCAACAGCAGTCCGTCTTCCCACAGTCCCTGAAGGTTCTGTCCCTCTTCAGTTCCAGGGGGAAAGTCTCATAGGATCAACAGCGGGGCTCATCCTGAAGGAACTCCGCGTGGGGAAATGTGTCTCATTATCGCTTCTGTCTGGATTGAAGTTATGTATACTGATGATGGCATCTGAATGCAGGCAGAAAAAGGACCGCTGGGAACCCGTACTCCAACAATTTAGTACTTGCAGGTCATAAAAGTATGATTAAGTGACTAAGGCTAATGTCATTATTCACTTCTGGCTGACATTTTTAAATTGAGTGACACACTCACAGATAACTACCAGGATGTTAACCCCCGTTTGAAAAAAGTGATTCGACGCTTTTGAATTTCTACATTCCGAAACAGCGAAGGAGAAAGACACGAGGAGGAAGAGTCAAGAAATCCATCCACGTCCCGTCACATAAACGCTGCAACTCCGAGTGGCAGAGTGCAGCGGTGTCCTGCTTTAAAACACAGAACTCAGCATAGTAACTGTTGGCAGACTGCTTGCCTCGCATGCAGTCTAATCCCCAGCACCCTATAGGTCAGGCGCAGTGGGGCGCTGCTGCAATCCCAGCATTCAGGAAGGTCAGAAGTCAAGGTCACCCTCAGCTACTCAGCCAGATGGAGGCCAGCTGGGATGTGTGGAACCAGCCTCAACGAGCACCTTAATATTTATTTATCCAGGTATTGAGCAAATTGTTTCCTAGTGCCTTCTAAGTCACAAAATCCTTTTTATTTAAATGTATAAATAATTTAAACCTTATTTAAGAAAAGAGCTAAAAAGAAAAGCATCTGTGTAGCAGAAGAAAACCGGCTGAGGTGTGAGTGGTAGGACTGCCCACTGCCAGGCGCTCACCTGAAAAGGCATTGCTGTAGTACCGAGACAGTGTCTGCATGATGTCCTTGGAGTGCTGGGTCCACGGCGCTATCTTTCTGTAGGTCTTTACCCGATGAACCAGCTGAGAGCCTCCGTACTGCAGGGAAAGGGTGTCTCCATGGTCTTCATAGAGTTCCTCAAATAACCTACATGGAAGGAAAGCACACATTACACAATGCTGTCACCAGGCCTGGTGACGCAGATCCATAATCCCAGCTACCAAGGAGGCTGAGCCTGGAGGATCACAAGTTCGAGGCCTGCTTGGACTCAGAGTGGACTGAAAGGCAGCCTGAGAAAGTTAGTAAGACTCTGTCCCAGAATGTAAAGTGGGGAGAGGGACTGGGCAAGACTCGGGGATAGAGCACGTGCCCTGGGGTCAGTCCCCAATACGAAGAAAAATTAACCAAAATGATTGTATAAGCCATCCAGAAGGCCAGACTTGGGAAAAAGTCTTTGATGTTACGAATCCTTCTGAATCTTTCAGGTGGACTCTTCAACAGCTTGAGATGGGTGTAAATGTACTGCTCTCATTCCACTGTCTGCCAGGGTAACTCGCTTCCCGTGACATCATTTGGTCCCTCTGAGTTGTTGTTAAACACATGGTCTTGTTACAGACAGCGCCTTGCTCTGTTTAGGCCACTATAATAACGTGGCATAGACAAGGTGACTTACAAACAAGAAATCTTTATTTCTCATGCTTCTAGGAGCTACAACATCTGAGATAAATGCACCAGCAGATTCACTGTCCAGCAAAGGCCCATTTAGTTCACAGGAGGTGCCACCTTGCTTTGTCCTCATGTGAAGAGACTCACCAACATTGTTTTGGTCACTTTTAATATGCCACTAGTCCCAGTGACAGGGATTCCACACTTAGATCCAAGCATGTCCCAAAGATCCCATTCCCTGACACCACCACTTTAGGGGTGAGGACTTCAACATGGACCTAAGGGTGACAGGAACATTCGGATCCCAGCCATCATGTCAGCCATATGCTTTCTATTCTCACAGAGCGACAGACAATGGAGGAACAGGAATCTTGAGCTACTCACTTTGTACCTTGACCTCTAGTTCAGCATGCGTGCAGAAGCCTGCACCAGCTATCAACGACATTTGGGTTTTAATTTAACCTATTAGTTTGTCTATGTACTCTGAATTTATCTTCAGAAACCAGTGTTTAATGATAATACAAGCAACACGGCACCCAAAGTGATATCCACGCGGTAGAAATACAGACGGAACCTGAATGCTGTCATCCAGCCATAAACCTTTGAGAAGCTAAGAGTAGGAACCAGCTGTAAGAACCGTGTGAGGGCAGCCTGCGTCTGTGACGGGAATTACCTCACTGCGTCCGTATCGAACTGCAGGTTGGGCTTGTCAATCAGCCCTAAGGAGTACAGCTGGTAAGCCAGGGCGCACTTGCCCACCATGAACTGCGCCGTGTTGGTGCGATCCAAACAGTCCACGCAGTTGGTTCGAAGGATGCCGGTCTACGAAGAGCAGAGGGAGGCCTTCAGGTCACCGTTAAACACCTGGGCTACTTCCGACCACAGGGAAGTGCCTCTCTTGCGGTAACAGAGAAAACGCTGTGGGTGCTAATCCTGACAAGTATTTAATTTTCGGCAGAGTTCAGAGTTTAAAGTAATAAAGAACACTTTGCTAATCGTATATGGTTGTATTCACTGTTCATTTACTGTTGCTCTGACAGCATCATAAGCATCATTTGAATTCACTCTGAAGGCTCAACAAGATAAAGTGTCCAGCCAATATTCTCTGTATTTGCTAATTAGTCAAAGATGAATTTTTATCTAATATTGCTCCTTCATTACACAACTATTTAGTGGTTAAAGTTGTGTGGGTATGTGTATGTATGTGATGTGTGTGTGTGTGTGTGTGTGTGTCTGTGTGTCTGTGTGTCTGTGTGAGTGTGCAGCCTGTATGTGCCTGTATGTGCCTGCATGTGCCTGTATGTGCCTATATGTGCTTGTATGTGCCTGTATGTGCCTGTATGTGCCTACATGTGCCTGTATGTGCCTACATGTGCCTGTATGTGCCTGTATGTGCCACTACGTGCCTATATGTGCCTACATGTGCCTGTATGTGCCTACATGTGCCTGTATGTGCCTGTATGTGCCTGTATATGCCTGAATGTGCCTGTATGTGCTAGTGCCCACAAAGGTCAAAGATGGCATCAGTTTCCCTGGAGCAGAGTCACCCTGTAGAAGAGTGGGATGGGACAGGTGCTGGGAACCTGGCTTGGGTCCTTTAAAAGCAGAAAGCCACATTCCAGTCACCAGCCATGTCATGTGTAAAGCATAGCTAACAAGTGTAACACACACTAGCTTGTTTTCCAAAATCAATCTAACCTATCGTTCCCATATTCTTGTCTTTTAAACTTTATATGTAAGAGAAATGTATGGGTTGTATAGCATCGGGTATACATATTTATATAAGATTTAAACACTAGCAAGAAGGCTTTTAAAAAACCTTTTTTGAGTTATTAAGGATTTTGCACCAAATACCTCTTCGTATTTGCTAATAGAAAACACTACAGAAAAAGAACTGTGTGTGGCAGCAGACGGGGAACCCCGGCACCAGAAGCAGAAGCAGGTAGATTCTCTGTGTGCTAAGAAAGCCTCATCTACAGAGTGAGGTCTGGCTAGCCTGGGCTGCTCAGGGAGAGCCTGTCTCAAATAAAACAAAACAAAGAGAACCAAAAGCCAAGTCCTAAACCCCCCAAACATTACACACCATGGACACAGATTGTATGACTATACTATTACCCATACCTGGAGCCGACCAGTGGGAATCACACGACCTCCTAGTTCGTTCCACCTGTGTGGAAAAACAGAGGCTTTACATCTCCTTGTCCAGCCCTGGGCTCCCTGGGCACATTCACCATGACTCAGCCACACCCCAACCCTGTTTTCCATTTTTAAAAGGGGTGGGATGTTATGACATGTATGTGGGGATGATATGACACGTATGTGGGGATGATATGACATGTATATGAGGATGATATGACACGTATGTGGGGATGATATGACACATATGTGGGGATGATATGACACATATGTGGGGATGATATGACACGTATGTGGGGATATGACACGTATGCGGGGATGATATGACACGTATGTGGGGATGATATAACACGTATGCGAGGATGATATGACATGTATGCGGGGATGATATGACATGTATGCGGGGATGATATGACATGTATATGAGGATGATATGACATGTATGCGGGGATGACATGTATGCGGGGATGATATGACATGTATATGAGGATGATATGAGATGTATGTGGGGATGATATGACATGTATGCGGGGATGATATGACATGATGATATGAGATGTATGTGGGGATGATATGACATGTATGCGGGGATGATATGACATGTATATGAGGATGATATGACATGTATGTGCAGATTCTAAGAGCTGCAACAGTAGAAGGGAAGCTGTCTGACATAACACAGTTCTGCTCTCTTGCTCTTTTAGTGCGAACAACTGAGACAGTCAGTCACCATACGCAAAGCAAGCTGGGGTGGAGGCACCAAAAGGCCTCCGGCCCTCGGGCACCCTCTGGCTGACCTGGCTTTCCTCCAAGCCCAGACCTTTCTCCAGTCTCTGTAACCACACACAGTTGCCGTGTCATCCTAGTAAAACTTTCCACAGCTTTGTCTTCCTCTGCACCTTAAGATTCCCTGAGATGCAAATTCTGTGAACTACAGTAGAAGGCTTCTTCCAAACATAGACACCGTTCGATTCCAGCTTCTCATTCCACCACCGCAGTTAACTATGCTGAGAATCAAATGCTGGAAATACAGGACACTGGGTCCTTTACATATATGTGAGGAGTACGCCCTTTCCGGAAGCCGTCAGCAAACAAGCTGTGAGCAAATCACTATGGCGTGCTGGCAGATTCAACTTCCAGGGAAGTATCACTGTCAGTCAGGAAGACTTCCCTGCTGTGCTGCACAGCAAACAAGGAATTCACCACACACAAGTTTGCTTTCTGTGGTGTCTGTGCCACAAAGTGAGTGGTAAGACTTCTTGGTGTCCATCTGAAGGTACATAACCACCACAGGAGTTCTCGAGCCCACAGGGACTGGCCCTGCACAGCCCCCCAAAACTGTCCATCCGTCCGTCTGTCCTCTAATTAGCATAGACCTCCTGTACTTGTAGTATTTTATTTTAGAGTGTGTGCTGTGCCCACCTCTGTGTGTGTGTGTGTGTGTGTGAGTTGCAGGCATCTGGAATGCGTCTCTCTGCTCTCTCATGCTCGTGTTACAGCACACGGAGCCATGCCCAGGCTCTCACATGGGTGCTGGCCATTCACATGAAGGTCCTCACGCTCATAAGGCAAGCTCTGTCACTCACAAGCCTCTGCCTAACCCCTAGAAGATTTGTACTTTAGAACAGATACCCTGACTTAAATTTTCTTCATATATGTGCTAATGGTGTGGGGGTGGGAGGGGCGCCTGTGTACCTCACAGTAGTCAAAGGGCAACATGCAGGAGTCATTCCTCTCCTAATATATGGACCAGGGATTCATGCTAGGTGGAAGGAGCCTCTCCTTGCTGAGCCATTCTGCCCAGGGATTTGCTCTCTGCCCCCTCGGTGCTGGGGTGACAAGCACATGCCACGCCCTGGCTTTCTGGTGTGGGTCTGGGGGTTGAACTCGGGTGCATGTACAGCAGACGCCTCATCCCCATCTCTGAGGTAAGGAGTCATACATACTTCTCATCTGGCCGTAAAACGCTGCAGTAAGAATCAGGGCGGTTGACGAAGAAGCCTGTCTTCTTTACCACGCTTTCCGCAATCACGTTCAGACGATCGAGAACGTTACACAGCTTACTGAGGGAGGAAAGCAGAAGAGGGAGAACTTAGGTGTTGATGCATACTTACCCTTCCATCTACAGCAAACAACGTCAACAGCGACGATGCCCGGGACTCAGCTGCTTTAATCTTATGGTTTAGGTAACAGAAACATGGGAACAATTAATATAATGATTAATTATAATAATTAATAATACAATATGTACTCAATAGCTAATAAGCCAATAATATATCAAATACCAGCATATTCCTCACTCTTGGCACCAAATGTTCCTGTGAGAGGTTCTCGGCACAGCCTTCCCCTCCTCAGGAGCTGTCAGTCAAACCCCTACATAACCAGGCAATGACTATGCACAGTGCAGGAGCAGGGGAAGAAAAATGGGAACGCGAGTTAACATGACTGTCTTAACTACCTAACTAGCATAAGTTAACATGACTGTCTTAACAACTTAACTAGCATAGATTAACATGACTGGCTTAACTACTTAACTAGCATAAGTTAACATGACTGTCTTAACTACTTAACTAGCATAGGTTAACATGACTGTCTTAACTACTTAACTAGCATAAGTTAACATGACTGTCTTAACTACTTAACTAGCATAAGTTAACATGGCTGGCTTAACTACTTAACTAGCATAGATTAACATGACTGGCTTAACTACTTAACTTGCATAAATTAACATGACTGGCTTAACTACTTAACTAGCATAAATTAATTAACATGACTGTCTTAACTACTTAACTAGACTTAACTAGCATAAGTTAACATGACTGTCTTAACTACTTAACTAGCACAAGTTAATATGACTGTCTTAACGACTTAACTAGCATAGATTAACATGACTGTCTTAACTACTTGATGAGCATTCTCCAGGAAGTTGAACATGTGTGTGTGTGTGTGTGTGTGTGTGTGTGTGTGTGTGTGTGTGTGTGTGTGTAAACAAACCCGGAGGTCTGTGAAGCACGGTACCCTTGGAGGAAGACAGCGCAAGGCTCAGTGGGAAGAGGTTCCTTAGAAGAGATCAGTTTGGACCAAATCTTGGAGGTTAAGAGAGGAAACGCGGGACAGGGTGGTGATGGAGGTGGGTGGCAAGCAACAGGGCCACCCTGGGGTGGGACTAGCTCTAGGCTTAAGGAGCAGGCTTTCTCAAACAGATCAGCCCTGAATAAGTTAAAGGTATTCCAGAACCAACCGGCTGATGGGGCTTGGTGTGCACACCGAGGAGCTAGGACTTCCTGTCAGCAGCTACTGCGTGCTCATCCACGAGACAGATGACCCAGAGTAGAGAATGAGATAGAAACAGGAGGGAGGAGGTGACAGACTGCGCAGGGGGAAGCCTGTCACCTGATAGAGGCAGGACACCCTCACCTAAGTCTCACAAAGGAAACGGACGGAGCTGTGGCACCCGAGAGGCTGGAGGCCCTGCTTCTCACTCACCTCTTGGTGTACTTGGCCATGTCCCAGGGAATGTAGACAATGCTGTGCTCCGGGGGCAGGAACTGGTTAAGGTAAGTAACCGCGGCCACCAGCTCCTCGCTCAGAATCCTTTCGTGCTTTCTCTTCTCTCTCTCCTTTACCAAAAACATTTGAAACTTTAAACATGGGGCTGGAGACTGGCTCAGCGGTTAAGTGCACATGTTGCTTTTGAAGAGGACCCAGGTTCAATTCCCACACCCACATGATGGCTCATAACCTCCACTTCCAGGGGAATCTGATGCCCTCTTCTGACCTCATCGGGCACTAAATAGACACAGTATACAGATACGCACGCAGGTAAAACACACATAAAATAAAATCAATAAATCTATTCTTAAAAATTGCAAATGTTTGAGCCAGGATGGGGGTGAGGGCATCACACGCTTTTATTCCTAACACTTGGGGAGCAGAGGTAGGTGGAACCCTGTCGAAAGAAAGAAAGAAAGAAAGAAAGAAAGAAAGAAAGAGAGAGAGAGAGAGAGAGAGAGAGAGAGAGAGAGAAAGAAATCGTAAATGTCTGGAGTTACAGTTATTTTAATAGACTTCACTTAGTCATTTTCCCTTCTCTGATACCTTTGTAGTGTGTGCTCCCCTTAGTAAGACAAAAGCCCAAGCCCTCAATACTGATGTGAAACCTGTGTACTAAAATGAAAACCATATACACACAAATCAAGACATCTTCCCTGAGTGAGGGCCAGCAGCTCTCAAGAGCCACGGAGGTTGGAATTCTCTCTGTCCATCTCGCAGCATCAGCATCCCCAGGGAGCTCCACACCCTCCTCCAGGTCTCCAAGGAGCTCCACATCCTCCCCCAGGTCCCCAAGGAGCTCCACATCCTCCCCCAGGTCCCCAGGGAGCTCCACATCCTCCCCCAGGTCCCCAGGGAGCTCCACACCCTCCTCCAGGTCCCCAAGGAGCTCCACACCCTCCCCCAGGTCCCCAGGGAGCTCCACACCCTCCTCCAGGTCCCCAGGGAGCTCCACATCCTCCTCCAGGTCCCCAGGGTGCTCCACATCCTCCTCCAGGTCCCCACCGTGCTCCACATCCTCCTCCAGGTCCCCACCGTGCTCCACAGGCTCCTCTAGGTCCCCGGGGTGCTCCACACCCTCCTCCAGGTCCCCAGGGAGCTCCACACCCTCCTCCAGGTCCCCACCGTGCTCCACACCCTCCTCCAGGTCCCCAGGGAGCTCCACACCCTCCTCCAGGTCCCCGGGGTGCTCCACATCCTCCTCCAGGTCCCCACTGTGCTCCACAGCCTCCTCCAGGTCCCCAGGGAGCTCCACACCCTCCTCCAGGTCCCCGGGGTGCTCCACAGCCTCCTCCAGGTCCCCACGGTGCTCCACAGCCTCCTCCAGGTCCCCAGGGAGCTCCACAGCCTCCTCCAGGTCCCCAGGGAGCTCCACACCCTCCTCCAGGTCCAGGGCGCTCCACACCTCCTCCAGGTCCAGGGAGCTCCACCCTCCTCCAGGTCCCCACCGTGCTCCACACCCTCCTCCAGGTCCCAGGGCGCCCACAGCCTCCCCAGGTCCCCAGGGAGCTCCACACCCTCCTCCAGGTCCCCGGGGTGCTCCACACCCTCCTCCAGGTCCCCACCGTGCTCCACATCCTCCCCCAGGTCCCCACCGTGCTCCACACCCTCCTCCAGGTCCCCACCGTGCTCCACACCCTCCTCCAGGTCCCCACCGTGCTCCACACCCTCCTCCAGGTCCCCACCGTGCTCCACACCCTCCTCCAGGTCCCCACCGTGCTCCACACCCTCCTCCAGGTCCCCACCGTGCTCCACACCCTCCTCCAGGTCCCCACCGTGCTCCACACCCTCCTCCAGGTCCCCGGGGTGCTCCACAGCCTCCTCCAGGTCCCAGGGCGCTCCACAGCCTCCCCCAGGTCCCCACTGTGCTCCACACTTCCTCCAGGTCCCCACCGTGCTCCACACCCTCCTCCAGGTCCCCACCGTGCTCCACACCCTCCCCAGGTCCCCACCGTGCTCCACACCCTCCTCCAGGTCCCCACTGTGCTCCACACCCTCCCCAGGTCCCCACCGTGCTCCACACCCTCCTCCTCTAACAGAGCAACACTTCTTTATTTATCCAGGACAGAAGAGGATCCACCACTGAAAGCAGACAGTTGCAGGGGTGCGGAGAGGAACCAGTGTGGTCTGGACAGGCAATCCCACACAGAGGACTGCAGAGTGAATCATGACTGCAGAAGCAATCATGAGGTAATGGGGCAGGCACTTACTTTACCACTGTGGCCAAAGGGCCTGAGGCTGGAAAGCCTGCATGGACCAGTGCCCTGTCCCGCTGCCGCCACCGTGCCTGTTGCACCTCCTAGGTTACCACACTGCCTCTCACCAATGCTATCACATTTCCTTGTGCTAACAGCAGGGTGTCCCTCACAGCCCTAATGTGGGGTTTAAATGCAACAAAGCATTGTAAGCTCTTCGCAGAGTCTTCGGTAAAAAAAATAGCTATTACCGTTTCCTTCATCCGGCCTTTACTTAAAGCAAAGAAAAACTGTGACAGAGACTTGAGACTACTGCTGGTATCAAAGTACTCCTGTGCTGTTTTTATCATCACCAGCTGGAAAATAACCATTGTGCAAACAAGCCAGGGTATCTTTTGCACAGTTGAATAAACCAAATGGAGAAATTATATAAGAAATAAGAACAGAGAATTAAGAATCACCCTGTGCATCGGTGGGGCCCAGAGAGGGAGGGGTTCACAACGGGGCAAATGGGGAGAAGCGTTTCCTTTGGCAACCTCACCCAATAGCAAGTGAGAGGCGGGCAGTCCTTGCCGTTATCCTGTGGCCACAGACATTCTCGGATGGTTTAAACACAGCTTACCAAGACCTCCCTCCAAGTGAAAAGAGGAAGCATCCGCTTTATCCTATTAACAAAATAGCTGGTGACAGAGCTGAGGGTGTAGTCCAGTGGTCGGCTCTTGCCAGGCATGTGAGAGGCCCTGGGCTCCAGCCTCATCAGCAGCCAATCTAATGAAACCTTATCTTTCTGAGGGCGTGTGCTGCCACAGTGAATCTCCTGTCACCTGCTCTCGGATCCACACTGAAACTCTCCACTAAAAGTTTCTTAATAAACTCTAACGTTGCTTTTTAAAAAGCCAGTGATGAAGAGACTTTTCCGTTCCATGAAACAGCGGCTTAATCTCTGATCACGCTCTAGTTTGAGCTCTGCTTATTGTCAGACCAATAAGCAAGTACAGTTTTAAATCCCCTCGCTGGCCTCGAGTATTCAAAGTAAACTCACAAGGTAAAAAAACATGTGGGAAGCAGAACACCGGGGAAAGAACCAGACAATCCTCCTGCCCGGGGGAAGAACCAGACACTCCTCCTACTTGACCACAGCTGGAGAGAACCAGACAATCCTCCCGCTAGGCCTGCCTTTACTCATTAGTTCTCGACCATTCTAGAGGTCACATGGCTGAGCAGTCTCCTAGGAGCCTCTGACCACTGGGCTGTGAGGGCAACCACGGCCCAGCTGCTTTCCAACAACTCTGATACTGCTTCTGCCCGCTTCAACCCAACTGGAATCTCCAATCCCTCACTTGGGTTTGCACAAGTGTCCAGTGAGTGACCTTTGACACCAGGAGACCGAAGTCCACCCTCAGAGCACACGGACACTACTCACATCCCGTGAAGAGCCATGCAACCCAATTGCACAATGCAGGTCATCAATGCGTTCCCTTTTGGTTACTTCCGATCACCCTTCCTCATGCCTCAGACCCCCTGCCTCTTTAGCCACAAATACCTACACCCTACGCTGAGCAAAGGGGCTCTCAGGCTAGCTGTCCTGTCTCCACATGCTTGGCCACCTCATAAATAAACGTTTTTGCAAAACTCACTTCAAACTGCACTGGCAGACTGCAGGAAGGAGAACCAGGCTGAGTTCAGTTACAGGCATTAAGTAGCATTTTCAACGTGCGTAATTGACACAGAATTCCAAGCATTGTAGACATTCAGGGCTCTATTTACAAGAACTTTTCAATTATACTCTATAAAGCAGGAACAAGATCTACTCACTTAGGTATTTGTTCCACTAATAGCTCATCACTCTCTGCTTTAACGGTAATTTGCTTCTTACTAGCAATCTATACTTACTGAAAAAGCGCTCACGCTTATCACCGTTTGTACAATGCCAGGGACTGAGCCCAGGGCCTCACACATGTGGACAAGTGCTCTACCACTGAGCCACATACACCCCTACCCTCCTCTTACTTTGGGACAGGGTCTCACTAAATTGCTCAGGCTAAACTAATTCACTCCGCAGCCTAGATAGGCCTTAAACTTGTGATCCCCCTGCCTCTGCTTTTTTGAGTAGCTGGGACCATGGACCTGTGCTATCAGGCCTAGCAGCAGATCAACAAATGTTTTCATTAAAGTTTTCCACCTTAATTTTCAAACTGTGTATATTACAGCTACTTTTCAACATTGAATCCAAGTTATAGATTATCTGGTTCCAACTTACATAACCCCGAGCAGACAGGAAACGAGACATGAATATACGTCTGTGAGCGTGAATAGATACGTGTGGAGCTAACATCTAAAGACAGCTGTGAATAAAGGCTGTGTTAATAAACATAATAGAGGAAAACCTTTATACTGATGTTTGCAAGGTCTTCTTAGCCACTGGCTGAGGTGTTTTTAATTCACTCAGGTACAACGGCTATAAATAAAATGTATTGGGTGGTCTTGCCCTCTACTGACCCGCAAGTCCAATTATGCGCACACCCCGTATGGACTACAGTGTACTCTGATGGAAAGCCTGAGAGACCATTATACCACCTTCCTGAGCGCCTCACCGAATTCTTGAACCGTATTTCTGACTGAAGCCTTTTGGTGCTGTGGTTCTTATAGACGGTGGGGGTGGGACGTATGAAGGCCAGGGTGTAGCTATTTGAGCTGCATTCGTCTTAAGCTGTGGGACTAAGGAATTTAATGCAGATCTAGTTCACACAAGGAAATCGCGAACCTGGTAGACTAAACCACCCTCTTCCTTCAGAAAGATCTAGTACCAGTTCCCCCAAGGCAAGCACAGAAGAAGTGACGTGAAACCTAAGACCAAAGAACTCAGCACGCTAGATACAGCGGACATCTCTCCTTCCTCCCCTCCCTCGCTCCCTCCCTCCATCTCTCCCCACTCTGTCTCGGTCTCCCTGTCTCTGTCTCTCTCTGTCTCTCTCTGTCTGTCTCTGTCTCTCTCTCTCTGCCTGTGTCTCTGTGTCTCTGTATCTCTCTGTCTCTGTCTCTCTGTCTCTGTCTCTCTGTCTCTGTCTCCCTGTCTCTGTCTCCCTGTCTCTGTCTCTGCCTATGTCTCTGTGTCTCTGTGTCTCTCTCTCTGTCTCTGTGTTTCTGTCTTTCTGTCTGTCTCTCTCTGTCTCTGTCCCTCTCTGTCTCTGTCTGTCTGTCTCTGTCTCTGTCTGCCTCTGTCTGTCTCTGTCTCTCTCTCTGCCTGTGTCTCTGTGTCTCTGTATCTCTCTGTCTCTGTCTCTCTGTCTCTCTGTCTCTGTGTCTCTGTCTCTCTCTGTCTGTCTCTCTGTCTCTCTCCATGTCTCTGTCTCTCTCCCTGTCTGTGTCCCTGTATCTGTCTCTGCCTGTGTCTCTCTGTCTCTGTGTCTCTGTGTCTCTGTGTCTCTGTGCCTCTGTCTCTCTCTCTCTCTCTCTCTCTCTCTCTCTCTCTCTCTCTCTCTCTCTCTCCCTCTCCCCCCTCCACCCCACCCTGGGGAAGGCAGAGCAGAGCTGGCTAATGCCTTTAGTCTTCACAAAGGCTGTCCGTGGATCTGACAGACATCGTACCTTCACTAAGTTCAGGATGATGATGGGGGAGCCAAACCTCTGCAGCATCTGGTCAAAGTGAAGAGCGGCCACGTGTGCGAAAGGATCTGCCTGGTCCACTGAGAACAGAAAAGGCGAATGGAACTGTAAGGCAGGGACGAAAGACTCATCAGGGTTTCAAACCACTGAAAAGAAAAGCAGTCCAACTAAACTAGCGCTTTTGTTTCCCAAACTCTCTCAAGGAGCTCGACGGACATTGAGTCAACGTTAACTCGGAATGAGCCTGCCATTTCTGAAGCAAAATAACACACAATTTAAAGTTAAGAAGGGATTCACTGCAGAAAGCTAATAAGTTACCCCTCCATATAATCTTGCTCAAAGGACCAACATCTCGCTAAAACCCAACCACTTATTAGAGTTATGTGACAGCTATCACCATCTTGAATGACAGCAGACCAAAGCAACTCCCGACAGGCTGGCCCACGCACGTGTAATGGGTGGTTTCGGCATCATGGTTGAGATGTCTTGGGACCAGAATAAGGGAACGGAGCCTCTGACTTGTACGTAAGAAGAGTAACTGCCTGCGGTAAAAGACATCACCGAGGCATCACAGAGGATCTGCTCCGTCTCCACCTCGTTGGCCACATCTCCCTGGAAAGAAAGGCGCAGTGAAACATAGTTTCTGCTCTGAGAACGTTTAAACGAGAAAACTCAAGTACACAAGGAAATTATAACTTGATACATCTTAAAAATAGGTGTTTGGACTACATGCTGGCAGCAGAGCAGAACCATTAAAACACGATAAAGAAAAGCAGAAAAGCATGTCTGAAAATTAACAGACATGACTAATCAATAAACTACAGAGAAGCTAAACAAAAGAGATGCAAATAAAAAAATAAGCTCAATACAATTTTAACAAAACCTTTGTACTATTAGAAAATAAAATAATAAATTAATAGTCTTGTCCAAAAAAAAAAGAAAAGAAAAGAAAAAAAGAAAAAAGAAAAGCAGAGAATGGACTAAGAACACCCCGTTAACACAAACAGCAAACAGCGCTTGGCCAGTGTAAATGGTGGAGGACAGAGAAAAGAGAAACAATCGTGTGAGGTCATGTAGGAGACAAAGAACGCAAAAACCTAAAACTTTCAATCCTGAAGACCAAGGTGAGGATTCGAGCAGCACTGGTGGTCAGAAAGACTCAAGGGGAGAGAAGGGAGGCTTTGGAGGCCACGTGACTTACAGAGGTATATACAGATACAAGGGATACTTCCAGACACACTGAGGACCCGGCTTGGTTACCTTTTCATTATTCAAAAGCAAATATTACAGCCACAAAATGGTAGTTGTTCCTAAAGTGCCAAATAAAACGACTTGCTGATATAAATTTAAGAAGAGTGCTGCTACGTAAAGCTAGGGTCAAAGCCTGATGCTTTACCAATAGTCCAGACTCTGAAGTCTGTTGCAGAGAAGAGCATCTGGGAGAGACGAGGGGGAAGTGTGAGGGAGAAAGGGAAGAGGGAGCCGTGCACCATGCCATGCTGTTTATTGCCTTCCCGTCATAAGAGCACTTCCTTGCCTCGCTCTTTAGTGCGTGTCTGGAGGTTTTGCCCCTACATTTCCCAAGTATTTCAGATATGATTTGCCCTCCAAAACAGTGGACATCTCAAACCTCCATTGCGCAACCCGTTCTAAGATAGTTTACTGCTCAATAGATTGGCCCTTTTTCCTTAAGAGTTTCATACTCTGGAGAATTATTTATTCTCTTGATAATATCCCAGTCTAGAAACACTCCACTTTTTAAATCTGCTGATTAGGGCTGGTGAGATGACTCGGTGGGTAAAAAAAGGCACCTTCTACCAACCCTGGCAATCTGATTCCATCCCTGGGAGAGAAAAGACTGCTACGAGTCGTCCTCGGACCACCATATGCACACACATGCGCATGCGCAGACCCCCACAGGCATACCCACACGCATGCGCATAAATAAAATACGGGTAGATGTTAAGAAGTTAATTAGAAGTCCGCAGCTTTCTCATCATCAGTGAAGCTGACATGAAAGGTTACAACATTACAGCAACACAGTTTGTCATCTTACCTCACAGTTTGCACCTCTCTTGAGAAAGCGCGTCCCAGCAAACCTACTGGATCTTCTGGCTATTAGGGTCACATATACTGGTCGTCCATAGATCAGAAGCTCTTAAGAACTAAGTTAAAGTGTTTCAGCATTTGTGATTGGCACAGAAAGCTACGAGAATCATTATCTTGTATGTGCTTAATACATCTTGCCCAATAGCCTTAGGACACTAAAAGCTCCATGGAGAGTGTAATAGCCCAGGCTGACAGTTCCTCAGATCTGTCCTGGTTCGATAGCAACACCCAACATGCTCAATGGTAATTTCTATGATTCGGCAAGGAAATATATAGGTTACTATATTACGTCTCTCCTTATAACCAAGTAAAACTGTGAGAAGTACAACTAGTCCTTCCTTACTGGAGCCATGCCTCTCCACAAGGGCGCGTGTCCTTTAGTGATCAGTGTAAATCAGGGAGAGACTTGCCAACACTTGGGGAAGGAGTGGGTTTAAGACTGCAAAGGTGATCCAGAGCCTAAACACGGAAGGTGTCCGTGTGCACTGCTTGGTCAACATACGGTTTATTTAACTTTCTGAGTTATGACATCACCTACTGAAAAATCAATCAGAAATCAGCTACAGGTTGAACAACTGGGGTCTAAAAATCAAAAACACCTTGAAGTCTGAAACTTTTGAGTTCCACTATGACTCCACAGTGTAAAATTCTACACCTGACCCTGTCTTATGGGTCAATCAAAACACAGGTACTCTAAATGTGCTATATAAACATCTTCGGTCCCAAGGAGTATAAGAAACATAAACAAACTGAATTCCACCTTCCAGTTATCGAAGGTTTAGGAAAATATTCTAAAATCTCAACACACAAAAATCCAGCCTGAAGCACTTCCAGTTGCAAGGCTGCTGGAGAAAGAAATCACTGATCTGCACTGCTGCTGGGTGGTTGGGGGGATGAGCTCAGGTAATTGGTGTAAAATTCCTGATGTCTGGCCTGTAGTAAATACTTAATAAACAACAATTACTCCTGCATCGCACAGGCTTCCAGAACCCATTAAATGCCTGATCGCCAACAGCCCAGACTCATCAGTTAGACTAATGAGCTTTAAAATGAGCATCTATGATGCTGCTTACTAGTTTAAAAACAAACATTTATCATGATTACTATATGCCAGGCCCTGAGTGAGCTCATGGAAATACAGACCAGGCTAGAACTGCCCTTTAGAAATGGTCTGGAGAGGCTGCAGCACCTTCTCTTTGGTGGGGAAAAACTCACACTCTTCCCAGAAAGACTTCTTTTAGACAAAAGTGATTGAGGATCAATCTCCTCAGGTGGTCGAGGTGATTATAAAGAGCCAGGTGTCCCCAACCTCTGCTTCAAAGTCCCTGTGTCTGCCACACCCCACTTCTCCTCCCCACACTTGGCACAGAGAAAGCAGCGTGTCCGCTCAGCATGGCTGTGCCCCTCAGCTGCCCCTACAAATGCCCTCTGGTACCTCAAAAAGTGGTAAGAACACTGAAGCAGTGCTAGATAGCATGCTCCATCCTCCTCCCCCTCCCCCTCCCCTTCCTCCTCTTCCTCCTCCACCTCCCCTTCCTCCTCCTCTTCTTCCTCCTCCCCCTCCTCTTCCTCCTCCCCCTCCTCTTCCTCCTCTTCTTCCTCCTCCTCCTCTTCCTCCCTCTCCTCCTCTTCCTCCCCTTCCTCCTCTTCCTCCTCCGCCTCCTCTTCCTCTTCTCCCCCCTTCTCCTCCTCCCCCTCACAGGATGATGGCGCCCTGCTGAAAGGCTTCAGCATTAGCTAGCATTAGTGAGAAGTCAACCTGCAGGAGAAAAGCCAAGTCGTCATCAAACTGAGCTCAGCAGCCTGACTCAAGGGCTTCCATTACAATCCTTTCCAATCCAGGCCTGCACTCCACTGTGTCCAGGCTGTGGCTTCAACTTTTTCTCTCTGATGCACACCCCTCATCTCACTGCTACTTCACATAGCCGGAAAATGGTTGTCAATGGGTGGGGCCGCCCTGGGCAGAAAGCAGGCTGAGGAAGCTGTGGGAGCAAGCCGGTGAGCAGCATCCTCCATGGCCTCGGTGTCAGCTCCTGCCTCCAGGTTCCTGCCCTGTGAGTTCCCGTCCTGACTTCCTTAGATGATGAGCAGTGCTGTAAGCATAAACCAAATAAAACCATTGCTCCCAATGTGGGTTTGGTCCTGGTGTTCCACCGAAGCCATAGAGACCCTAACTGGGACAGGTATACTGAGTGCCCATTGTAATCCTATGGCGTATGACCTGCCCACACGCTGGCACGGCGTGATGATGTGCACCTTAAATGTTTGTAAGAAGGATACTTGACTGCCCGCAGAACCCATGAATGATATACAGTAGCCAGTCGCGATGCACGCTGTTTTTAATTATATCCAGAAGTTCGCCGTTCCAGACATACTTCATGTAAGGCTCACTAGAGATCCCAAATACGCCTGCAAAACAAAAGTTGGTAAGAACTGGCATCCGCACGCTGCTACGCTCTTCCGCTTCTGCGCAAGGTCAGAACGCACGCCTGGCCAGCACCGCGCTCCCTGGCTGTTTTCTGAAGCTCGATACCATAAGCCTCAGCACTCAGGACATGTGCTGCTTTCTCAGAGACTAACAAGGCATGGGTTTGCTGACTCTGATACCAGAGTCTTTAATCAAAAGAGAGTGGGAGCCAAACGAAGGCTGGAAAGACAGATGCGTGAATGAAGACAAATGGGCAAATCGAGCCACAGAGAACACAGTCTGAGGGGACGGCGGCAGGGATGAGGACTCTGGAGCCATGACAGGGAGGGTCCACAGTGCCCCTTACCACCTGGCGCCTCTGCTCGGATCTAACAGGCAGCTGCTGTGAGAATGAGATGGCTCAGACCCAGGTTGGATTCTCAGCACCCACACGGCAGCTCACAGTCATCTGGAACCCCAGTTTAGGGGATCTGAGGTCCTTTTCTGACCTCTCGGCACCAAGCCCACACATGCTGCACAGATATACCATACATAAACAAAAAGCATACAACAAACAAACAGACAAAAGCCTCTGCCCTCTCAGTGCATCAGGAGAGATGGGTGTTATGGGCTCGGGTGTGGTACTGTGCTTGCCCAGTGTGCGTGAGGCCCTGGGTTTGGTCCCCAGCACAACATAAGCCAGGCACCATGGGTTATTTTGAGGAGAAGAAGACAGGAGGAGGAGTTTAAGATCAGCTCTACAGCAAGTTTGAGGCAAGCCTGGGCTACATGAGACCTCGAAGAGAGAAGAGAGACAGATGTGTCAAGCTGAGATTGCCACTTGCTGCACGGGTGCCTCTGGACTCTGACCATCTCGTCCTCACCTCTGGGCCTCAGTTTCCTACTTAGTCGTTTTGTCTATACATCTGGCTTATACTTACCCAGCAGACATTTGATGTGGCTCTGCATATTATATGCAAATGCCCAGCACCTAGTAGGCAACCCGGGGTAACCTTTGCCCCAAACTTGACTCAAAATCAACCAATTTAATGAATGAAAATATGATGGTGTACACTCTATGATATTCAAAGGGTAATTCTCCATAAAAACGTCCCCAAAAGGCTAGATCTGAATGTGCTCCATTTAAAAGTATATGAATAATTTCTAGAAATGGACAACATATAATTTCTGTCTGGCCTATAAATTAAATCACATGGTGATTTGTAGTGACAATTTTGGAATTTTGGCTTCTTAAAAAGAAAAAAAAAACAGAGATATTCTGAGAATGTGTTTTCATTTTAATCCCAAGTGTGGGATATGGGGCTGCTTTGGACTGACCATAGCAGCTGACTATGATTTGCCTCATGCTCTAGGAGAGGCATAATTTTGACAACTGCAGATAGTTTCTGCAATTGTGTGATGTTTGGAATTCTGGGAAACTTTCAGGTTGTATAAAAAATGCCCAGGCCCCGAGAGGTTGGTTGGTGGTGTTGGTCATGGGTTAGTTATGGTTTGTCAGTAGTCACACTCAAACGAGAAATGAGAACATGAATTAGATTCAGGGACCTCTTTCCTTCCCTCTCTCCCTTTATCCTTTTTCCTCTCCTATCTAGTGTTAGGTTGAAAGGTGGAAAAGGGTGGAGAAGGTTGAAGAAAGAAGAACACAAAGTAGCAAATGCCAGCTACAGTGATTAGTGATGGCTTTGATGATGGAATTGGTCAAGTCCATGTTTCTAAAACAACCCACAAGGATGAAGGCCACTGAGGGGCAAAGAATGAGAAACGTGGGAGACTCTAACGAGATGCCACATTCTAATGTTCCAAATGTGCAGACGTCACCTACCACTGCCGCCCTGCGTAGTTAACCCTTCATCTTCAAAGATGTCGAAGCTCTCCTGGCAGGTCTTGGATGTTTCCGACTTTAACATCTCCAGGGGCATTCGCAGGACGGTAAGATTATACTGAAGGGAGTGGGACAGATCATAGCTATAACTGAGAGAAGAATTCAGACGTAAGAATCACAGAAGCAACGGCATTTCACGGTCTCGGCTCCCACGGGGAATTACAATCTGTGGGCTAAATTCCTCTGTGCCTGGTATTCCGCTGAAACAATGTCATTAACAAGTGCTGCAAACGCAGCCGAATGCAAACACGATTGGAAGTTAATAGAAACCTTGCGACCCGACTTCATCATGCACACTAGAAATCCACACTTACGATATGGGTCACATCCATCCATTGGTTGACACACATAAATTGCTTTTGTTTCATGATGAAATCAGTCTCCTATCTCGTTCCGAGTCACCCCATCTTATGCCCATGAATGTGGTTCTATAGGTGGGACACTGGGGTATCCTCGTCAAAAGCACATGGCCTCACACCATAGATTACGCATGAGCAAAAGTAACTGCAAACTTCACGACACAGGGGTAAAAGTATAACATAAGCTCCTACAGTGAAACGTGTTCTAGGAAAATCAGAAGCACAAAAATTAACATAGGCTCTGTACAAATAAAATTTGGTCTTTAAGCAAAAATAAATTTATGGTTCTAATTTCATAAGGTCAACAAGTTTTTCTTTTATTAAAAATAGGAGTTTTTCCTCACATAATAAAACCTAATTACGATATCCCCTCTCTCTATTCTTCCCAGCCTCTCCCCACCTCTCCTCCCATCTGGATCCACTCTCTTCTGTTTCTCATTTAAAAACAGACTTCTTTATGTGATGATGATGATGATGATGATGATGATGATGATGATAATAATAATAATAATAATAATAATAATAATATAATATAAAACCAAAACTAACACACCAGAGTTGGATAAAACAAGCAAACAGAGGAAAAGAGCCCAAGAGAAGGCATAAGAAAGAGACCCACTCATTCACACACTCATGAATCCCATAAATTCACTAGACTGGAAGCCATACTATATATGTGAAGGAACTGAAGGTTAAAAGAGAGGACAAAGAATAGATGTAAATAGAATTAAATCAATAAGGGGGATCCACGAGAAGACGTTCCAAGGAACCTCCAGAGACGCTGCCATGTTGGTTCATCTTCTGCCGGCATCTGCTGCTGGGCAGGCAGCCCATCCTAGTCAGGAGTTCCCTTCCCCAGGGAGACTCCTTCAGAGGAAACAAACGTCCATGTGCAAGCCGCTATCACCTGCAGATAGCTCTGGCTAGGGACGAGAGCCTGTGTCCACTCCTCCCTTCAGCTCCAGGGCCCCGTCTGATGCAGACCTGAGCAGAACCTCGCATGCGTGGTCTCTGAGCTCATGTGCATGACGCAGACCAACGACTGTTAAGTATCTCTGGTTATCCATTTTAACACAGAATTCCAGAAACTATCTTGAGGCTCAAGTACAGTATTTAAGCAATATCTTAAGTATTACAATTCCCTTGAGATAGTCACACATTAATTATTAGTTCCCCAGTTTAGTTCCATCATTCGACTGAATTAATTTCAGTTTTGTCTGTTAAACTCAGTTTTACCACCTTTGCTTGACAAATGCATTTAATATCATTTAGCCATGAATGGAGACAAGTTATACTAAGAAGCTGGTTTCCAACTGGGCAAGGTGCAGCCCTGAGATCCCAGCATATGTATTATAACTTGAGGAATGACTCGATTAAGTTTAGTATGGCCAAGAATGACTCAGGAGCCCATTTCGAATAGCAGCGCCACCAAGCGTCAGTATTAGCTCATAACACCATGAGCGTACGATGACAGTCTTGTAAAGTGGATGAATCAGACACGCACGAAAACATACAAGCCACTCGGGATGCTGGATTAAAGATCACTTCACTGAGAACCCTCTGTTCTAGGACTTAATGATTTTAGCCTTACATTGTGTTTGTGTTTACTTTGTAAATAAATGATTTACTCTATTAACGACTAAAGATACATCTTGAAAACTGCAAAGCAGCTGCTCTGTGAGCTCCACCAATGCACACAGGTTGTTACTGGTGAACACGCTCTTGAGTTCTCCACATCAGTCTGGACACTACAGCCGACAGACGCCTGGACACTGCAGCAGACAGATGCCTGGACACTGCAGCAGACAGATGTCTCCATTTATCACACCTGTGTCTGTCCAGCCGGCAGTGTCTGTCCAGCCTGCAGACCGGTCACATGGCCATCTTAACACTTCGTCACAGTGCTCTACCATTTGCTTACTGCTTGTCCGTCTGCTTGCTGCCTGTGTTAAGTAGATCTTCACAAATGCCTCTGTACCAAGAGAGAGTTCTGTTTCCTCTCCCAAAACATAGTCTTAGGATATCTCTTCAATCTTAATGCTAGAGTCATTGCAGCAAAATGACTCACTTACTGTGGACCAGCAGTGCATCGGTACTGAAATACTTTTTCCCATTTCTAATTAGCTTCTACTTAATTTTGCCAGATCATTAACTGAAAGTATGGCACTGTTACGACTCTGCATTAGAACTAATACAATTTCACTTTTATGAAAAAATGATTAAAAATTCCAAAATGAAGCTATTTGTTTAGGTTGTATTAATTTCTTCCGGAAACAAAGGTGATTTTCATAGTGACTACAAGTACCTTTACTCTAGCCATTTAAAATGTCAAGAATCAAGTTTTTAAAAGGAAAAAAACTTACCTAAAGTAAAAATTGCTAGATAGATCCACATTTTGGAATATCCTTAGGTACCTAAAATAAACAAAGCATGTTATAAAGAGGAAATGTTGTTTTTCGTGGCTTAGCACACAGCCAGAGATATCCTTACACTGGTGAGCGCGCTCACTGAGCTGAGCCATCCCAGCGTCTCTGACATGGGCACACATCTGCCAATCATCGCTCAGATAGGCAACTTTAGCACAGCACACACCCCATTATGCAGTGATTGTGCTTCCCAACCAGTGCACGGGCAGGGTATGGGGGCAAGGGAGGAGTAAAGACAGTTGTTGTTGTTGTTGCTGCTGCTGTTGTTGTTGTTGTTGTTGTTGTTCCCAGTAAGCTTTACAAATCTTGAGCAGACGGAGAAAGGGAAGACACAAAAGTAACCAAGACATGGTGGGTTACTGAAACTAAGTTGAAGGTCGGAAAGAGGACAAGATGGAATATCCCTCCAGCCCACCACGCACGAGACACTGGTCCACAGTTATTCCTATGTGTTCACATTCACACTTAGCTAAGTAACTAAGTCATACTTTCCAGGGATAAAATTCTCTAGACCCACCAACCCTGTTCCCACTCCAGAGGCAACGTTCGAGTTTCTGCTCCCATCCTCGGGCTGTGGTGCCTTCACTTTGCCGGTATAGGAATCTTCATATAGTCCACTGGACATCTTTGCAGGATCACCTCAAACCCTGTATGCTTTTCTGCAACTCTCAGTTCCCATGCACTGTGTGGATGCAGCTGTACCGAGAACTAAGGATTTAACTTGCTGAACTGTCGCTACGTCATCACATGTGATAAAGGCCATGTGTTATCTCTGCATTCCTCAACTAGACAATGTAGCTGGGTGTGAGAGCACACACCTATGATCCCTGCAGCTGGGTGTGGGAGCACAGGCCATGATCCCTGCAGCTGGGTGTGGGAGCACAGGGCATGATCCCTGCAGCTGGCTGTGGGAGCTCACACCTGTGATCCATGCAGCTGGGTGTGGGAGCTCACACCTGTGATCCCTGCAGCTGGGTGTGGGAGCACACATCTGTGATCCCTGCAGCTGGGTATAGGAGCACATGCCCGTGATCCCTGCACTTGGAGGCTATGGCAGGAGACTCATTGTGAGTTTAAGGCCAGCCTGAGCTCCATAGGGAGACACTGTCTCAGGAGTTAAAAAAGAAAAGCGAAGCCTAAAGAGAGGAAATACAATGCACACAAGAATACTGCACTTTCCTGTCCACAACTGTCAGTTCCTCTGAGGCCGTGTACAGAGGCTGAACCACTGCAGTAGACACTGTACATTTCAGTTTTACTGCAACATGTAAACTGTATTTGCTAAGGCTTAACCCAGTATAACTCCAACTCCTGGTGTGAGGACTCCCTGACACCCACTGTGTAAGCAGAGGGTAAATACATTCCCACATCCCTGCTAGCAGTTGATGACGGCAGGTGCCATCCGACGAAAGGGAAGGAACTGGCCCAGCGTTAGAGTTCACTGCTAGCAAGGTGCCCATCTCTTGTGCTGCCCGCCCCTCACTCTGGAGCACTTCTCGGGGCTGGTCTTAGCCATCACTGGTCAGAGCAGCCCTTCAGAACGTCTCTGCACTGAACCAGGTTGGGTGCTCTGTCTATCTGACCCCGGACTCCTAAACGCCTGTATTGTGAGGACACTGTTGGTTTTGAGAGCATTGACATTCATCGCTGTTTTCCCTCTGCCTTGTGCTTTCTGTGTTTTATTTATGTAATCGTCCTCCATGCCAGGGTTATAAAACTGTTCTCCTCTGTACTTCTGAAACTGCTTGTTCACTATTATCAGAGATTAGAATATAATCTCACTTTCGTCAAAGGGAAAACAAACAAAACTTTGTCTCCTCCAGGGTGGCTTGTAGTGCTCTCTCTGTGGGATCCGTTCCCTATGGGAAGTGGGTGTTTCCTGGGTTTCCTTCTCTGCACCGATCAATGCCTGTGCCCTCATCAATAACCAGCACTCTCACCACAGATACTATCTGATTCCTCAATTACTGTGAGGGCTACGTCTGCTTAGCCTTTCCTTTCTCTTTTAACATTGCTTTGTTTTTATTTTACGTGCACCAGTGTTTTGTCTGCACATACATATGCACACGCCTGACGCCTGTGCAGCCCAGAAGACGGTGTGGGACGCCCTGGACCTAGAATTACAGATGGCTGTGAGCTGCCAGCCTCCGCCAGGGCAGCAAATGCTCGCAAGGCTGCGCCACCCCTCCAGCCTCCTCTTTGCCCGCTGCGTTTCTGTTTTTCAGAGTTGGCTAGACTAAGATTAACTTTTGATTTTCTACGTGAATTTTAAAGCCTTTATTTTACGTTTTATTTAAATGTGTGCTAGAATTATGTGCACATGAGTATCAGTACCCACAGGGTCCAGAACTGGACACTGGTCCGACCCGAGCTGGAATTACTGGCAGCTGTGAGCTGCTGATGTAGGTGCTGGGAATCGAACCTGGGTCTTCTGCAAAGGCGGCAAGCTTCTCACTGCTGAACCCTCTCTCTAGCCCCTCAATATGAATTTCGGGTAGGTTTGTATGTTCCACTTGCTTCTGAAAACACCTTGGAATTTGGATTTTGGTTGCATTGTATCTCTCAATTAACTAAAAAATACTAACCTTATAATTGCAAGCCTTCTTATGCATGAACAAGTGGACATTCGCCCTATTTATTTGGGGCTTAAAAAAAATCTTCTGGTACTGTTTTACATTTTCAACACTGAACCTTATGTAGCTCCTGCCATATTCACTCCCAGGTAACATATGGTCTTCAGTGCTATGAACAGCACTGCTCGCTTTTCTCTTTGGCTACTGCCTATGCTGACTAGTCTTGGTTGCCAACTTGACTATATCTGGAATTAACTAAAACCCGAAAATGAGGGGCACAGCTGTGAGGGTTTTTTTTTTTTTTGCTTAATTTGAAGTAGGTAGATCATTTCTAATCTGGATCTTTGAGGTGTGAAGACAGGCCTTTAACCCAGGTCTTGAGGTGGGAAGGCAACCTCAACCTGGGCCACACCTTCTGCCGGAAGCCTATGTAAGGGCACAGTAGAGGAAAGCGTTTGCTCTTGGTCTGCTTGCTCTAGCCTTGCTGGCGAGTCCATGCCTTCACTGGCACTAGAACCCACTTCTTCAGATTCGGGCACATAAGAAGCCCAGCTGAGACATCCAGCCTCAAGGACTGAGCACCTACTGGATTCTTGGGCTTTTCACTCACAGTCAGCCACTGTTGGATTAGCTGGACCACAGCCTGTAAGACGCCATTCTAGTGGATCTCCTTTCTATACACAGAATTCATCCCTTGACCTCTGAGTCTCTAGAGAACCCTGACAACGTACAGCAGGCAGGTGGAAACATCACTGGTTCTCACACACTGCTTGTCCCTCAGTCACCTTTGCTGAATGTTTGCCGTAGTTCTGAAAGTTTACGGGCATTCTTAGAAATATTTGTCTCTCTTTCCGCTTAATTCCTTATTTCTCTGATCAACCTTTTATTTTATAAACATTGCCTTAGCTAGGGTTTTACGTACAATATTGAATATTAGTTATGGTAGCATATTCCTGGATAGTTCCTTACCTAAACTAAAGGTTTTGCTTTTAAACTTTTATTGTGAGAATAATTTTATTACAGCTTTTAATAAATACCTCTCGAGAGGTTGGGAGACACTGTTGTAAGCTAGGATTTGAGCACAAGCATCTGGAATTTTGCCAAGCATATTTTCATTTCTATGAAGATGATCATAATTCTTTTCAACAACATCATAAAGTGGCAAATTGTTCCAGTAAATTTCCTCATGTCAATATAGCCATGAAGTGCAGATAACCTCTACTGACCAAATGTATAAAACACTTAGCAGTATTGCATTTTACTTCCTGATATTTTTTCCTGATGGTTTTCCAAACATTCTTACTGTATTACGAGATCATATATCTCTATGATTATATTAGGAAATATTACTTCATTCCTCCTATACCAAGCTACTGATACAATTGTTTATTATATTGTAGATAAAGTCTGCCTTGGTGTCCTTTGAATTTTACAGCATGACATCATCTGAACCTTGGTTTATAGTCCGTATGCTTCCTAACACTGTCCTTTATAGCTCTGTGTACCTGTGTGCACCCCTGCCATGTCTTCACTGGGAATCTAAGTGAAAGTCACAGGATGCACCTGTCATGTTGGTCCTTAAATCTACAAGTCTATATTTTTTCTTTGATGGTTTGCAAATTTGCAAGGGTCTTGGAAGATCCCTGTTTTACAAAAGGTCCCACAATATGGATTTGCCTGTTTCTTAATGGGGGAAACATTTTCAGTAAAATGTTACCTAGTCAGGTAGACTGTGTTGGTCCCATTGTTTCCCATGAAATGGTGACGTTAGAGCTGGAGAGGCAGCCCAGTGAGTGAGGTGCTTAACAACATAAAACACCAGCTACGGCTCCTGGCTCCTGTAACCAGCGCTAGCAGGGGGTGAGGAGACAGAGGCATCACTGGGGCCTGCTGGCGGCTACTCTCGCTAGAGAACAACAAGGTCCAGTTTTGTGAGAGGCCACATCTCCAGGGATGCAGCAGAAAACTATACAGCAGGATGCCCAGCACCCAGCCTGTACATGCAAACCCACACATACGTGTGCACACAGACAGACAGACAACACACACAACAAACACACAGAGGTGACACTAAGTGTCACCATTTGGTTACCCTGCAAATAATCAAAAGGCATGCGTTGATCTTAGCACGCTGACGCTGTGTGAGCCTTGTTTCCCACACCTGGAGCTTCAGGAGTGACTGCTGGTCCTTGTCGAACTCCCAGAAAAGAACTTTACAGCCCCCAGCAGACGCTGGGATTTCCATCCAACGTTTGGTGTTTCTATAAAACACTTGTATTTCTTCGGTTCTGTTGCTGTGGAAAATGAATACTAAGTTGTCGGTACCGGGGCACACATACCTAGCTTCGTCGGGATGAGTAATCCGAACAGAGTCATTGGGGATATAAATCATACTTGTATCTTCAATCTTATATATCGCATGGCCTCCGATATCTGCCATCTTCCTCCGCTTAGTTATTAATACGATATAGTAGCCTTCTAAGAACCTGACAAAACCTGTAAGTAAAAAAAAAAACAACAACAAATATAATGTCACATAAACTTAGCAATGCAAATGATCTTAGAAACGTATTTACCAAAGACTTTGCACGTTTCCTACTTTAATACTTTTATAGCTTTACAGTCATCTAAGATTTTGGCACTTACATAACCTAAAATTATTTGGGGAGGTGGCTGGGGATGTGTCTAAGTTGTAGAGCACTCGCCTAGCATACACAAAGCCCTGGGTTCAGTCCCGGCACGGGTTAAATCCGCCACAGAGGCATGGATTTACCATCTTACCCCTAGGGATGAAAGAGTAGGTGTTCCAGGTCAGCTTCAGCTACACAGTGAGTCTGGGGTAGCCTGAGCTACATAACCTACTCCCGTGTGTGTGTGTGTGTGTGTGTGTGTGTGTGTGTGTGTGTGTGTGTGTGTGTGTGTGCATATACATATATGATTGGACACATAGAGTACCTATAGATTACATGTTGTATACAATGTATACATTATACACAACCTTAAGGAGAGTTGTTCCAGGGAACACTTTCGATTCTGTATGAAGAAAACCTTCTGAAGTCTGGCAATAAAGACAATACACTGAGTTGTATGCTTAAAAGTGAGTAAGATGGAATATTTTATGATTTACACACACACACACACACACACACACACACACACACACACACGGAGTTAGACGCCCATTCACACAGACACACGCAAATGAAAGAAAGAAGAGATAAAGGAAAACAATGTAAAAAGTACATAATGAAAAGGGCTGAAAAGCGGCTCAGTGGTGGACTGTTTGCCCAGCATGCACCGGGGCCTAGGCTTGATCATCAACACTGGACAAAGGGAGAATGAGATAAATCCATAGGAAAAGGACACACAACACGCACACTGAGGTCCTCTGAACCATTCATACCTGTCTCTGCATCTCCTGACTGATACAGCCAGGAGCCCCCTTCTAACCACAACGTCAATGGCTGGAAGACAGCCACACATGAGCTAGGAAAGCTGGGGCAGGTCAGAGGTTCTGGAGCACCTTGGACTTTCAATTCTCTAATTAAGGATATTCGGCCCATACTAAAGAGTTTACAAAACAATGTTTAATTTTGTGTCTAATAATTGGAATGTATATATCCTACATCAGTGGCTAAAGAGTCAGATGCTCTGTGGCTGGGCAGTGTTAATCTCTCAGCAGCCCAGTACTTGCAAAACAAGCGTCCTCCTTCCAGTCACAGAACTCTGGCTCTGCGGTTAAAACAAGTTCCCTAGAGGTGGAGAGGGGGCTGGTGCTGAAGGGACAATGGGAGGATCCTGACAGATTCTTGCCCCAGGGAAACAACCACATCTTGCAGAATTATAAAGCAAAGCAAACACCAGAAGTTCAGTCTTGCTGCATGAACAAATGCACAAATGTCCACACAAGAAAACCCACTAAGGTTTTGGTAAGGACAGCAGGCCATGGTGTGCATGACTGTTCTCTGAGCCAAATGACCACAGTCTTCAGGAGGCCAGCTGTGCCTGCTTGTAAAAGACAGCACCCGGGGCTTCGCTGCTGACCTCTCACAGAAGGAGAGCGTCACTAGACCCTTAGCTGAGCATCTAATCACACATAATTCTCCTATAACTGCTCATAGACTTAGGATCTGGGGGAGAGGGGACTTCATTAGGGCTACCATAGGGAAGGCACTATCCATGCTGGGCCCCCACTTTCCCATGTGGCTGCTTTGGGGTCACGTGCTCCTGTCAGTCACCTCTCACTAGGTTCTATAAGCTCAGTAAACACAGCGGTTCTTCAGGGGAGTTTTGATGGGACTAAAGTTGGGTCTGTTACTTGGACCTGGGGAGAGAGGGAGATGTTGCTTCGTCCCCACAAGAATAAGACTTCACAAGACAATGGCATTGAACCATGTTAGTCTCCTCTTTCTTCTTACTAACAAGTATCAGTGCCCCTCTGTTTAAAAACATTCCTGTCAGATAAAGCTAAGAACTACAGACAAACATCAGCCAAAATCAGCCTCGTCTTCCCTCTCTGGACCCCTGGCCCCAGGCCAATTTCCCTGAGTACTTTCTAAGACCAGATAATAGTCCCCAGGTAAAAGCAGTTCCTCTCTCTCTAAAGTAAAGAAGGCCACGTCACCTGAGTGTGATACTGGGGACACTGAGCTGGGTATTGTGTGAACAGAATTTATGGAGCACAGGATGAACCAATTCGACCACTCACTGACCAGGGACAACACCCAGTGCAAGAGTTCCTGTGCCAGCCGGCTCCTCCCTCAAAGTCTTCAGTGAGCGCTGTCCCCTCCTCCCGGCAGAGCTCTTGAGAAACAAAGCATCACCCCTAAACCCAAATCTCTCTGAGGCTCATGCTTGGTCCCTGAGACCCTGCATCCTCTGCCTCCATCACCCCGTCTTTAATGGTGCTTTTGTTTTACCTTGGATCATTGTGTATTTTTGCCACTCCCCTTCAATGTGCCAAGAGTGACCTTTAAGAGGTGGCAAAGGACACAGAACAAAGAACTGAGTCTCAGAGGACTGAAGGCCTCCATGCCCCGGGTACAGATAGAGCAAGTTTGTGACGGTGCTCATGACCCCAGCTTCCCACAATCCCTGCTGGTCACTGACAACAGTGAGCAGCTCTGACAGAAGCACAGTCCATAACTGAGAACGACGGCTTAAAAATGCTTGAGCCTTTGATGCTGCTACCACACCCGTGTGTGTGTATGCGTGTGTGTGTATGTGTGTGTGTGTGTGTGTATGTGTGTGTGTGTGTGTATGTGTGTGTGTGTGTGTGTGTGTGTGTGTAAACACACGTATGGATGCTCTCTGAGCTCACTCTAAACAAGGTGTGTGTGTGTAAAACACCCGTATGGATGCTCCCTGGAGCTCACTCTAAACAAGTCATACCCCACACGGCACACCCCCCACACACGCTATGAATCACAGCCCTAGGTAAATACTCGTGGGAAGGCTGGCGCTGGTCTACAAAAAGCTAGGGAGAGCTGCTCTGTGTTCTTATAAACTGTGCACAAACATGATAGCTTAAGATAGTCCAACAAAAACATCCAGAGAAACTATTTTAGAACACAAGGCATGCATTTGTAATGAAACCGTGTAAAATCCCAGCCATTTCACACACGTGTTCTTTTGACAGTAAGACGATGCTTTTTTAAAGGTAAGCATTTTCTATAATTTCAGTGCCCTCATTATTTCTAAATCAAGACTATAAAGAACGAAGACTTTCACTAGCTCTCTATTTTGTCTTCACTGATTGGAAACTTGCTTCATATGGGTCAACTGAACATATGAAATCATCTCCATTGACATAGCTACCCTCTGTACGTACTGTATCGTTACTTGAGACTTTCAGTGTTGTCATCACCTAGGGGCTGCCTCGAGCCAAAGAGGGGCAGAGCTTGTGTGCGTGTTAAATTAATACCCCGTTAACAGTTGAGTCAAATAAGCTTTCTAGTATTGAAATCTTGATGGTCAATAAAAAATTAGGCAAAGAAGAAAAAGCAAGCATGTCAAGAGCAACAAAAAAGTTACTAAAAAGTATCTCAAAGTCAGCACTGCATAGTGTAGACATCATTTAATACAAGGGCAACCAGTCCGATGCAACGCCACAATAGCCCATGGCCGCTAGTTTAATGTAATTTAATAACTTCCCTTCACTTCGTTATACTTAATCATCAAGGGAATTTCTATTTTGAATACTGGCCAATAAGGCACTCTATCACATACACCTTAGAAAATTAGCATCAAAAAGTTGTTCTGTGGGCTAGAAAGATGACTCAGGAATTAAGAATTCCTTGCTCTTCTAGAAGACCCAAACTTGACAATCAGCATCCATTACGAACTCCTGCAACTCCATCTACAGGGAATAGACTCCTGTGGGCATTTCCAAATGTACACATGCGCGCGCGCGCGCGTGCGCGCGCACACACACACACACACACACACACACACACACACACACACACACACAAATAAATCCTTTGGACTAGATGCTACTCCAGTGTTCTCAACCTTTCTAATGCTGCAGCCTCTTAATACAGCTCCTCATGTTCTGGTCACCACCCCCACACCCAACCACAAAATTATTTTGTTGCTACTTTGTAAGGGTAATTTTGTTACTGTTATAAATCATAATGTAAATATCTGAAATTTGACCCCTATGGGGCAGTAATCTGCAGGTTGAGAACGACTGCTCTAGTCCAGCTAGTCACTAGAGAGACGGCTCAGCAGTTAAGAGCACTGAGTGCTTTTCTAAAGGACCCAGGTTTGATTCCCAGCACCCACATAGTGGCTCACACTCATCTTTAACTCCAGCTCCAGGAGAAGTAACACGTTCTTCTGGCCTCCACAGACACCAGGCATGCACACAGTACACAGACATACATGTGGACAAAACAACCATATACACAGAATAACGAAACATAAACAGATATTTTAAGATATAGTAAAATATCAGCATTAAGATAATAAGGTACAACTACTAATAACTATTAAGTTACAAAATACTATACTTAAGACCTGTTCCTTCCTAAGTCTTTTTTCTTAATTTTAAAATATAATCAGTACCTGATTTAAGCCATTTAACCAACATGGGAGTTATTAATGTAAACAGGTGATTGCATATGATATTAATGAGCACTCTCAAGCCCTCAAACATGTATCCATCCGGTAATCAAGGGACCTCAAGACTCAGGAGAAGGCAACTGGAAGGAGCCAAGCCACGCAGAAGTCAGCCGTGCTGTATTTGTTACTTTTCTTGTTAAGGGAGGAAGATTTCCTTTGGCTCCCTGTTTGAAGAGATACAGTCCACAGGGTGAGAAGGAATGGCACAGAAGCACAGGGAAGAAGGGGCTGGGCACACTGCATCTAGAGTAGAAGAAAAAATGCTGTCCATCCTTTCAGGTCAGTCTGAGACTGCAGCCTACAGGATGGTGCCGCCCACACTGGTGGCATGGGGGCATTTTCCTGCTCAGGTATGACTTTCAGAAAAACATCATAGATCTACCTGTGGTAGATCATCATAGAGTCTCCTGTGGTAATTCTACGTCCTATCAAGTTGACAATCAAGATTTCCCATTACACGTGCCTTACCACTCTCTCTTCATGGGCAGCCACCAGGACCCAAAAGGGCCTAAAAGGGAATGCAGAAGCTGAGACACCACACTGAGAAAAAATAATTCAAATATGGCAGAGTGCAGTAAAAGCTTCAATAAGCAGAGTTAAATAGAAAGTGCTAATTGGAAACTTGAAATGACATGAAGTCCATAGTAATCGTTAACATCGGTAGCAATGACCCGGTATGTGCTAGAGCGGGTTTAAGAAGTTCCAGCAGTGAGAAGCTGTGATGCGAATGCTGTGCGTTTCTTATGTTCGAGCTCTCCAAAGCCCTGGGCAGCCTGCCTTTGCCATGGCGACTACTTGCCAACACCGCAGATCCTGTAGGTACCCAGGCACCTACGGCCTCTGCTGTCGCTCCTATGGAGCCCTCGCCTCTCTTCCCTCTTTCCCTCAGGATGCAGTGTAAATTTCTGCTCCTCGAAGGCTCTCCTGCCATTCCAGATCTGAGTCATACAAACTCCAACATGACTGATCTTGGTGTGACTTGGCTGTGTAATTATTACAGCTGCCTTGTCTGGGTTGGCTTCTCGCCTCTGCCCTAGCCCAGTCAGGCACAGGGCTATCTGTGATAGCTGATGTCACCTAGGAGACAAATCTCTGGACCAGTCTGTGAGACCGTTCCCGGAGTGGACTGACCGAGGCAGGAGGGCTCACTCTGAAAGTGTGCGTTACCACTCACAGGCTGGGGCGAGCACTGAATGAACGGGAAAGCTGGGAGACGCTGGGCTGAGCACCAGGGTTCACTCCTCTCTGCTTCCTGACATGGATGCGATGTGACCAGCTGCCTCCTGTCACTGCTGCCATGACTCCCTGCCATGAAGGACTGTGCCCTCCTACGGCAAACCAAGAGACCTTCCTTGGGCCGCTTTCTCACATCCATGAAAGCAATTCGTGTCATGGTTCGGTAAAGATGGGTTTCACAGCCTGTCCCGAGGAGGGGAGCACACAGCATCTCAGTGCAGGGAAGGGGCGGGGGCAGAGCAGGATGGAATGGTACAGAGCAGGCGCAGGCTAAAGCAGACAGTGCTCAAAGCTATCACTGTCAGGCTACCTGGAGGCACAGGGCTCTCACCCCAGCACGTGGGAGGAAGAGGCCGGAGGAGCTCTGTGAGTTCTAGGCACACAGGCCAGACAGGGAGACCCTGCCTCGGAGAGGTTGGGGAAGAGATCAGCACCAGGTCTTTGAGGTGAACTAAAGTCCAGTTTCTGGCAAAGCTAGCACAACTTGGAATCCCTTATCTACTGAACTTGCTATAAATGGAACCTGCATCTCTGAGTCACATGATTTATACCACACAGTCAGAATAGAATCTTTCCCTCTGTGATTCTGAAGAAACTTTCTCAGTGAGTAAGAAAACGCTCACTGTGCTGGCTGGTGTCAACTTGACACAAGCTAGGGTCGTCTGGCGAGAAGAAATCTTAATCATGAAAATGCTTCTCCAGGACTGGCCTGTATTGTGGAGGGCTCGGCTCTCGGTGGGTGGTACCCTTGGGCCGGTGGTCCAGACGGTGTAAGAAAGTGGGCTGTCCAAGCTATGAGGAGCAAGCCAGTAAGCAGCAAGCAGTCTTCCATGGCCTCAGCCTCATCCCTGCCTCTAGCTCCTGCCTGAGTTCCTGCCCTGCCTTCTCTGGATGATGACCTATAAACACAATCCAAGTAAACCACTTCCCCAAGTTGCTTGTGGTCATCCTACTAACACAGCAACAGAAACATCCAAGTGAGGCCTCATCCAGAGTCTGTGACAGGCTGCACTGCAGCCTGCCCTGTTCAAGTCTTACTGTATCTGTAAGTCAAGCTATCACCCCACAGAGGCCAGACTCGATACCGCCAGGCCTTTCCCTATTCATAAACCTGACAGTGCGGAACACATATGCGGACGTCGTTCAAGTGTCTGATAGACTGATAATGATGACTGAAGCAGCTACAGCCATAGCTGCAGAGCCGGATGGGCTCTCTTTAAGTAATCTGTACCAACACAGAGAGGAGACAAGGGAGGCACGCGTCTTACCTACGACACCAAACGCAGAGACGGCTCGAAACAACCCGGAGGATCCTTTCTGACTCAGCTTTGTTCTGTTTCCCAGATCCAGACGGCCAAGAAGTTCCCGCACTTCCTGCTGCGTGTACACGTGCTGTGAGGCAAGCACGGGCCACCGGTGAGACGGCTGTTCCCCTGGGGTTATGTATTTGCCTCTGAAAACTGCAAGTTGCCTGCAGGCCCCGTAAATGATTCTGTGGACTGTGTAGCATATGATGAGGCCAGCAGTGGTGAAAGGCAGCGGGTTCCTAACAACACGTAAGGCTGGTGCCTGGCTCACCCTGTTGTGCTTGAAAATGAGGTCAAAGCTCGAGTGTGAACTGAGACTCCGAGATCAAAGGGACCCACCCACTTCAGAAAGTTTGTGAGCCCCTTAAACTGAGACGCAAACCCTCAACTAGACGTGCATTTGTACGAGGTGGCCCATAACTGTCAGCTCCTCCAGGGTCTCCCTGACCAATCATCCCGGGCACCACGTAAAGCCAAGAACACTCCGCTATATTAATAGAAGCTTCTGGGCAGATCCAGGGACACGAAAAAACCATAATAGTGAATTTATCCACAATTGTTAGAACACGGGACATCCTTCTGCACAGACTTACTGAAAACTATTCCAAACTATGACTACTACTGTGTTTCACAAAACTGGAACCTATGTGCATTCAGAAATATTTATCTAGGAAATTCAACACAAAGAATAAGTGCCCTCATTTGGAAAAGCCGAAGATTAACCGGTCAGCACCACTACCCTACGTGGCACTTCTGACTAACGGCCTCACGCTCTTGTGCTGCTTGAAGGAAGCCTTGCACTCCTGAGTCTACACAACTCAGGACCTGCAGAGCACTTGTTCAGCGTTTCTTAGTGTACGGCAAGCCTTCAAACACTCCTCCCATCCATATAATAAACGTCTGTACTGGGCGCAGTGATACACACCCTGGTAGAGCAATGTTAGTCACACTGAATCCTTAAAAGGTCAGTGGATTAGGAAAAGATCTTCCTTGTCTTTCTAGGGGAATGAGTGCTCTCAGAAACAAATCAAACTGAAGGGCAAAGTATAATCTGCCTAATTTCTCAGCACCAGTAATTGCTAGATGATAATTAGAAAAGTGAGGGGTGTGATTAAAATAATGTGACAAAAATATAACAGGAGGAACCCCAGGGACTGTCCCACTAAGAGCTGCGATTTCGCCTCCTCCGAGCACACACACTGCAGCCCCTGCATGAGGGACTCGCAGGGAGGCCTGATACTCACCCTATCGTCAATCACCACCAAATCCTTTGGTTCTGTTCTATCAATCTTCAGGACTCGGAACTTTGTTTCTGCATGATTGCTCCCAACTAGAAAGTATCTCTGTAAAGAAAGAGAAGGTCATTCTAAAGGCATTTTGCCCTACAGACATTTTATAACCATGTTACATTTTGAAGACGCATTAATAAAGTCGGGTTGCTTTTTAAAGCCTATGTTGGTTATGCACAACCAGAGGACTGGAGGGCTCGATTCAAAAGGTCAATTTGTAAATTGAAATGTTCTTAGAGCTTCATGATAAGTGTCATTCTGATGTCTGGAGTAAGCCCAGGACCCAGGTCAGAGGAATTTAATTCTATTACAATGTTGGAGACTGGCTTACGCGATGTTTAAGCTTTGTCTGGATGCAGCAGTGCTGACCAGCCTTAGCAAGCTCAACATATAATTAGGAAGTTTAGACAATTATAGCTATGAAATATTATAGTCTGACAAATAAGTCTGAAAGCCTTCTGTGTCGAGGAGGAAAATGGCTGTGAGGGAGCAGCTCTGAGGGCTTGCCCCCTCAAGGGGACTGCAAGGGTGCCAAGTCCCTGCAGGACACGTGGGCCGTGCCACCAGACAAGTATGGAACTTGGGAGGTGAGCATGCTCAAACCCTGGGAATCTCAGAGGTTTGAGATGCCGTGAATGGAGCTGCTCCTGCCTCCACGCCTGCTCTGGAGGACAGAACCATACCCTCAGCTAAGATGACAACCACAGGGAGTCAGTCATATAACACAGCCTCTCCATGCTAATGAGGCATCTCAATAGCCAATGGCCTTCCCTTCCAGGATATTCTCATGCCCTTCCCCAAAATTATATAATCCCTGCTTCATCCCAAATAAAACATATGCGTTCACATCCACCCCCCAATAAAGAAACATGAACAAGCTAGGATCATTTCAGGGAGCTGTTTCATTAAAGATCGCCATGAGGAAGGCCTTCACCTAAGCTGTAGCATTAAGACTCCCAAAGAAGGCTTTCTCTTCTCCCCGCCCTCCGCACTCAGAGCTAGACCTGGGTCCTGCTCAGCCCACACCCCACTCTCCCCTTCCAGCCTCGCACTGCTGCCCCTTAGATATGGTCTCCCCGTCCTGGACTTCACCTTGCTCCCCCGAACCCTGCAGCCAGTGTATAGGCAGCACCCGGACACCGCCAGAGAGTCAAAACATGGGACCACAAGTCTCCAGTGCCTTTCTCAAAGAAGTTACTGGAAACAATAGTCATCATACCCCTGGACACAGCAGGCTTAGCGATGCATCACTGGGCGTGATACAGATAATAACAATGCCAAAAATAGTAATCCTGTATTTAAACATAAAATTCATAAGCAAAACTAAGTGGATTGCTTTATTTTTGGGTGGTCTAAGAGTCAGACCAAGAGCCCCATGCACTCTGCCAATCTATCTCCCTAATTCAATTATTCTTAAACTACTTTAAAGAAGATAAGTAAAATTTCATTAGCAAAAATAATGCAAAGATATTCTGCTTCAAACATGTCCTTTAAAAAGTAACACTCTTCACATTGAAAAGACACTGCCATCATGGCCGGCATCTTACCATCTCACTGGTTATGTGAGGTACAGATAAAATCAGTTAATACTAAATACAGCTGTCTGCACCGAAGTCAACTGGAGAGCATCTGCCATTGGAGGCCAAAGCGGAGAAGTCCCAAGTGGGCATGAAGGAAGAGTCCAGCACCATGACTTCAAGAATGAGTACGATTTTAAGAAGTTACAGAATGAAGAATTCTGTTACAATGTTTTCTATCTAAATGTATAAGATAAATAAACCTCAAGGAAGTTTTTATTAAGTGTATATGTGTCACAGAATAACATTATAATATCTTGTTAAAGATGCCCTCGTGTTGGATGGGGACACAAGATTGCATTGTCTAATAGGGACACAACTATGTCTTAGTGTGGGTAAGTTTTTTAATATGTTTGCAGTGAAACTCATCTAAGGACACATTTCTCAGAATGTATCCTGTTGCTAAGCAACAGTGGCTTTGTTTATAAAGGTCTGATCTGCCCACAGGTTATGAAGAACAAACCTTATGCTGGCCCATACCAGTTAGAGGATGGCTAGCTGACGTGCTTAGCCCCTCGAATCCTAGAATAGGCAGTGTCTCCTGACACTGCCAGTTGTGAGGAGGTGGAAATAAAGTGATTCTAATAACAACTGGGAAACAGAGTCGGGGCATACAGTAACAGGACTCAAGGCAGTGAGGGGGAGAAACCCGGAATCTCAGTATGAGCCTCAACTCACTGCCTAGAGGTAGGGTGACCACCCAGATAAAACAGCCAGCCAAATGAATGAGGAAGAAATTTACAAGCTATTTATTTGTTACCAGAAAGGGAGCCACCTTTCTGAGGTCATGAAGATAAACAGTGCCCAGAAGAGCACCTAGCAAGAAAAGGCCAGAGAGGGATTGCTGTGTTTACAGCAAAAACAAGATGAAGCCAGAAGACGCTCACAGAGCACCTGACACACTGGGCAGAGTGTTCCCCTTGTAGATAGCAGGTCCCCACAGGGAGCGGGCCCTCACAGGGAGCAGACCCTCACAGGGAGCGGGCCCTCACAGGGAGCGGGCCCTCACAGGGAGCGGGCCCTCACAGGGAGCGGGCCCTCACAGGGAACAGGCTCTCAGAATAGTTGAGGAAAAGGACAAAATAACCAATAATGACAACAATAGAAGGGGAATGTTCTCCCAAAGGGGAGCAAGTTGCACTGTAGTTTCAAAATGGGACCAGCCTGGGAGGGTATACCAATCCAATATCCATCGTTATCCTAGGAGTGACAACCACAGATGGCGTAGCAACCATAGATGGTGCACTGAAAGGCCCAGAACACAGGCACTTCCCTCCCTTGAAGATGGTCAGAGTGAGTCATCCAGGGAGACAGTGCTGTCTGGATACTGTGCTTCTCCTTGAAGGACTTCTAAAGAAGACTGTGAAGAGACAATGATGAACCACGGTACCACTCAGCCCAAAGCACTGTGTTATATACGCACTTACTAGCTACTTCCAAAGGCCTCATGTACGTTTTTATGGCTAGCGGGCTACCTGCTTCGACTTATTTTATACCCCTCACGAACTTGAAGCTCCCTCCCACTAAGCTCCATGGTTTTCCCTTCCAGGGCAATCTATCGCCACGGGCATTGGAGCTAGGAGAATGACCCACATAGCACAGAATCCCCTTTCCCTGCTAGACAATCTTCTTTGTCGTCTACACTAATGCCTTCCCTGGGCAAGCACACAGAAAGATGGATCTGCCCAGCCAGCCCCTCGGCTAAGGAGTCATGTCAACTTTCATAGAGGTAAAGTCCCCACATGCAGTCCCTTGTTGTTGCAGACCCTGAGGATTAACTATGAACTGCAGTAAGGTTATGCTAAGGCAGGTCATAGTAAAAGAGACAAAGATCTTGACTCCGGGGTGGGCATCGGCAAACGTGTTAGCATCCTTTGGGGCTCACGTAAGAAGCTAGCTCTTTACTCTCACATCCAGACGCTCTGGGAGTTGGAAGAGCTGAAAGGTAAAGAAAGAGTCCACAGACTGAGACCCGTGAGTGGGCACTGGCCTCTGGCCTCAGAACTGCTCTCTTAAAAGGATTTGTGCAGAGAATGGCGCCCTCGTGTGGACACTGTTCTGAGGCTTTGAATGAGGAGGATGAGAATCACTGCACTGCCCTCTGATGGATGGCCAAAATCCACTCTAGTACTGATTTGGATTGATGATGATGATGGTGGTGGTGGTGGTGGTGGTAGTGGTGTGGTGGTGGTGGTGATGATGATGATGATGATGATGATGATGATGATGATGATGATGATGAAGTAATTTTTCCAGAAAGAGGTGTTTCCACTCAACCCCATTTTCTCCCTGTTGAGTACAGCAATTCTGTGACCGTGCAAACTCACACTGTGTCACTGTGTCATACTGAACGATATCACTCAATATGGATCTCCTCATGTAGAAGATTAAATTCTTTTTCATTGCTTTTTCCCATTTTTTCCAAATCTACAGTAAGCTAACCATGCAGTGAACACCCTGACCCCTTGCCTGGATTCACCGGCTGTTAGTACCACTTTGGGTGTCCTGGTTAGTTTTTTTGTCGGGCTGACACAAGCTAGAGTCACTTGGGAAAAAGGAGCCTCAATTTAGAAAGTTCCCCCACCACACTGACCTATGGGCAAAGTTATGGATCATTTTCTCGATTGGTGATTGATATGGGAGGACCCAGCCCTCTGTGGTCACTGTCCCCCCTGGGCTGGTGACCCTGAGTTGTATCAGAAAACAGACTTAACTTCCCAAATCTTGAAAAAGACGTGATATCCAGGTACAAGAAACATTCTGACCTTCAAACCCACGTGACCATAGAACTGCACTGCCAGATACACTCAGGTTAGGCTGTGTAGAGTACAGGACAAAGAGGTAGCATTACACTGAGCAAGAGGGGGATGTCAAGTAACATTAGAGACTAACAGCAGACTTCTCAGAAGGACGCTAAAGGCCGGGAGGGCGTGGAAATGATATATGTTGGGTCCTGAAAAAAAAAAAATCTATAAACCAAGATTATCGCAGCCAGTGAGGTTCTCCTTCACAGTGGAAGGAAAGGCCTTCTGTGTAAGGACAAGCGAAGGAGACACATGGCCACTAGAGCGGAATTACAAAAGACGCTTTCTATACCCAAAAGAGAAAGACTCTAGTGAACACCAACAACGTGAATAAATTTCACTAGAAAAAGATACGGCCGTGAGGAATAAGAAAGCCAGGAAACCTAAGCAAAACCAGAATGAGACAAAACAGAACAAAGGAAAACACTCGTAGACTTGCTGGAAAAGAAGAGTCTTGCCTGGCACGTGGGCAGGATTCTGAGAAAGCGGGGAGAGCAAATCCTTCTGACCCTCAGAAACATCCCCGAAGCACAGCATGCCTCGTGTTAGGAAAAGCCAGGGGCATGGGAGGAGGCAGGAGAATAGCTGCAAAGGGAAAAGCTTACCCAAGAAGAGAAACCATTTACATAAACGAGCCTCCAGCAGGAATAGAAGATTGGGGTTCCTTGGACCCCAGAGTATTTTAGAAGATAAAAAAGACATCACTCACATCCCCCCACCAAAAAAGAAACAAAAATAAAAAATAAAAATAAAAAATAAAAAGCAAAAAAACAAATGCAAAGTCAGCACACGTTTCTGCAAGATTCAAAGTAAAAATCAAGACTAAGATGGTACCTTGTCGTGCCTCATTGTTGACATTTATGGGGTTCACAGCTGGGTTAGATGGTGATGGCCCCACACCGCCCACCCCGCCCACCCCGCCCCGCCCAGCCCACTCCATCCCACCCCCGCCCCTAGCAGCCCACACAGCACCTTCTTCTTGTGCTATGAAAACTAGCCGGCAGGAGGAGCTTCCTGCTCAGTACCACCTTGGTATTTTCTGTTCTGTTCTGTTCTGTTCTGTCTCCCGCAGCAGGCTCTGACGATCAAGTTCTACTGAACAGAATGTCAGACCTGCACTGCTTAGGGGTCTGCAGCACAGCTCTGACCAACAGCCCCGGGGAACAGATACTTGTCTCTGCTTAGTCGGCAACTTAGGGATGGTGGGAGGAGCATTATCCTCTGTATACGATATTATACAATTAAAGTCATATATATTTGTGGGATGATGTCACAGGTGAGGCAGGTACAAGATAGAAGGAGGCCTGTCATTGGACGAGAAGGAAGGAGGGCCAGGAGAAAAGTTTGAAGGAAGAGGAGGAGATGGGAACGAGAGGAGAGGGAGGAGAGAAGCCCTGGTGGAGACAACATGGAAGCTGACGTTAAGATTCCACGCTGTACCTTTACAGGTTGTTATTAATGTTCTTAAGGGATGGGTGTGTACAGGGCTTTGTATGTTTAGGTGGGCAATTGTATCTGGGCCAAAGGTTATTGTGTTGTGTGTTCTTTCATGTGGCGATTTAAGTGTAAGAAAGTGTGCAGCAGCTAGAGACACTGGGCTGCCTCGGAATTGGGATGTGTGTTTCTGGCATGGAAACCTGCCTTGGGAACTGGATAGGTAGAGAGATGGCTGCCAGGCTCAGAGAGAGGCCTTCGGCAGTGTGATATGGGGTGGAGCAGAGCGGGTGAGAGGCTTTGCTGACTGAGACTTAAGATTGCGGTGCCGGACCTAGAGCGGGTAACAAGACAGCCTTTTTATTTATTATAATTTTACAACAACAACATATATTTATATTCTTGATTCATATACAGTTATATATAGCTACATAAATTCATACATGTTTCATATGCATGACTTATAAAATAGATTTTTATATAACTTTTTCTAAAATTCTTAGAGTTATTTTACCCCTCTCCCCACTTCCCCATCACCCCTAATTTCCACCCCTCTCCATATGCCAAGGATGCAATAGTGGCAAGAATGTTTGTGGTGACCAGCTGCTCTCTGGCTGGACTTGGAACCTGGTCTGGAGGAGGGAACTCCTGTCTGATGCTGTACATCTGGCCATAACCCACTGCTGAAGAGCTCACCCTCACCAGAGGTGACCCTACTATTTTTCTGCTAAGTGGACACAGTATCAAACTGTCCTTTAGAGTCTCAGCTCTGTACCTGCAGATGAGGACAGCTCTCAGATCGCACTAGAGAAGTTTCATTTCGCAGCAGACAACAACTAATGCAGAAGTTCACGACTGGGACGTCTGGGGCAACATGCGCACACGCAGTTCAAGGACCAAGGTGGCAGAAGGAGCAGAAAAGTCTATTCTAGAAGAATCAGAAGCCGGGAGCACTACAAGATCGTGTCTTCAGGACGTGATAGGACCTCTGTACTCAAGCCCTAGCAGCTCTGACTGCTTGTACAAAACAAGCACAAAATCAAGCCAGTCAACATGGGGGGATGAGGATGGGGGGACCATGAGCCCTCACCCCTGAGAAGCTATGGACAGTCGATGGCTCCTAGAGAAAGGAGAGTCCATTCTTCTTAAGGGCATGGGCTCTGGTAAGTCAACCACACTTCAGTGGGTGTCCCCACACCTAGGTAGGACACAGGCAGCACGAACTGGACTCAATAGGTTATTATCTAGAAAAAGCAGAACAAAGTTGAAGGAAGCCAGAGGTAGGGGTGGGTCTGGGAAAAGCTGGAGGAGGAAGGGTGTGGATACAATCAAAACACAATTTATGAAATAGTTAGAGACGATAAAAATATAAAAAACAAAATAGCATTAGAAATTCTCAGGTGCAGCAGTTATGTCAGAGAGGTGGGCAATACCATCCAATTAAAAGACAGCATTCGTTTCAGTATATAATTCAGGACTAAATTAGCAGCCTCAGTGGAGAGTGGCAGCAAGGTGCACTGTTTTGTAATTCAGACTCCGTTGCTTATGGCTACACCATTGCAATTAAGTCTAAGGAAACAAGCTGTGGACCTGCACTGGGCACGTTACCAGATGGTACAATACACTGAGAGCACGCAGGTGTTCAAATAAAGCGGCAAGAGGTGCCACTGCCACCATGAGTCCGGAACTCTGCACAGCTCATAGATAAAGACAGTAGTACGATGGTTCAGTGGCACCTAGAGAGAATCATTCTTGGGAAGCTAAACCATACCCACCTGACCAGTTTCAGAATTTTACAGCATAATATACTTTCAGTTACTGGATGTTTCTCTTTAAAAAAAGGAAAATTCAAGCAATTCGACATGACAGTAAAAGCCACACATATAGCCTTGGAGATAAAAAGTATCATAGTCTGGTGGTCCTCTATTTCAGAATTAATCTTAGAAAGAGCCTAGACATTTTTAGACATGTATAGACCAAAAACAAACAAATAAACGGGAACTGGTGTGGTCCAGGAAAACAGGGACATTATCAAGGAGAAAAAACACCATGTCCTTGAAGGAGGAACCCAGGCTCGGCTGTGCACAAGACTGGGGAACAGCAGTGCGGATCAGAGCCATGCGTCAAGATGGGATCTATACAATACCTAGGACGTAAATGGGCTGGAAGGAGCTTGACATACCCAGGCAAACTCTGGGGCTACGCAGACTATAAAGTCATAGTAACGCACAGGACTTGGGAGGGAGGAAAGACCGTCTTAAGTGCAGACTTTGGCAGTGATGGGCCACAGTTCCAATGGTGGGAGGGAAAAGATAAGACGCCCAGAAGCACCGCGGAATTGAAAGGAGCAGCACCTGGGGCTGCACCAATCCTCAGCGAGGAGCACGTGATGCTCTTCCAGAGGACGGGAGTTCAGATCCCACACAACCACCTCTAAGTCCAGCGCTCAGGACCTGACACCCTCTTCTGGCCTCCACAGGCACCACTCTCTCTCTCTTTTTCTACTCTCTCACTCACCTTCTCTTACACACACACACACACACACACACACACACACACACTGTCTTATAAAGCACAGTAAGTGGCTCACGCCATCTCCCCCCATCAGACATGTAAGCCTGAGTGTACTTCTTATGAATGAGGCGCATGAAATGCACAGGACCAGGCAAAGGGGGCTGGGGCAGCCACCCCTCCAGCTCTGCTGTCTGCAGCGCACGGAGCTCGTTGAGGGGCAGGGTGAGGCAGACAACTGGATACTGGAAACAGCACTAGCCGTACTGAAGTGAGGTGAGTCTTCTCTGAAAATCGTCATCTTCAAGAAGAACTTAAAACGTGTTGGTAACTTTGACAGTGGTGGTGAGGTGAAAAGATGAATGTGGTTCTAAAATACCGACATCAGAAACCGGAAAGGAATACAGTGGCCAACCCATTGAAAAGGAAGCACAGAATTGACTAACGCTCTCTACTTTTAGGGTGACAGGCTAATTAATCACTCCCTCCTCATCTGAGGGAAGGAAGAGATTTCAGGCTGTATGGCAGCTTCACTTAATGTTCCACTCCAGCAGAACTTCCATACTAAATACACTGTTGTCAAAGAGCGTCTTCAGGTTGCTTCCAGCAGTCTCGCGGTGTTTCGGGCCTGCCGTCTCCGTATCTAATTTAGCAAACTGAGCAGGGAGTTAATGCAGCCCAGGAGCAGGCCAGCAAGTCTCACAAGCATGCCACCCTGACAGGCACGTTATTGACAACTGAAGATTGAGGACTTTTCCCCTAAGAAAGAAGAGAAAGTCGTGTCTTCTCTAGTGACTTCGAATCTAGCTTTGTCCTAGAAATCCAAACCACTGCTGAGGCAAGCAAGCGAGAGAGCAAGAGGCGAAGAGAGAAGTGATCCCCTTTCTAAATGACATTTTAATTCTCCCCAAATCAGTCCACAGATTTAGTGAAATCTAAATCCTAGCAGGAAGTGTGTGTGTGTGTGTGTGTGTGTGTGTGTGTGTGTGTGTGTTCATATGTGTCCTGGAACATGTGCATATGTGTACAAGTATATGGAGGCCAAAGGTCAACACAGGGCATTTTCTTCAATGACTCTCCACACAGTCTCTCTAACCTTGAGCTCAGGACTGGCTAGGCTGGCTGGCCAACAAACCTCAGTATTCTCCTGTCTGTCTGCACAGCTGGGATTACAGGTGTGCACTCCTCCTGTCTGCACAGCTGGGGTTGCAGGTGTGCACTCCTCCTGTCTGCACAGCTGGGGTTGCAGGTGTGCACTCCTCCTGTCTGCACAGCTGGGATTGCAGGTGTGCACTCCTCCTGTCTGCACAGCTGGGATTACAGGTGTGCATCTGCACAGCTGGGATTACAGGTGTGCACTCCTCCTGTCTGCACAGCTGGGATTACAGGTGTGCACTCCTCCTGTCTGCACAGCTGGGATTACAGGTGTGCACTCCTCATGTCTGCACAGCTGGGATTGCAGGTGTGTACTCCTCATGTTTGCACAGCTGGGATTATAGCTGCTCCCCATCATTCAGCTTCTAACGCAGATGCTAAGGATCCACACCTGGTTTTCCTGCTGGCACAAAGCACTTTACTGAATGAGCCATTGTCAGAGACCCTTCAACGGGACTTTTCATGGAAACTGTTATAACGAACATGCTATAAAAATCATAAGAAAACACAGAATTTCTAGTATAGCCAAATAAGTTGGAAAAATATGTCTGCATCTAAAACGAGAAGTTCAACACAGAAAAGAGCCTGCCCAACATCTGGTACTGGACAATTGATTTATGAAGAAAAAGTAAATCTCAGCCTGGAAGTGAGTGACCAACCTCCAGGATCAAAGTCCCATCCACAATGAGCAAGGCTAACCTGGGCAACAGACAGGCTGCTGAAGAAATGACAGAGGAGGACTTCTGAGGTCACACCATGTTGGGAGCAGCCTCCAGATGTCAGAAGCAGCCTTCAGGTTAAAAAGCAATTGTATTCTAGCCTTATGTTAGAACAAAAGTGATAGCCTTAGGTTAGAGCAAAGCAGCCTGTACCCACAGCTCTGCTTGAATTCAATAGACAGCATAAATCTACTTGTCAGATCACTGAGTGCCGGTGGTCAGCACTGTGGTCAGGTCACTAGGCAACCCACCCTGCTGTTCCCCCTGCTTGGCTGATTTACCCAGTCAATATCCTGGTCATCGAGCCAGGCCCATTCTTTTGTGGTTACCTAACCCTTCCCCACATTTGGCTTCCACCAGTATATCTTCTGCCTGAGAAAAATTAAAAATTGTCAGCTTGATCAGACTTTTTGACTTACTGTCCGTTCTTTGCATCTCTTGTCCCCCATTCTCTCCTAGGTTGCCCCTAGGTTGCGGGTCGGGGCAACACCACAAAACACATTATGACATCTTCCTTGTTTCTGTTTCCCTCCCTCCAACCCCTTCCCTTCCTCCTTCTCTTCCTCTCTTTCTTTCCCTCCCTCTTCCTCCTTCTTCCTCCCTCTCTTTCCCTCCCTCCAACCCCCTCCCTTCCTCCTCCTCTTCCTCCCTCTCTTTCCCTCCTCCCCCCCTCCCTCTTTCCCTCCCTCTCTTTCCCTCCCTCTCTTTCCCTCCCTCTCTCTCCTGTGGAAGACCCATAGAACCAGTTACCACATCCTAAGGACACCTAAGGAGTCTGACAGACAAGTTCAGGAGCTTGTTTAGCAATCAGCCTGGTTTACCAAGCTGGACAGGTAACCTGGAATAAATCCCACTCTCATCTAAGTGCCAAGCCTGACATGGCCCTGGTGGAGACAGAGTGGCATGGCTCCTCCCCCTGAGACAGGGCCTGCTGTGAGCCTCCACTTAAGGCTTGTTTCTATAGTAATGGACATATTTCACATTCCTCGGAGGAATGTCCTCTCTGCTAACGTTAATGACTGTCAGGAGCCATCATTGGAGAAGTAAAAACTAGCAGGTGATCTTCCTGAGATGGGTCTGCCTTGGATTAAAATCTATGGTGGATTTTCTTAGGCAAGGCCTAAGAAAAATCCATTTTAGGAAAGATTCCTGCTATTAATTTGCTTTCCTATTATTATTAAGCATACATAACAAATCACTAGGTATTAGCCCACCCTTCTGAGCAGATCTCTGTAGATCTATGAAGATGTACCATCTTGCAGTGATGCTATATAGACAAATAAATAATGATTATAGAATTTCTGATTTGATTTAAACAATTTTAGGAAGTTTTTAGAGATGGTCTTAGTTGCTAGAAAGATGTAACAAATTTAGAATCAAGAATAGAATGTGCTCAACCCTCAAAGTAGTAAGTAAAGGCTTCATATACAACGAGCTTTCATAGTCACACTAAAAAGAGAAATAGACTTAGGACATTTTTGTGTTCAAAGAAAAAGATTTAAGTCCAAGGATAAAGCCACAGGTATGCACTATGATAAGGCAAGGCCATGTAAAAAACCGTTGCTTTGAACTTTTAATGAATATGTTATAATGAAACACTGCTTGGAACTTAGCATCAACATCCTTCTGTAATGCCCATTTTATGTAACATTTTATCTCTGAGATAATTTTCTAAAGAACCTTTTGTCTAACAAGGTATAAAAGATAGAGAAGAGAAATAAAGTTGTTGGTTGAATGGTTTGACTTGGGGAGCTTTGCCCCATCCATTCATCCTTCCTTCCATCCATCCATCCTTCCATCCACCCATCCTTCCATCCATCCATCCTTCCATCCTTCCATCCATCCATCCTTCATCCATCCTTCCATCCTTCCTTCCATCCATCCATCCTTCCATCCATCCATCCTTCCATCCATCCATCCTTCCATCCATCCTCCTTCCATCCATCCTTCCATCCATCCATCCTTCCATCCATCCTTCCATCCATCCATCCATCCATCCATCCATCCTTCCATCCATCCATCCATCCTTCCATCCATCCATCCTTCCATCCATCCATCATCCATCCTTCCATCCTTCCTTCCATCCATCCATCCTTCCATCCTTCCTTCCATCCATCCATCCTTCCATCCTTCCTTCCATCCATCCATCCTTCCATCCATCCATCCTTCCATCCATCCATCCTTCCATCCATCCATCCTCCATCCTTCCATCCATCCATCCTTCCATCCATCCATCCTCCATCCCATCCTTCCACCCATCCACCCATCTATCCATCCTTTCATCCATCCATCATCCATCCATCCACCCATCCACCCATTCATCCATCCATCCATCCTTCCATCCATCCATCCTTCCATCCTTCCATCCATCCATCCTTCCATCCATCCATCCTCCATCCTTCCATCCATCCATCCATCCATCCATCCATCCATCCATCCATCCATCCTTCCATCCATCCATCCTTCCATCCATCCATCATCCATCCTTCCATCCTTCCTTCCATCCATCCTTCCACCCATCCTTCCATCCACCCACCCATCCATCCATAAAAATGCATATGTCTATTTGTCTGTATATTTGTCTGTGGGTATATGTGTGTACGTAAACATACATGAATACTTGTGGAGTTGATTGTGACTGATATAGTTGGGTCCAGCCGGAGTGTGGGTGTACGAATGTTTGAATGTATATGTGTCTGTGTATATTTGCCTATATACAGCATCTTAATCCTTTTTTTTTTTTTTTTTTTTTTTTTTTTTTTTTTTTTTTTTTTGTTTTTTTGTATTTTTTGTATTTTTTTATTAACTTGAGTATTTCTTATGTACATTTGGCAAACATCCCCTTCCCTCCCTCCCCCTTCCTTATGGGTGTTCCCCTCCCCCCCTCCCCCCATTGCCGCCCTGCCCCCGACAGTATAGTTCACTGGGGGGTTCAGTCTTAGCAGGACCCAGGGCTTCTCCACTGGTGCTCTTACTAGGATATTCATTGCTACCTATGAGGTCAGAGTCCAGGGTCAGTCCATGTATAGTCTTTAGGTAGTGGCTTAGTCCTGGAAGCTCTGGTTGCTTGGCATTGTTGTACATATGGAGTCTCAAGCCCCTTCAAGCTCTTCCAGTTCATTCTCTGATTCCTTCAACGGGGGTCCCGTTCTCAGTTCAGTGGTTTGCTGCTGGCATTCGCCTCTGTATTTGCTGTATTCTGGCTGTGTCTCTCAGGTTCGATCTACATCCGGCTCCTGTCGGTCTGCACTTCTTTGCTTCATCCATCTTGTCTAATTGGGTGGCTCTATATGTATGGGCCACATGTGGGGCAGGCTCTGAATGGGTGTTCCTTCAGTCTCTGTTTTAATCTTTGCCTCTCTCTTCCCTGCCAAGGGTATTCTTGTTCCCCTTTTAAAGAAGGAGTGAAGCCTTCACATTTTGATCATCCGTCTTGAGTTTCATTTGTTCTAGGCCACTAGGGTAATTCAAGCATTTGGGCTAATAGCCACTTATCAGTGAGTGCATACCATGTATGTCTTTCTGTGATTGGGTTAGCTCACTCAGAATGATATTTTCCAGTTCCAACCATTTGCCTCGAATTTCATAAAGTCGTTGTTTTTGATAGCTGAGTAATATTCCATTGTGTAGATGTACCACATTTTCTGTATCCATTCCTCTGTTGAAGGGCATCTGGGTTCTTTCCAGCTTCTGGCTATTATAAATAAGGCTGCGATGAACATAGTGGAGCACGTGTCTTTTTATATGTTGGGGCATCTTTTGGGTATATGCCCAAGAGAGGTATAGCTGGATCCTCAGGCAGTTCAATGTCCAATTTTCTGAGAAACCTCCAGACTGATTTCCAGAATGGTTGTACCAGTCTGCAACCCCACCAACAATGGAGGAGTGTTCCTCTTTCTCCACATCCTCGCCAGCATTTGCTGTCACCTGAGTTTTTGATCTTAGCCATTCTCACTGGTGTGAGGTGAAATCTCAGGGTTGTTTTGATTTGCATTTCCCTGATGACTAAAGATGTTGAACATTTCTTTAGGTGTTTCTCAGCCATTCGCATTCCTCAGCTGTGAATTCTTTGTTTAGCTCTGAACCCCATTTTTTAATAGGGTTATTTGTCTCCCTGTGGTCTAAGTTCTTGAGTTCTTTGTATATTTTGGATATAAGGCCTCTATCTGTTGTAGGATTGGTAAAGATCTTTTCCCAATCAGTTGGTTGCCGTTTTGTCCTGACCACAGTGTCCTTTTGCCTTTTGCCACAGAAGCTTTGTAGTTTTATGAGATCCCATTTGTCGATTCTTGATCTTAGAGCATAAGCCATTGGTGTTTTGTTCAGGAAATTTTTTTCCAGTGCCCATGTGTTCCAGATGCTTCCCTAGTTTTTCTTCTATTAGTTTGAGTGTGTCTGGTTTGATGTGGAGGTCCTTGATCCACTTGGACTTAAGCTTTGTACAGGGTGATAAGCATGGATCGATCTGCATTCTTCTACATGTTGACCTCCAGTTGAACCAGCACCATTTGCTGAAAATGCTATCTTTTTTCCATTGGATGGATTTGGCTCCTTTGTCAAAAATCAAGTGACCATAGGTGTGTGGGTTCATTTCTGGGTCTTCAATTCTATTCCATTGGTCTATCTGTCTGTCTCTGTACCAATACCATGCAGTTTTTATCACTATTGCTCTGTAATACTGCTTGAGTTCAGGGATAAAAGCGATTCCCCCAGAAGTCCTTTTTTATTGTTGAGCATAGTTTTAGCTATCCTGGGTTTTTTGTTATTCCAGATGAATTTGCAAATTGTTCTGTCTAACTCTTTGAAGAATTGGATTGGTATTTTGATGGGGATTGCATTGAATCTGTAGATCGCTTTTGGCAGAATGGCCATTTTTACTATATTAATCCTGCCAATCCATGAGCATGGGAGATCTTTCCATCTTCTGAGGTCTTCTTCAATTTCTTTCTTCAGAGTCTTGAAGTTCTTGTTGTACAAATCTTTTACTTGCTTTGTTAAAGTCACACCGAGGTACTTTATATTATTTGGGTCTATTATGAAGGGTGTCGTTTCCCTAATTTCTTTCTCGGCTTGTTTTCTTTTGTGTAGAGGAAGGCTACTGATTTATTTGAGTTAATTTTATACCCAGCCACTTTGCTGAAGTTGTTTATCAGCTTTAGTAGTTCTCTGGTGGAACTTTTGGGATCACTTAAATATACTATCATATCATCTGCAAATAGTGATATTTTGACTTCTTCTTTTCGATCTGTATCCCCTTGACCTCCTTTTTGTTGTCTGATTGCTCTGGCTAGAACTTCAAGAACTATATTGAATAAGTAGGGAGAGAGTGGGCAGCCTTGTCTAGTCCCTGATTTTAGTGGGATTGCTTCAAGTTTCTCTCCATTTAGTTTAATGTTAGCCACTGGTTTGCTGTATATGGCTTTTACTATGTTTAGGTATGGGCCTTGGATTCCTATTCTTTCCAGGACTTTTATCATGAAGGGGTGTTGAATTTTGTCAAATGCTTTCTCAGCATCTAATGAAATGATCATGTGGTTTTGTTCTTTCAGTTTGTTTATATAATGGATCACGTTGATGGTTTTCCAGATATTAAACCATCCCTGCATGCCTGGGATGAAGCCTACTTGATCATGGTGGATGATTGTTTTGATGTGCTCTTGGATTCGGTTTGCCAGAATTTTGTTGAGTATTTTTAAGGCCGATGTTCATAAGGGAAATTGGTCTGAAGTTCTCTTTCTTTGTTGGGTCTTTGTGTGGTTTAGGTATAAGAGTAATTGTGGCTTCATAGAAGGAGTTCGGTAGTGCTCCATCTGTTTCAATTTTGTGGAATAGTTTGGATAATATTGGTATGAGGTCTTCTATGAAGGTCTGATAGAATTCTGCACTAAACCCATCTGGACCTGGGCTCTTTTTGGTTGGGAGACCTTTAATGACTGCTTCTATTTCCTTAGGAGTTATGGGGTTGTTTTACTGGTTTATCTGTTCCTGATTTAACTTCGGTACCTGGTATCTGTCTAGGAAATTGTCCATTTCCTGCAGATTTTCAAGTTTTGTTGAGTATAGGCTTTTATAGTAAGATCTGATGATATTTTGAATTTCCTCTGAATCTGTAGTTATGTCTCCCTTTTCATTTCTGATTTTGTTAATTTGGACACACTCTCTGTGTCCTCTCGTTAGTCTGGCTAAGGGTTTATCTATCTTGTTGATTTTCTCAAAGAACCAACTTTTGGTTCTGTTGATTCTTTCTATGGTCCTTTTTGTTTCTACTTGGTTGATTTCGGCTCTGAGTTTGATTATTTCCTGCCTTCTACTCCTCCTGGGTGTATTTGCTTCTTTTTGTTCTAGAGCTTTTAGGTGTGCTGTCAAGCTGCTGACATATGCTCTTTCCTGTTTCTTTCTGCAGGCACTCAGCGCTATGAGTTTTCCTCTTAGCACAGCTTTCATCGTGTCCCATAAGTTTGGGTATGTTGTACCTTCATTTTCATTAAATTCTAAAAAGTTTTTAATTTCTTTCTTTATTTCTTCCTTGACCAGGTTATCATTGAGTAGAGCATTGTTCAATTTCCACGTATATGTGGGCATTCTTCCCTTATTGTTATTGAAGACCAGCTTTAGGCCGTGGTGGTCCGATAGCACGATGGGATTATTTCTATCTTTCTGTACCTGTTGAGGCCTGTTTTTTTGACCAATTATATGGTCAATTTTGGAGAAAGTACCATGAGGAGCTGAGAAGAAGGTATATCCTTTTTTTGCATTAGGGTAGAACGTTCTATAAATATCCGTTAAGTCCATTTGGCTCATGACTTCTCTTAGTCTTTCTACGTCTCTGTTTAATTTCTGTTTCCATGATCTGTCCATTGATGAGAGTGGGGTGTTGAAGTCTCCTACTATTATTGTGTGAGGTGCAATGTGTGTTTTGAGCTTTAGTCTTAATCCTTTTCCTTTCCTTCCTCTCTGGTTCATAAAGAGTTAACCAGCTTAGCCAAAGAGATTTCTGGCTGACTGACCAGAGAAAGGAGCACCAGCAATAAATCTTTTCACTTATCCCCTACTGTTTTATGATGAGGTGCTAAACAGCTTCTCACCTCAGAGGAACTCAGACAGGCAGGCTAGCTACTGAAGCTAGGTGACTTAGACTTAAGACAGGTGTTATGGTTTGTACATGCTTGGCCCAGGGAGAGGCACTACTAGAAGATGTGGCCCTGTTAGAGTAGGTATGGCCTTGTTGGAGTAGGTGTGTCACTGGGTGTAAACTTTAAGACCCTCATCCTAGCTGCCTGGGATTCAGTATTCTGCTTAGCAGCCTAAGGACGAAGATATGGAATTCTCAGTTCCTCCTGTACCATGTCTGCCTGGACACTATGTTCCCACCTTGATGATAATGGACTGAACCTTTGAACCTGTAAGCCAGCCCCAATTAAATATTGCCCTTATAAGAGTTGCCGTGGTCATGGTGTCTGTTCACAGCAGTAAAACCCTAACTAAGACAGCAAACATTTTCTTACTATACAGCAGCCCTAAATATCTCATAAGACCAAGTCTTACCCCCCACCAATGCTCCTCCCTCTCTACTGCCTCGAAAAGAACCAAGAACAGGAAAGAAGGCCCACAGAGGCTGCCCCACAGCAAGTGACTCCATGATGATCTAACAGCGTGAGTCCAGGAGACAAAGGTGTGTCTATGTCTCAGCAAAATGTTAGATGCTCGGACCTTCAGGACAGCCCTCAAGGCTGTGGGAAAGAACTCTAAATACATGAGTTTGAAAATAAATAATTTCTCAACTGTGCAAAAAGATAATGATGCAATATGAATTATGAGGGGTTTCATGAATCTAAAGAACAAAGGCAGCTATGCTATGTGTGAGACAGCTTGGACAGATCTCTGAATTCTTTTGCAATGTTAAGAAAAAAATTTATGCTTCCTGTCTCTTAAGAATTAGAGTAAATGACTACGTTGATATGTAAAATAAAAGACTTGTGTACTACAGGAGATGAGCTATCAAAAGAATTTGGGATAAAAAGAACTGCTTGGAGAACAGAAAGATAAATAGACACACACAGAGAGAGAGAGAGAGAGAGAGAGAGAGAGAGATACACACAGAGAGACAGACACACACCACACACACTCAGAGAGACAGACACACATACACACATACACAGAGAGAGACAGACACACACACTCACATACATACACAGAGAGAGACAGACACACACACACACACACACACACACACACACACACAAATATACACTCACAAGCAAACAGGACACGAACAGACAGATCTCTTAGAGTAGCAGGCAAGCAGAATATAGACAGAGAGATCTCCGGGGAGACAGCAGAACATAGAGAGGAGCAGACTGGAAAAGCTGTATCAAGCAGAACACAACTTGTATCTACAATTGGACTTCTAGATGTTCTTTTCCCTGCTCTCCATGCTGAGGCTGGTCCTTGCCATCGAAGCCTCCAGGTAACTGCACCACAGGTGACGTTTCAACTGTAACTTCTGAGACCTTGAGGCAGAGCCAATCAGACTCCCAGTCTACTGAAATTACATGAAATAGTAAATGCTGTTTAGATCCACTAACTTGGGGGGTAACTTGTTCCAACAGGTAAGTCACATAAGGCCTGCATTATGTTGTCCTGGCTAGCTTTATGTCGACTTGACGTAAGCTACAGTCATATGAATGGAAGGAACCTCAATTGAGAAAATGCTTCCGTAAGATCCAGATGTAGGGCTCTTTCTAATTAGTGATAGACGGGGGAGGGCCCAGCCCACTGTGGGTGATGTCATCCTTCAGCTGATGGATCCTGGATTCTATAAGAAAGCAGGCTGAGCAAGCCTTGAGGAGCAAACAAGTAAGCAGCAGCCTCCATGGCCTCTGCATCAGCTGCTGCCCTGTGTGAGTTCCTGTCCTGACTTCCTCCAGTGATGGGCGATGGTGTGGAAGTGTGAGCTGAATAAATTCTTTGCCAGGTTTCGTTAGTCATATTTGTTTCATCATAGCAATAGTAGCCCTAACTATGTATAACTGGCTTTAATATAAAACAGATGGTGACATAAAAGCAAAAACTGTGAATCTTTTCAATGAGACAAAGCAAAATATCATCATGGCCTAGGGACAAGCAAAGATTGTATATGAATAGCAACAAGTGTGCACATACACACACACACACTCACATATACACACACACACTCACACACTCACACAAATAGTTACTGGTCTGGAAACTTGGTTTAGTGGGTAAAGATTCCCAGGACCTACTAAAAGCCCCACACAGTAACAAGCCATAACCCCTGAGCCATATGCTCTCAGGGGCAGCAGAGAGGCGGGGCCTGGGAGGAGGGGCGCTCATTGGCCAGCCACTCTGTCAATATGGAAGCTCCAGATTTAATGAGAGACCTCTAAAGTCAACCTCTGGCCTCCACACTTCTCCACGTGGGCACACACATGGACGTGCACTACATACACACACTATATTAATTAATTAATTAATTAATTAAAATTAATTAAAATTAAAATTAATTAATTAATTAAAATTTCTGACAGGGTTTGCCCTCCTCAGCATGGTGTCACTGAAGACTTGTGGAAAAGAAATTCTGCTTTATAAAGAACACAACATCTCAGCCAGGTCCTCAGAATGCTCAGTTAAATTTCCTATGTGACAATGTATTTAAGTTTCTTACTAAGGACATTTACCAGCCCATTTTACAAAAAGTGTAAAGTCTTGTTTCAGTGTTAAAACTGGGTGTTTCTACGTGGCTCTCTGAGGAGATGTGGTGATAGTTGTAAATACTATTGTCTATCTTCTGGTCTTGATTCCATCAAATGGACTTGTTTACCAAATTAATTTAGAATCAGAAGTTGTACACACATGAAACAAGACAGACACTACTAGGACGGTGTAATGACTGAAACGGGGGTGGGGGAAGGTAAATACTTTCTTGTACTCTCCCTACTGAAGACTAGCCACAGTTCGCTGAAAATATACGTACGAGATACTCATAAGTTTGTGACCGTGAAGTAAATTATCTTAAACACACACCCTAATATCATGGTGAAGGCCAGATTCAGATAAGCCACACTGTAGTAACTTTGTTTCCCAACCACAGAAATGAGAAAATAGTAAGTTCTATTAGCACCACTCTGCAAGCCGGAGAACTATTAACAGAAGTGTCCGGGTCACAGAACCTCGAATACCAGCAAAAACTGTGCATGTGATTAAGACCAATCACAGTGATGGTATATCACAGAATCGCAAAATAGAAGCTACCTAGGCAAAGTTCACATTTTTTTTCATACCCCCCTGACTTAACTATAAAGAGTGGACTCAAGAACTTCAAGATTATGAGAAAGCAACTTATGGTTCAGAAGCTGTGCGCAGTTCCTGTATGCCACAAGCACCTGTTCGCATGCACATTTTCCAGCCAAGGTTCCAAAGCAACACAGACGTGCAAACCCACCAGTGCCTGACTGCATGGTCCTGGCAGGCGAGCTTGCAGCAGAGCTTGCAGGAGAGGGGGGTTGTACCGGCTGCTGCCTCTTCCCTACGACTCCACAGAGTCCCCCGACGCCCGCAGCACTGTCCTCCCGCCCCGTCCCGCCGCTGCGGATACTCACAGCTCTAGTCTCATAGAGCACCAGCTTCTGGACCGAACTGATGATGGGGGCAGCGGCCGTGGGCATGGCTCCAGCCAATGGCGGCCTCACTACAGGGCACCAGGCCGCGGCCCAGGTCGTGACAGTTTCAGGGTTCCCCCCGGAGACAGAGGAGACTCCGCACGCAGACCCAGCACACGAGATCCACCTGACGATGACAACGTCGGAACCCTAAACCCCAGGAGACAGCTGCAGCCCGGTGCTTCCGGATTCCCCGAGCCCCGCCTCCCAACAGGCCAGGTCCGGACGCGAGGGGCGGGGCTACATGATCACGGCGTCGCTGAGGGCGGATGCTAAGGGTGCCATCTTTCTTAAGGGCAAAAGCCAAAAAAAGAAAAAAATCTGGTTTATGTTGATCAAAAGAGATCAGGTGATTGGGTTCTCCTTTTGAAGCAGCTTTTCTGTGATGAAATTGGTCTGTTTCTTCCTATCAACTCTTTATTTTCCTGAAACCTGTCTCCTGGATGCCAGTGATCGTCCCTCTTTTGTCGCCTATTTTATTCCCACGAGAGTCAATAAAGGCTCATATTGTGGCGATATGGCCAACAAATCTTTCTTAATAACTTAGATGCGGCGCCTTTGGTATTTGCACATTTTATGTGTGAGGCTAACGGTCTGAATTCTAAAAGGGACCGTGCCGTGTAGGGGGCGCGCGCTGCTGTTGAGAGTCGGTTCTAGCTAAGGTAAGGTTTGCCCGTTTGCTGTCTGAGCATAAGTAGACAATATACACACTCGCTTTGTTCGTCGCCTCTACACTGTGGGAAAGGTGTTTTATAATTATGACTACATTTAAGCCCAAGCTTAAGAATTCACTCCGAATTACAGCGCCACCTCCCGAGGCCCCGCCCTCCAAGAGGTCCTGAACACCGCCTATAGGTTTCCAAGGCAACCGCCTAACAGATCCCTATGTCCCCAGGAGATAGATACCGTCGCCTCCGGGGTTCACAGGGACCAGGTAAGCAAAGGCAGGAGGACATAGTCCACCTTCTGAGTTATCAGTTGCAGGGAATGGCCCTTCCGGAGGGGACCCCAGATCAGTTCATTTTCTTGCAAAGCTTAACCACGATCTCTTCATAAATCGACTTTTCAAAAAACCAGTTCTCCCTTCAGCTGAGGTATTTGCCTCACAAATACAGACTAAACACCTGCCTCAGAGTGTAACATAGTTGGGGCTAAGCCAGCATAGGCGGGAAATGATAGGTTTCACAGGGACCCCTCTGTATTCAAGAATTCACCGCTGGAGGGTTCTCATGCTGAAAAGGCAATGACACTTTAAAAATGCAAACTCATAGCTGAAAAGGATATTAAAGTTTGCTGTAGATTCAAAGTTAGGACTATATAAGGTTTCTAAAGTATGAGTATCTATTATAGGTTTCGTTTCAGTTTAATGCATTTTTTTTTAATTGAGAAACTGGAAAGGTGGCAGGAGTCTCAGTTCTGGCATTTTAGGCTAGTGCGTGCATGTGCGTGTGTGTCTGTCTGTCTGTCTGTGTGTGTGCGTGTGTGCATGCATGTGTAAGCCAGAGGTTAGGCCCGATGTGCTCCCTCAGTCAGGAAGCCCCAGAGATCCAATTCTCTCCATCTTGAATCGCGCCGTTTAACTTTTCCACTTCGCAATGGAAACCAGCTCTTCCTAGTGTAAGCTAAACGTCTGAAGAGCGTTTTGACTTAAGAAAGTCACTTTTTAAAAATAATATAACCTGATTTTCAAATATTGTTTTCAATTATTATTCTATACTACCGTGGAGCACTTCCCTTTGAGAACCCTCTTGGTTTACATCACCCAGAAGTAGAACTGATGACAAACGTGCCAAGTTGTTTCCAGAAGGGTAATCCCCAGAAGCTGGGGGTGGGAGGGGGCACTTGGAAAAGAGGAATATTGTCAAGCAAGCTTCTCGGTAGCTTAGTAAGTTCACTAGGGAATGAGGAGTACATACCTTGGAACCATTCCCTTTCCAGGAAGCGGTGGCTGGGGGAGATGGGAGAGTGGGGGGAGGGGTGTTGTGTATAACTGGTTGAAGCCTGCTATGGCAGAGTAGGATGTCTTGGAACTTCCAGTTTGCCTGTGCTCAGACAGAGAGGGTGTGGCAGCTTGGAGGAAGTTCACCCACAGAGTCCCACAAACTGGTATCCAAAAGTCTGGTAGTAACCTAGAAAAGTTGCATCGCACATGCATGAGGAGAGATCTGCTGCGTTCCACCCCGTGAGCCACTCATACCCACTGTCCCCACACCGAGGTCACACCAGCCTATGGCCAATCCTTGAAGCTAGTGACTAGGGAAGTTAATGAAGTCAGCTGCAGAGTTCACCACTGCAGTTAACCCTGGGCGTCTAACTGCTCACTCATCTCCGTCTCTCTAACATCCCTAGGCTGTCCCTACTCTTGGCCAGGACTAATGTGAGTCTAAGTTCCTTGTCCTGCTTTCATTCGTGTGTTGTGGCATGAATACACGTCCCAGAGAATCCTGAGTTTAAGGTTACTTTTCCAACCCCAGCTATACAACACCAGCCTACCTCCCCTGCCAGCCCGACTCCTCCTAGGCTCCTCATAGGTCCAAAAGTGACCAGTTGGTAGCAATTCTTTTAGTTTTATGAAACCTTGACCGAGATCTTTGATACAACCATCTCTCCTAGCAATCAAACCCAGTCTACCACCACCAGAGCCTAAAATTGTGAGAAATTGCCCAAGACCATCCGAATTGCCCGTGTCAATCACAGGGGTGTGGGGATGAGAGCCACTTCTCCTGTTTCTTGGCTCAGAGCATATTTCTAGTCCTGAAATACACTGGCTGTCTCTATCCCACACAATACTAAAGTGTGCCATACCGGGACCTTTGGGAGGTCTGTCTAACACCCAGGCAGCTTCTAAGTGAGCTGGGATGTGGTGGAGAAAGTGGATCTCACAATTGCACGCATCTTACACTCTTTACTGTAAAGCCTTTGATTTGATGCGATATCACGTGAGCTTCGTGATGATAAATGAGACAATGTAACCATTTGTTAGCGGTGCTGGCCAACAGGCTCCAGATAGGGAAGGCACACTCTCCTTCCCCCATCCCCACCCATGTCACTTGTCCCTCACGGTGGGAAGAGTCCCGCAGAGCCAGTCTGTCAGTGATGGGAGATCGGCTCCCATCACACTAAACTCTTAGCATCATCTCTGCTGTGGAGATGTAGAACATCAGTTTAGTGACTAGCGTGGGCCACTAAATCACAGCATAGTGTCAGCCACTACATCCCTGCCACCAAGGCATTTCTACTTAGGAACCCGTAGGACTAAGAGGAGCCATGGCTGGCATCTGCAGGATGATTACCTTCCTCACCTGTTTGCTTGGTACATCTTCATAGGTGGATGGTTTGTGGATGGACTTGGTTTTCTATGCTGCAGAACAGATCGCTACAAATTTGACATCTTAAACTGTTTATTACCTCACGGTTTCCATGGCCAGGGCTTGTGGCATAGATCAGTGGGGTCCTCTGCAATCGGGTGTTAACTGAAATTTACTTTCCACTGGATGGACAACTAGGAATCCATTCCATTATTGAGAAAATTCATCTCTGGCAATAGCACCGGAGGTTCCTGCTTCCTTTAGCTGTTGCCTACCTGTTGCTCTCCACACCTGGAGGCCAGACAATGCTCTCCCTACTCCAGGGTCCTCCCACAATATAGCGGCTGACTTCAGAGCCCATGGGAAGCCTCTCCCCAACTGCTAAGATAAAGTAAAATATAAAATATTCATGAAAAGCAAGTCACAGATCCCACGCAACCGCATTCAACGGAAGCGGTTACACAAGAGTGTGGCTGGGAAGGGCTCACTTTAAATGTATCTGCCAAGCGGTTTACAAGTCATGGGCTTTTTCTCTTCTGACCTTGCTCCTGTGTGCCCTGGATGAAGCCATTCAGAATCCCCCACCAGTTTGAGGAATTATAAGCTCTGCTTAAGGCTCTGCCTGCAGGAACATCTACCTCGATTGCTATTTTTCAAAGCTACTTGCCAGAGCCACTAAAATCTAGAAATGTGGCATTTACAGCTTCCATCAATAAATCACAATTCTCCCGTGATGTTTTCTCTCTGATAGCTGTTCTCAGGGAGTGCTAACTGAGTTTTGACCTAAAATAGAAACATAAGAGACAGATAACAGGGCCCAGAATGGGGGACCTGGAATACATATTTATGAACCTTATTTTTGCCCTTCCAGACCTGCCTAGACTCTATCACATTCTCTAGTTTACCACTCAGTAGGCTGCTGCAGCACTCACTCAGCGTTAGGACTCTCCACCCAATGGTCATTGCCAGAAAGACAGATGTCAGTCCCCAGAGCTCTCCTCTTGATGGTTACAAGCTTCTCTCTCAAAAGAAGTAAGGTATCACCCGTGTGAATACTTGTGGAGTGTTGCTTCGGTCCGTTCTTGAGGACTCCCAACCTCCTCTTCAGTGAATTAGTGCTGCAGACCCCTGTGGGACTTTCATGAGGCAGAGCTGGGCCCTGTGGTGTGTGTGGGCATGAGCAAGCCAGCCCCAAGGGCAGGAGAGCAAGAGAGCTGGTGTTGGTAGCCCAAGCTTGGAAGAGCTGGAGACAGAACAACTTGGCTGCCACCCAAGCCCAGATCCAGGGCTTTGAGTTGGCCCACGCCAACATCTACCCCATCTAAGATCTTCTGGAGCATGTAAGGGAATGGTCTTGCAGATCCAAAGCTGCAGGATCTCCATGACAACAGGACATGGGGCAACAACAGGATATCTGAGAGGAGTCCCAGTGAGAATCTAATAATGATATGTGGCAGAAGCCAATGACCAGTGAGTCATTGCAATGAAGATTTCGAGTAGATGTGTGGGGCACTGTGTGACACACGGCAGCTTCCGTGAAGACATGGAGGTTTTTGTTTTTGTTTTGTTTTGTTTTAATTTATTTATTATATACACTGTAGCTGTTTTCAGACACACCAGAAGAGGGCATCACATCATTACGGATGGTGTGAGTCACCATGTGGTTGCTGGGATTTGAACTCAGGATCTCTGGAAGAGCGGTCAGTGCTCTTAACCACTGAGCCATCTCTCCAGCCCGACATGAAGGTTTTTATTTTTATTTTTTCTTTTGGGAGGTTTGCAAGAGTAAAGCACTGATATGGAGGAACTGAGAGATTAGTGGACTTGGAGCGCACATTGTGAAATTCACAAAGAATCGATAAAAGGTTTGGTTGGTTTTTTTTGATTTGTTTTGCTTTGTTTTTTTAAGTTGCCATGGTCATGGTGTCTCTTCACAGCGATAAAGCCCTAAGGCAGCTTTCCAGTTTGAAATTTTGTTTATAAGTGGCTTCTGCCCTTCTAAAGCCAGTCATCCCCGGTGACACATGGGAATCCAGAACCAGAACAGCCTCACCTCTACCAGCAGCCCTGGGCTACAAAGTTCCACTACTGGGCAACTCCGCACTGATGCCAATGCCTCCACGTTATGGCGTTAGTGAAGGAGTAGCCCTCGCCATTCCAGAGAGCACAGCGTGCTAGTGAATCTCTGACCTCGCAGTAATTTCAATCTAACTTCCCAGTTCTGTAACCTTTAACACCTTAATCAGTTGCCCAAGCAGGTCCAGCATTTCCACCTCTGTTAACGTGGGTTTCCGTTCTTCCAAGCTTTCAGGAACTTAGCCTGTGGGTGGCGCTGCCAGGGGGTTAGCCATGAAAGAACAGAAGTACCTGAAACTCCTGTCTGGTCTAAGTTCCCCTGGGTGAACATTTCTCTCTGCACGATCCGCACAACATTTAAAGAGCAATAACTGAGACAGGCTTTAGCTTCTCCCTGAGAAATGCTGGACCGGGGACACAGCCCAGGACTTGCTTATCGTGAGATGTGAGGCCTGCAAAGAAAGACCTTTAAAAGGTTTAAAATCCAGTCCGTCAAAGTTTGCCTTTCAAACTGATCTGTTGGAATTTGTTTCCAACATTCTATTTTATTTTTGTGGTTATATCTCCACATTTTGTCTTATATCTACTTTTTAAAATTTAATTTAATAGTGCTAGCTAATAATACTAGCATGGATTTAACAGTCTATAATTTCCATTTTAATTTTTTATGGCTATATTGATGTATTAAAGTACTTTATTAGGATTTTTTTTAGCTTTCAGAATTTGGGCTTTAAATACATTCATAATTATTCACTGTAGTCAAGAAAAATGGTTTATGTCATTTTTATTATTTACATAATAGACTCATTGTATGAGTAAACATTTTATTGGTTTAAACACATAAGCAATTTACAAGTGCTTGAAAACAAGATGTGGTCTTCGTACAAATTCAAAAACTTACAGTCCCAATGTATTCTGATTCCTTCCAACAGAAGCAGCATAAATTAAAATCTGCTTAAAGGGGTTGGGGATTTAGCTCAGTGGTAGAGCGCTTGCCTAACAAACGAAAGGCCCTGGTTCGGTCCCCAGCTCCGAAAAAAAAAAAAAAAAAAAAAAAATCTGCTTAAAGTAGAAGGCGGCTGTCCCCAGAAATCCGCTTAACAGCTCAAACTGGCAAAAGCTTTCCAAAAGCCTTGTAGAAATTTAAAAGTGTTGCGACATGATTGCAAACATATATATATATATATATATATATATATATATATATATATATATATTAGATTTGGTCTTTTGGACATGTTGGCTTTCCTTTGAACAGCTTTGGTTACATGCTGTTTTTATTTCACACTTGATAGGTTTCTGAGCTAAGTAAGCTCTCAGAGTTCTTCCCCACACCACTGCCCCACACCGTAAGCCCTTCTGCTCCGCCTTTTCTATCGTAGCCTTCTGAATCATGGCTTCTGAACAAAAGACAGAAGAACATCCATTCGCAGACATCTTTAACGAAGATGAAACGGACAGGAACTGTCTGCTGTCCAAACCAGCCTGCTTTATTATATTTGGGAAGCCCGTAAGTTATCTCTCCTCGCACTTGACTATATCTTATTTAAAAAACCCTTACTCTTATATTAGCATACAAGAACGGGATCCGCAAAGTGTGCTTATCTTTTAGTGTCTGATATATTTTCGCAACATTACTTCAACTCTGATATGACCCTGGTTTTGCGTAGGAACTGTCTGTCTTCTTACGCTGTGCACCAGCAAAGGAACCACAGCTGTATGAAGGTTTGCTTTAATATTATACAGAAATTACTTATAGAAACTCTGTGCCACGTGACTGTTCCGATCTGAGGCCTAAGGTGATTTCAGATTTTGTTTGGATGTAAGGTTTACTTAGAAACTTGTCCTGAGGCGCTCTGGCTGTAGAAGCAGCTATGTTTTAGCACTGGAAGGGGCTGGGGCCGGGGTCAGTGAGTATGTAGTATATTAGAGAAGCAACTGTCTTCTTCACACAGTGGGAAGAAACCAGAAGGGGCTGTTGTTAAGACTGTCGGCTTCTAGGCAGCTGTAGGAAGGATCCCCCAGTGTGAGCTTGGCTTTCAGCTGCAGAGCTACTTGATAGTTAGGGGATGGGGCTGTTCAGGTAGGGAAACTTCCAGAACAGCAGCAGCTAATAGAAATCCCATCTTTCACTTAACTTCTGATAGGAACCATAGGACAGGTACCAAGAAATATTTCCAACAATTTTCATTATGTATCTAAAAAGAGTCACCACTGACGTCACCCAGATGCAAATGTCACTTCACGGGAACAGCTTTGTAGGTTTGAGATACAAAACCCTTCGAAGTCCTCAGTTGCAAGGTCTTACCTGCTCTTAACCCTAACTGAATGAGCAGCTTAGGAGGCTGAGGCAGGAGAGTCCCAACCTTAAAGCCCACCCTGGCTGCTGAGTGAGTTCAAGGCCAGCCTGGGACGCTTACTGAGGCTCTGTCTCAGAATAAGAACTAAACACAGGCCCCATCCCATGATATTGGTCAAAGGAACGTTTTCACCTACATAGGCACAATATGTGGAACCCCAGTACTGCAAAAAGAAGATGAAAGAAAGAAAATTGTTTAAACAGAAGTCGCCAAAATCTCCATATATTTTATAATGGTTTATAATTAAGATTATAAATTCTTGCAATATCCTGATGGCACAGCTTCCTAATTCCAGGTATAGTTTCCCAATTTCCTTAAAGGATAATATACTTTAAAAGGTCAGGATGTGTACAATACGTAAGAATTAGCGGAGAAAACGAAGTTGTAAATACATAGGGCTCCCTTCATTTTATAGGTAAATATTTATGGAATAATAACATCCATGGGATTCCTAAAGTTTGTGCCTCTCCTTAACCATGACGTGAACATTTTGCTGTATTTTAAAAAGCATTTCTCTTTTAAAGGGGGTTGGGAAGACAACGTTAGCCCGGAGCATAGCACAGGCATGGAAATGTATTCGTGTTGAAGGTAAATTTGATTTTTTTTCTCAGTATTTTAGTATGAACAATTTCAAAGACTCATATAAAGTAGACTGCATGATGAACACCCGTCTGAGATTCCATAATTTGTATTTTGTCATGTTCTCTTCATCACTCCTCTGCTTGCCTGATGAATACTGACTTTGTGATAGCATCAACCCAGCCACGTTTATTAAATGTGTTTGGCTCTCCCTTTCTGCTAAACCTTTATTTCCATCAGAACTGTTTATATGTGTGTGAGAGAGCATCTTCGTGAAAAATGAAAAGAAAAAGAACTGACGCTTTTCTTCAGAGCATTTCCCAGGACTTTATTACTTTTATTAGAAAAAGGTCTATTTTTAACAACACACACACACACACACACACACACACACACCACATAAACACACCACACCACACACCACATACATACACACACACACCACACACATACACACACACATACATACACACACACACACACACACACACATAAACACACCACACACATACCACACACACATACACACACACACACACACACACACATAAACACACACACACCACACACACACACACACCCACACACACCCCACCAAAAAACACACACACATACCACACACACACCCTACACACACATACCATACACACACCCCACACACCCACCACACACACACACACCAAAAACACACCACACACACACCACATACACACACACCACACACAAACACACACCAAACATACACCACACCCACACCACACACACACACAACACACACACACACACCACACCCACACACACCCCACAAACCCCACCCCACACACACACCCACACACACACCCCCCCACACCCCACCCCCCCCCACCAACCACCACACCCACACCACACACCACACCACACACACACACACACACCACACACACACACACACACACACCACACACACACACACACACACCACACACACACCACACACACACCACACACACACACACACACACACACACACACACACACACACACACACACACACACACACACACCACACACACACACACCACACACACACACACACACACACACACACACACACACACACACACACACACACACACATCCTTCTAACCAGTAAAAAGCTCTTTATTTCCTAATAGAAAAGTAAGGCCAGAATAAATAGCAAACTTGTCGCAGAAGGGAGTGAGGAGAGGGCTCAATCAGGAGAGTCCTTGTCACACAAGCACACAAGCGTGGGGTCCTGAGTTCCATCCCCAGCATGTATGCACGCAACAAGCCAGGTGAGATGGCACACGCTTATGATCTGTGCTGGGTAGGCAGAGGCAGGAGGATTCCTAGAGCTCACTGGTCAGCCAGCCTCGCCTAATTGGCTAGAAAGTCCCAAGCCCCGCCTACAAGGTGGAACGATCCAGAGGAATGAGTCGGTCGATCTCTAGCTTTTCATTCCATGTGCTCACATATACACATGTGCATACACACACACATACACACAGCGTGCACACACACAGGTATACACACAGCACGTACACATGTGCACACACAACACTCGCATAATTAGAACCAAATCTAAGCAATGTAAGAAAAGAAGAAAATAACCTCATATCATTAAAAATGGTTCGCACTGATTCATATTTGCCTAACAAGTTGGTGAGCCACCGACTTCACTGGAATAACTGCAGTCATTGTTGGCAAGGACGTTACTAAATTCCATTAGTGTAACTGAGGTGTGTGTGTGTGTGTGTGTGTGTGTGTGTGTGTGTGTGTGTGTAGAATAGTCTGGTAACTGGGAGCACACTCTCCTAGAACTCTGAAATGTTTTCCCCTTTTAAGAAAAGATTTGTTTCTCTCTCATTGTATGGGTGCTTTGCCTGATGGAAGAGAGCCCAGTGGAATTGTGGGGACCTGACCCCATTCTTTAAGGCTTCCTAAACATAAACTTTTTTAATTAAAAAATGAACGGCTAGAGAGGTGGCCCATAGAGGTTTAGCGGAAAGGCGGAGCCAAACACATTTAATAGCACATGGCTGGGTTGATGTGCTCAGGAAGCCAGTGTTCATCAGATGGACAGAGGAATGATGAGGACAACATGACAGAATGTGCACACTCATGTGCCTGTGCCTGAGGAGCCAGAAGAGGGCTAGGATCCTCTGGAACTGGAGTTACAGATGGCTCTGAGCCACCATGTGTGTCCTCTACAAGACCAGCCACTGGGCGACCTCTCCAGCTTTTTTTTTTTTTTTTTTTTTTTAATTAAAAAGTTTATGTTTAGGAAGTCTTAAAAGATGGGGTCCCACCATCTCACTGGGCTCTCTTCCATCAGAGAATGGCATATTTCCTGGAATTCTCAGGGTTCCTTTTTTATTACTAAAAATCTACTCATTTACGTACATGAGTGCGCTGACATACACGTATACTTCTGCTTGCCAGATGTGGGATCAAATCAAAGAAGTGGTTGTGAGCCACCACGTGGTTGCTGGGAATTGAACTCAGGACCTCTAGGAAGAAGAACCAGCGCTCTTAGCCTTGGAGCCATCTCTCCAGCCCAGCAGGGCTCTTCCTCTGACTGGGATGGAAAAAGATCTAGATTGATAATACTGCTGTCTACTTTTTTTGTGTGATGCGAGATAATTTGCAGCTGTCACCACCACCACTTTTCCTCCTCCTTCTGTCTACTGCTTCCCACAGAGCACTCATCCAAGGCACGAGGGTGTTTAGGCAATAACTCCACTAAGATTGCTGAGTTGGTGGGTGGCCAGCAAAAGCTCTCTGCAGAACAATTCATTGCCTGCTGTGAGCCACTTTAAACGATGTAGCATGGGTAAATATGCTTAGAAAATCCCCAGGCGACACCCCCACATTAATCTTCGCTACCAAACAATCAGAAAACGTTTCTTAACTTTAGCAATCCCAGTCTCAGCTTGCACTCATATTTCGAACTCATGTTTTAGCTATATCGGTTTTGGAAGAGCACATTGCGGCTGAGAATGAAACCGGAGCTATGGTGAGCAAATCTACATTTCAAAAGTACTACGGTAACCCCAAGCTTGCGAATCCCAGATAGAGAGTTACAGCAACGCCTAACATCTGTGCCTGTTCTAGCTGCAGTCACTGCTGGTAAGCGGTCACACCATCCCAGATGAGCTGGTCACAAAGTTGGTCCTGGAGAAGATCAAGTCTCCAGAAGTTTCTCACTTCGGTACGTGTGCTCGCGCGCATGCGCGCCTTCCTCTTTCTAGATAATGGCTCAGGAATCCCCCAGCCCCTCCGGAGCAGAGCATCTCAGATAGATTCAAATGTATCTTTTCGTTTTAATCCTCAAATGTCCACGGTTACTTTTTAAAAACCACCCAGTGTTGTTTAGCGCTCTACTACACAGAATCACAGCATCAAAACATGTCATAACCCTTCTTGCAGGGCCTCTGGTTTCTACCCACAGCTCTCCTGTCACCCTGGGTGGTAGGCATCAGTCTCTGTGAGCTGGAGCAGCCTCCCTCTGAGGCTACACATTGCCCGGGCAACTACTGTTCACCCCGCCTGCTCTCTGATTACACACCCAAAAAGTCTCTCCCTGTACAAAAGGGTTCTGAGCAAGGGCTTTGCTTCCTCTAATTCTTCAGACAAGGCAACAGAAGCCAGGGCAACTAAGGAGAAAAGACCAAAACCGAGATATTTGCAACAAAATGGGGAAGAAGCATTAACATGTCCTTGGGAGAACAACATCGCCTGAAATAGATCAGAAATAGCAGAAAAATATATTGAAGTCTGGTGGTTTGAACAGGGACTGCCCCCATAGACTCCTGTGTTTGAGTGCTTGGCCCATAGGGAGTGGCACTATTAGGAGGTGTGGCCTTGTTGGAGGAAGTGCGTCACTGTGGGGGCGGGCTTTGAGGTCTCCTATGCTCAAGCTAGGCTTAATGTGGCAGTCTCCTGATGCTGCCTGTGAATCAGGGTGTAGAACTCTCAGTTCCTCCAGCACCATGTCTGCCTGGCTGTATGCTGCTATGTTTCCCACCGTGACGATAGCATACTAAACCTCTGAACTCGAGCCAGCCCCAATAAAATGTTTTAATAAAGCCCTAACAAAGGCCTTTAATTTCTAGCTGAGGAACTGAGACCCATTTCATTAATAAGAGAAATGTCTCTTGGGCCAAGCAAGTGACATAATTTAAAGGTGTATTAAGGAAATCAATATGACTGCAGTACCCAAGACACATTTAATGAGAAGATGTAGGCTTCTGGGTGGGACGCAAGCCAATAGATGTCCAAAGCCTAACTCTTACTATAGTCTGATGCTTATGCACTACAGACGATACCTGGGTGTTTCGTCACTCTCTGTAATTTACATAGATAGCGCATATGCAGGTGACCTGCTATGTTTTTTGGTACTAATTTAATAGGTCATATAAAAAGTCATAGGACTGTTTCTAACCTGGGTTAAAAAGAAATATTAGCATGCAGTTTCTTTCCATGACTGTCTCATCTAAAATAAACAGATTTTTAAAGAATTTAGAATATGTATTATTAGGGGTAGGGAGGAGCACACATGCTACGGCATACATATGGAGGTCAGGTGACAACTTGAGGGAGTTGGCTCTCCCTTTAGTAAACGAATCCCGGGGAATCGAACTCAGGTCACTGGTCTTGTGACAAATACCCTTACCCACTGAGCCATCTTCCCTGACTTAGAGTTTTTAAAGACGTTTCCTCTTAGCTTGATGATTTTTTTTTTTACCAGAAAACATTATTCATAGCTACACTTCATACAGGAATAACTATTAACTAACAAACTTAAAATTTGTGATATGATTTTATGAATCGCACTTACTCAGTGGTAGCCATGCAGTATTTTATAAACTAACTATAATGAAGCCTGCCCTCCCATGGTGACAATATTACACACTGTCAACTTATGTTTTACAGGCTACATCCTCACTGACATTCCGTCACTCTCACAGGATAACATGACCTCTTTGAAGCAAATAGAATTTATTAAACATTTAGAATTGCAACCCGATGTCATAATCAATATTAAGGTAAAGATATTAATCGCTTCCCGGGACAGCAAATCTTTGTTTTTCAGAGAATTTAAGTTCAAGGAATGCTTTCAGGCTTAAAAAATATATTTGTTTTATCTTTAATATGGTTTCTGTATGGGAGCTTGCACACATGGGTACAGACACCTCAGTGTTAGGGTTCAAGAGTCACTTTGCAAACCACAGAACACCCATCTCAGTCAGACATGATGGTTTATTGAGCATATGCCCCAGGAATGTTCAACCAGGGCCATGGTCCAGATTTCAGAACTCAACCATGACTCGAAGTTAAGATCCTACAGAGTTTTAAGCCCCAAACCCACAAACATCCTGCCAAGTTATTTCACCAATCGGAATTTAGGGATAGGGGATTTCCTTAGGAACACGTCTTTGTTGTACATCCATCCTGCTCCCATTGGTTGGGGTATTCAGCTGGGGCAGAGGACTTGCCTTCTCTAGCATTCATGACTTCACTCGCCAACCAGGACGCCAGTTACCCAAGCACATGTCTCCTTCTGCCAAGGAGGAAGTCAGTTCCTAGCGAGGTCTTGTGAACTCAGACTTTACTTGACCCCTACTCAAAGTTGTATTCCAAATAGTTTCTCATATTGGTGCAGGTGACTCTCTTATGTCAGAGTCCATCCCAGGGGCAGCTTATAAAAGCGCATATCATAAAAGCTCACACACAGGTGCAGGAGGTGCTGCTGGGTGGCTGGTTCGGGTCCAAGCTCATTATGGGTAACTCCACAAAGCAGTTCTACTGAGTCCTATCGTGACTGGTTTCCCAGGGCACAGAATATGTAATCAATCTTGGCATTAGAAAGTTTCCTATCAGCACAAGGCCCTGGGTTTGGTCCCCAGCTCCAAAAAAAAGAAAAAAATAAAGTTTCCTATCCCTAAATCCTGATTGGTGAAGTAACTTGGCACAAATGTCTGTAGATTTAGGGCTTAAAAACCCTGTTTGATCTTAACTCAGGGTCCTGGTAACAGCAGAAACATTTGAGGACATTTTCTTATAATGGCAGGCTAAGCCAGGTAACTGCTACCCAGGCCTTAATATTTTACCTAGGCCTTAACAACCTATCTAGGCCTAATATTTGTCTAGGGTCTAACGTTAAGAAGGCCAGAAGAGGGCGCCAAGACCTCCTCCCCAACCCCAATGCTTGAGCTCCAGGTCACTGTGAGCTATCTGATATGGCTGCTGAGTTTCGAACCTAGGCTCTCTGCAGGAGCAGTACATGCTCTTGGGCACCGAGCCATGCCTCTAGCTCACATTTTTATGCTTGCTGAGTAGTTATGGAAATAGTAATGTATGTATCACACATCTGTGCTTTTGCTCCTGATTCTCCACCCACTGGAAACGCTCCCTTGCCCGGCCACCAGACTTAATCATAAGTAACTTGCTCATAACTTAATCGTAAATCCTAATTTGTAAGGCAGTGCACGCATCGCCTCACCAGAACGTGCCCTGGCAGCTCCTCCCCATGCCCCCCCCCCGTGGCCCCCAGGGCCCCTCCCCCTTGGCCCCTCCCCCATGGCCCCTCCCCCCCACAATGCTTACTTCAATGCTTCTCTAGGAGCCTCTCCTGTTTCTTCTCTCACCTCTCTCTATTGCAGTTGTCCGTTTCCCTTTCGAACTCCCATGAGGGCATACACCACAGCTGCTCATCCAGGTGTCACTTTGTACACCATGTGGTACCTAAGAGCTCCTAATGACTTTAGTAATTAAATAAGAGAGTAGGCAAATGGCTCAAATGTACAAACGTTAAGGGACGCCATCTGGCATCAGTCGTGTCAGAACTGGGTCTTCTTTCCAGTTCTCCTCTTTACACATCTAGAATTCGACAGGCCACGCTCAGATGCCTTGATTTCCTTTTCCCACCGGTGACAACTGTCTCGTGGGGGTGTGGCCGTGATCAGATAGGACTCTGCCTACTTGTTTGTATGAAAGTGAGTGACAAGCTCAGGTGCTCAGATACTGCCTGGCTCCTCAAAGGACTCATGACAGCTCAAAGTAGTTACTTCTCAGCCCTGGTGTTGAGACTCCGGGCTGTGTCAGGGTCTGGCGAGAGAGGAAGCCTCCTGACTCTGAGTGTGCTGGGAGCAGGAACGAGTCAAAATTCTGAGCAGGACAGGTGTGGTGATGCACGGTCAAGCATCTTAGCTTAGGCTGAAGAAGCAAGAGTTCGAGGTCAAGCCTGGGCTATGTACTAAGACCAAATTAAAAAATAATACTAGTCCTGGGGCTGAGGAGGTGGCTCAGCAGTTAAGCACTGGCTGCTCTTCCAGGACGTGAGTTCAAATCCCAGCACGCACACGGCAGTTATAGTCTGTCACTCCAGGTCCAGGGGATCCAACACCCTCACACAGACATACCTGCAAGCAAAACGCCATTGCACACACAGTAAAGATACATTGTTTTATAAAATATGATTAACTCGAGAACGTCCCACATAAAGAACATTTGCTAACAGAGGAAGAAGGTAAGTTAGCTAAAACCAAATATAACGTCCATGAAGTAAGATGCAGGTGACACAGGAAATTAACATTTGTTGGAGAGGGAGAGCACGGGCCAAAAGGACAAACATTTACTAAGTTAGAGTACGGAGCATGGCTCTAACCTTCCTGCTTTCACCTCTGCTCTGATAAATACCCTGGGCACAGTCTCCACTGGTCAGCTTTGCACAAAGCAGAGTCACCTGGGAGTGGAAGCGGGGCCCTCAGTTAGGAGTTCACCCTGCTCAGACTGGCCTGTGAGCACATACGTGGGGCACTGTAGTCACTGATGCAGGAGGCCCCAGCCCACAGTGGATGCACCGTCCCTTAGCCAGTGCTCCTGGCCTCTGTAAATACGCTTGCTGAGCCGAGTCAGGAAGCAGGCCAGTGTGCAGGCCTCCTCCCATAGCTTCTGCTCCAGGCTCCTCCTGCCCTGGTCTCTTCCAATGACAGGCTGTTGCCTGGGAATGTAAGCTATCTTTTCCTCCCTGAGTTATATATTTGCTTACGATGCTTATCACAGCAACAGAAAATAAACCAGGACATGGTCCACCATGGCAGGAAGGTCAAGGCGGCAGGAACTGAAAATATCTAGACATCACATTTACAGTCAAGAGCAGAGAGAAACAAATCTTTGCGTACCTTCTGCTCAGCCAACTTCCTGCTCTCAAAACCAGGACGCTAAGCTGAGGGGAGTAGGGAGGAGGAGAAGGGGAGCGGATGATATTACTTTCAGGCTGGGTCAACCCAGTCCCATATCAATTAAAGCACTCGACTGCCCTCTCCAGACCATCTCACAGGCCGCCCTGACCTAGACAGTCCCTAGGTGAAACTTTCCCGGGTATTTCTAGCTTGTGCCAATTTGACAATTAAAATTAGCCACACGTGCCCAACGGCCTGAAGCAGCAGAAGGGGGAACTGTGATTAGTCATTGGTGGAGAGATAAGCCCTTCCTCAGGAAGAATGAATCTCTCAGTTAAAATGAGAAGTCTTCTACAGAAGTCATAACAGAAGGCTCCCCACGGCGAAGCAAGTCCTTAACTTAGTCCCTTTATAAAATGGGAGAGTGAGTGTTTCTCTTAGCTTCCACTGGGTAGCCAAAATGTAGAGAGCCCACCTGTAACACAGCCCAGTGCGATGTAAGCTGTTCAGTATTCGCAGGTGAGTTGGATAAAAGCCTGTAGTCTCTGTGGCCTAGAAGTCTCTGGCTTGGAAGCCATCCATGAATCTCAAAGCATCCACAAGTCTCGTTAGAGTGTACGTAAAAATGTGCATGCTTGTGCGGTTTTTCTGAGGTAAAAGTGTGTGGCCTTCGCGATATACTCGAAAGGGGTTTTGCTAAGAGAACACTTGTGGCCAGTCGGCAGCTAGAGCAGGTTCTCAGAGCAAAAGGCAGCCATGTCCTGACATTCACTCAAACGGGAATTCTTGAGCTAAGAATCAGAGACTGTGGGAGCAGCACCTGCTGTTAGGTTGCTGTCTTCCCGGGGATGCTCACGCTTCTAAACCTAGAGGACCCCTGTCTGAGGCACATGAGGGCCCCTTGCTAACTTAATGCTTGCCTCATACAAATATGTCTGTTTTAGTTTTGGGGTGTGTGTGTGTGTGTGTGTGTGTGTGTGTGTGTGTGTGTGTGTGTGTCAGCACACACCCTGTGGCAGAGGTTGTAGGAAACCGTTCTCAGATCCTTCCATCCCGCTGGAGAAGCGCCCGGATCACCAATGTGTACTTCTGTATCCGGCTCTAGAGGCTTCGAGCGATTGAACCCCGGTTATCCCATTTGCTCAGCAAGCGCTTTAAGCTGCAGAACAATTCCACACTCCCTCTTTCCAGATTTTTTTTTATCCCACAGAACATTCAGAAGAGCAGAGTTTACAGTCCCACGGGGTCACTAGCGTTCATAAAGCACACAGAGAGAGCTCAGGTGTGGATGAGAAGGCCATTGTCACCGGAGAGGGTGCCAGCATCAGTTGAAATGTCAGGTTCCCTTCAGCCAGCTTGAGAGCAGAGTAAACCCGTGCACATGCATGCACACACACACCCCCACACACGTACACACCCACACACGAGAGCATGTTGAGAGACGGATGCTACTCATACACTTTGGTTTGCACGTTGGTTCCCACATGGAATAAGCTCTCCATTTGCAGAAGTTGAAGGCTTGATAACATGAGATATTAGGCCCCATTTCTAACTTCATGAAATATTATATGTATATAATTATATTATAATTATATTAATTATATTATCATTATATTACAATACATTGTGTTATAATTATATTGATATAATATAATTATATATTATATTTATAAATATGACAAGTATTTATGAATATTTCGGTAGGAGATTATTAATTTCTCCTTCATTTCCCTTCCTTCTTGGCCTCTCTAAGCTAAAGTAATAAAATCTCCCTGAAGCTCTGTAGGTTAAACTGGTTTTCTGTTCTATTTTTTATTCCCTCCACTGTTCTGCTGGCCCTCTTCCTCCTACTTAAGTTGTCTAATAATCTCATATGCATTAATTTTGGACAAATAAAACTGTTGACCTGGCAGGCAAATCCTGTACTGAAATTTGCCATGCACTGGACTTTGATACAAAATACCATCACAGTATTGATTTGCTCGAATTTAAAGGAAAAAAATAAATTTATCTAGTGGATAAGATGAAACAGGAAGTAAAAACTTATTCAAAAAGTTTAAAATCAGGCAAAGTTGAAGTTTATGCAAAGTTGAAGTTTATACAAAGAGTGAAGCCCAAAGTGCCAGAGAAATGATGTTTAGAAAAGAGAACGCCTGGAGAGGTGGCTGAGTGGTTAAGAGCAGCTGCTGTTGTTCTAGAGGACCCAGGTTCAATTCCCAGCACTCACATGATGGCTCACAACCTCTATAACTCTGTTACAGGAATCTGATGCCCTCTCTGGCCTTCATGGGCAACCAGGCACATACGTGGAGCACAGACATATATGTAGGCAAACCACCCATACACACAACAAATAATAATGAGTAATTTTTAAAAATAAAGAGAGAGAAAAAGGAAAGTTACACTTTTTTCTGAGCAATTCAGAAAAATGGACAGATTTACAGAGCTCTGTGCGTGAGGTTGGAGTAGAGCGGGATTCAGAGAGGAGAAGCCCAGTACCTCATTAAATGACTATTCTGCCTGTCTCCCTAGCGTGGTCTCACACGAGCCTGCCTTCCTAGGAAATGAAATGTTTTAAATTATTTAATAATGTTTCCTAGTGCAGTGACTACGACTTATGCCAAAGAATTTCGGGGCAACGGCAGCACAGTACCACAGGCTACATATACACCAGAGAACAGTGGGACCCAGAAATCATTGAGAGCCGCAGGAAAAAGAAGAAGGAAGTCCTCAAGGAAGGAAAAGCCGAAGAGGAGGAAGAGGAAGAACAAGAAGAAGAGGAGGAGGTAATGGTTCAGTGTGACCATCGCCACATGACACCTTTAAACTCTAATTGCGTGACCGCAAAGAAAGCAGGTGATGGAGAAAATTTAGGTTCTTTACAGTGTTTGTGATCTGGAGGAAATAGCAGAAGGTAACTGTGTTCTCAGAACTATTGGAGTTTTTAAAATATGTTAGTTACAGCCAGTGTAATTAATTACAAAGAGCAATGGGATTGGTCTTGACCTTTTCACATGCACACACAATGTTCTTTGGCCACACCCACCCACGTGCCCTCACCACCCTCCCACTGGTCCTCTTTCCCTCCACACAGTCACCCTAATATTTCAGGGCTGATGGTTATTTTTTTTTCTTTTTTTCGGAGCTGGGGACCGAGCCCAGGGCCTTGCGCTTGCTAGGCAAGCGCTCTACCACTGAGCTGAATCCCCAACCCCATGATTGTTATTTTTAATCCAGATTCCACATAGGAAAGAAAACGTGCCAAGTCTTCCTTCCCAAGCATAGCTTATTTCACTTAGCATGATGACAAGCTCTGGATTTCCTTGCAAATGACATAACTTCATCCTTTATGGCAGGAAAACATTGCATATGTATGTATACCACACACACACACATGCAGCACACTCAGACACACACACACACATGCAGCACACTCAGACACACACTCAGACACACGCACACACATGCAGCACACTCAGACACACACACACACACATACACACACTCAGACACATGCAGACACACATGCAGACACACAAACACACACGCAGAGACACACATGCAGACACACACACATGCAGACACATACACTCAGACACACACATACACACACACACGTGTGCACACACACATGCAGACACACTCAGACACACACTCAGACACACATGCAGATACACACAGACACACACACATACAGATACACACAGACACACACACACGCAGATACACATCCAGACACACACATGCAGATGCACACACACATAGACACACACACATATACGCAGACACACATGTACACACACTCAGACACACACATACACACACTCAGACACACACACATACACACACACACACACACACAATGTTTTGTTTTTCTGTTATTAACAGATGACCGTGTAGGCTAAACCCATAACTTGGCTACTGTGAGTAGTGCTGAGCACTGGTAACTGTAATGGTAATGGTAACTCTGCTGGACTGCAGGAAGCGCTTGCACGCTGCCTTGGACTCCTTTACCAGTTTACCGGTGGCTTAGCTGGACCGTGCGGGAATTTACATTCTAGCTCCCCGAGGAGGAACCGAGGTGGAACCGAGGAATGTCGATATTGTTCTCTTCATCGACTAGACTAATTTACATTTCCACCAGGCGGAGGTTCCTTTGCGCCTGCATCCCGCCAGCAGTTTGGTTGTCTTTTATCTCGGTGGGATTTTACTTCCCATCCCCGCAATGATACACATTTTTATGTATTTCCCCTTTTGTTAAACATAGACTCTTTTCTCATACAATATAATCTGAATACAGCTTCCCCTCCCACTCCTCCCAGCTCCTCACCACCCTTCTTTCCCATCTGGGTCTACTACGTTTACATCTCTCACTAGAAAAGAACAAACTTCTAGGAGATAACAAAATAAATTATAATAAGCAGAAGCCACCATCACATCCAAGTGGTACAAGACAAGAAAACAGAAAAATAAAAAAATCCCCAAGGAGGCACAAGAATCAGAGAGCCACTTGCTTATACGTTCAAGAATCCCATAAAAGCATTCAACTGAAGACTGTTGTGTATACACAGAGGACCTGGTTGCAGGCCCGTGTAAGCCCTGTGACTGCTGGGTCAGTTCCTCTGAGTTCACATGAGCTTTGCTCAGAAGCTTTAGAGGACCATGCTCTCCTGCTGTCCTCTGACCCTGCTGTCTGTTACCCCTGCTGCAGGGTTCCCTGAGTTCTGAGGGGAGGATTTGATAGAGACATCCCATTTAAAGCTGTGTTACAAGCTTCTCTCTGTGTCTCTGTCTCTCTCCCTCCCTCCCCTTCTCTCTCTCTGTATAATGCCTAGCCATGGGTCTCTATTTGTTCCCATCTGCTCCATGCAGAAGCCTCTCTGATGGTGACTGAATAAGACTCTCATCTATGAGTATAGCAGAATATCATTTGGGGTCGTTTTATTGTCATTTTTTAAGACCAGTACTATTTGGCTTTACCCTAGGCCTTTGGACTACCTAGACCCTGGTTCTTGATTACCCAAGCAGTGCCAGCCTTCCCACACAGATGGGTAGTGGGCCTTAAGTCAGATCGGATCTGTTGGTTACCCCCACGAGATCTGTGCTGCCCTAGCATGTTTAGGACAGATTGTGGATCAAAGATTTTACTGCTGGGTCATCGTTTATGTTTCTCTTTCGGCAGCCTCCTGAATACCTTTCCATGTCCCAGACACTAAAATGTGGGGATGAAGGTTCTGTGCAGGCACTGGCTGGACTGCTCCACGCTCAGTGAGCTCTGTGGGTGCTGTCTTCAGCGTGAAGTTTTTCTGTCAGTTTGTGGTGAACAACCTTGACAGCAGCCTGGGTTGTTTGAGGATTTCTATAAGACCCTGTGACAAACAGCTCAAATGGATGAAACTCAGCCTTGGTACTAGAAGCCATGTTTGGTGACAAGAGCTGGGAAGTAGGGTTCTGTCTCCCTCGTTCTTTGGAGACTCCATTAGGATCACCTTCATGTATTATAGGAAATTTCCACTGCACTGCTTCCGTACCAACCCTCAAACGCTCTTCAATTCTAGTTGTCTCTCTCCTCATTTCCCCAAATCCCATCTCCCCTCCCCCTTCCTATAGGCTCTTTCTGTTGCTCCCCACTGCCCCCATTCCATTCCACCCCCTTAAAATCTACCCCCCTCCCAGGGAGAGTCATGTGTCCTTCCTGCTCCCTTCCTCTATGCCTAACCTCTCTGGATCCACAGATCATAGCTTGGTTATCATTTATTTAATGGCTAATACACACATATAAGCAAATACATACCATGCTTATCTTTTAAGAACTGAGTATTGCTCTTTTGTATGAACACACCGCATTTTCTTTATTTATTCTACGGTTGAGGGACATCTAGCCCATTTCCAGTTTCTGGCTATTACGAACAGAGCAGCAATGAACACAGTTGAGCGAGTGTCTTTGTGGTGGAATGAAGTGTCCTCTGGGTATAGGCCCAAGAGTGGTATAGCTGCGTCTTGAGGCAAATTCATTGCCAGCGTTCTGGGGAAACAAAACACTGATCTCCCTACTGGCTGTACAAGTTCGCATTCCCACCAGCAATGGAGGAGGTGTTCAGCTTGCTCCTCCCCATCTCCAGGTTGAGCTGTTTGTTGTTGTGGGTTTTTTTTTTTCTATCTTAGTCATTCTGACAGGTATAAAATGGAATCTCAAATTAGTTTTGGTTGAATTTCCCTGATAGCTCAGAACATTGAACGTTTCTCTGCCATTTGAGATTCCTCTATTGATAATTCTCTGTTGTTGTAAAATTATAAAAAGTAAATCAGTCTTTTTACCTGCTCTAGGTCTAGCACCGTACTGCCCCAAGATATTTGATATATATATATATATATATCTCAGTCAGCAAAGCGTCTCGCCTGCTCTGCTCCACCCCATATCACACTGCCGATGGCCTCTCTCTGAGCCTGGCAGTCATCTCTCTACCTATCCAGTTCCCAAGGCAGGTTTCCATGCCAGAAATACACATCCCAACTCCGTGGCGTCCCACACACTCTCCCAAATTCAATTCTCCACACGAAAAACCACACAACACAATAACCTCTGATCCAATTGATAAGATATAATTGCCCACCTAAACATACAAAGCCCAGTACACACCCATCCCTTAAGAACATTGATAACAACCTGTAAAGGTACAGCGTGGAATCTTAACATCAGCATCCATGTTGTCCCAGGCTATTCTGCAGTCTCCTCCCCTCTTCCGTTCCCATCTCCTCTTTCTTTCAAACTTTTCTCCCGCCCATTCTTCCTTCTCGTCCAACGACAGGCCTCCTTCTATCTTGTGCCTGCCTCACCTGTGACATCATCCCACAATTCTGTACCCCAGTTTAAAATTGGATTATTTGGTTCTTGATATCAAATTCCTTGAGTTCTTTGTATATTTTGGATATTAGTCCTCTATTGGATTTGGAGTTGGTAAAAATCTTTTCCCATTCTGTAGGCTGCCACTTTGTCCAACTGATGGTGTCCTGTGCCTTACAGAAACCTTTCAGTTTCTTGAGGTTCAATTTATTAATTGTAGATCTTAGTGCCTGCTCTGTCAGTGCTCTCTTGAGAAAGTCATCTCCCATGACAAAGCATTCAAGTTTATTCATCACTTACTCTTCTGTTGGGTTCAGTGTACCTGGTTTTATGCTGAGGTCTTTGATCTACTTGGGTTTGAGTTTTATTCAGGGTGCTAAACATGAATCTATTTGCATTCTTCTACAAGCAGACATCCAGTTTGACCAGCACCATTTGCTGTTCCAATATGTATTTCTGACTTCTTTATAAAAACTCAAGTGTCCATAGGTACATGGACTTACATCTTAGTCTTCAATTCGTTGATGAATGTGTCTCTTTTTATGCCAGTACCATGCTGTTTTTACTATTATAGCTTTGTAGTATAACTTGAGATCAGAAATGGTGAGATCTCCTTCAGTTGCCTTATCGTTCAGGATTGTTTTTAACTATCCTGGTTTTTGTTTCGGGGTGTGCGTGTGCATGTGCGTGTGCATGTGCATGTGCATGTGTGTGCTTGTATGTTTCCATATGAAGTTGTCCTTTTAAGATCTGTGAAGAACTATGTTGAAATTTTGATGGAGACTGTATTCAATCTGTAGATTGCTTTTGATAGGGTGGTCATCTTTACTATGTTAATCTTACCAATGCACAAGCATGGGAGATCTTTCTATCATCTGATGTCTTCTACAATTTCTTTCTTGAAAGATTTGGAACTTTTATCATGCAAGTTTTTAAATTTCCTTGGGTAAGATGACCTTAAACTATTCTATATTATTTAAGGCTATTATTTCCCGATTTCTTTTTCAGTCTGTCATTTATATATAGGAAAGCTAATGATATTTTGGGTGAATTTTGTATCCAGATGCTTTCCTGAAAGTGTTTATCAACTGTATGAGATCCCTGGTGGAATTTTTAGGGTCACTTATGCATACTATCATATCATCTTCAAATAAAGATTCTCTGACGTTTTCCTTCCCAGTTTGTATTCCCCCGATCTCCTTCAGCCTTCTTGCTCTAGATAAGACTTCAAGTTTTGTATTGAATAGATATGGAGAGAGCAGATAACTTTGTCTCGTTTCTCATTTTAGTGGAATTCCTTTGAATTTCTCTCCATTTAAGTTGAAACTGTGAGTTTGCCGTAAACAATCTTCATTATGTTGAGGCCCTTGTTTTCCTAATCTCTCCAGGACTTCATCGTGAAGAGGAGCTGGGTTTGTCAAAGGCCTTTCTGCATCTGATGGGATGGTCATGTGGTTTGTTTTCTCTCTCTGTTTGTTTATAGTGTATTACTTTTGTTGATTTTCTTTATTCTGAGCTATCCATACAGCTATAGGATGAAGCCTACCTACTTGTGTTAGGGTTCAATAATTACTAAAGAATGATACCTCAGACTCGAATTGTATGCAAAGGCAAAGAATGTTTATTCAGCTAAATTTCCTGTATGTAGGGGTAACCCCATCAGGAAATGGAAACCTCTGGTGGACTGGCAGGCCCAGCTTTTATTGTCAATTAGGGGAATTCGAGGAAGGGGTCCACATGCCCTTTTACCTTGATTGGTTAGCTCTCTCTCTAGGGGTCTGACTGACTCTACAATTGGCTAGGCTCTAGCAACTTCCCAGGGGGTTGCTTGCTCATTCTAACTACCTGTTCTCAGGTCTGTCGACACGGTGTCCTCGGATTGGCTGCCCACAGCTGTGGTTAGCTAACCACAGGTTCCAGGTTCTCATTTCTGGGAAACAGAAACTTAAGCCTTGTCTCCCAAACTGTTAGTTTGCAGCCTGGTGTGGGATCAGCCTGGCTCTCTTAGTCCCTTCCCTTGATCATGGTGAATGATATTTTTGATGTGTTCTCGGTTTCAGTTTGCAAATATTTTATTGTGTATTTTTGCATCTATGTTCACAAGGGAAATTGGTCTGTAATTCTCTTTCGATTCAACTTGTTGACTCTTTGTGTTGTTTCTGTATCAGGGTAACTGTGGCCTTATAAAATGAATTGGGCAATGTCCCTTGTGTTTCTGTTTTGTGAAATAGTTTGAGGAGTATTGGCATTAACTCTTCTTTGAAAGTCTGGTAGAATTCTGTGGTAAAACCATCTGGCCTTGACCTTTTTTTGGCTAGGAGATTTTAAACGACTGCTTCTATTTCACTAGGAGTTCTAGATTTGTTTAAATTGTTTACCTGATCTTCATTTAACTTTAGTAAGTGATAGCTATAAAGAAAATTATCCATTTCTTTTAGATTTTCCAATTTGGGGGAGTACAGGGTTTTAAAGTATCTCCTTGTGATTCTCTAGGTTTCCTCATTGTCTGTTGTTATGTCCCCTTTTTCATTTCTAATTTTATTAATTTGTGTATTCTCTTTCCACTTATAGTTAGTTTGGATAAGGGTTTATATTGTTGATATTCTTAAAGAACCATCTCTCTGTTTTATTGATTATTTGTATTGCTCTCTGTTTCTATTTCATTGATTTAGCCTCAGTTTGATTATGTCCAGCCTTGTTCCACAACCTCCAGGTGTACTGTTAAGTTGCTAGGATGAGATCTCTTCAGTTTTGTTCTTGTGTTTATTTTGTTGTAAGCTTTCCATTGTTTCTGTTGCCATTGATGTCAGCTTTACTCTGTAGCGGTCTGATAAGATACAGGGAGTTATTTAAATTTCTTTGTATCTAGTGAGCCTTGCTTTGTGTCTGAGTATGTGGTGAGTTTTTGAGAAAGTTCCATAAGGATATATATTGCGTAAATGTCTGTGAGGTTCATTTGGCTTATGTTGTCTGTTAGCGCTAGCATTCCTTTCTTTAGTTTTTGTCTAGGACACCTGTCTATTGGTGAGAGTTGGGTCATGAAGTCTCCCATGTCAGTGCATGAAATGTCTGTTACCAGAAGTATTGTACAGGTTCACCCCATCCTCACCAAAGTTCTGATGGCCAGAATTCTAACACAAACATGGGAATGAAATCCCAAGACTCGTGGAAGACAGTGGTACCGGGAACCTGGTTTCAAATGATACGGCAAAGCCATCAAAGTGGCAGGATCACGGATCATCCAAGTAGGTCAGTGGCACAGAGGACCAAGAAATCAACCCACAGAGCTACACCCATGTGATTCTCTGTAACACTGCTGTGAACATGCTGGAAAGCCATTCCGTTCAGTGAACAGTGCTGGGGAGATGAGTGTGCACAGGTACAGGAACAAAGCTAGACCCCTGCCCTTCACTCCACACAGGCATAACTCAGAATGAGTCAGAGACCTTAATGGAAGACCCAAAACTTTGAAACTACTAGAACAGGGGCTCTCCACCTTCTGAATGCTGTGACCCTCTAATACAGTTCTTCATGTCGTGGTGACTTCAACCATATAATTTCTTCATTTGCTTCTTACAACTGTAGTTTTCTTCTGTCGTGAATCATTCTGTACATACCTGGGATGCAGGGAATCTGATTCCTGACCTGCATGAGGGTATGGTCCACAAGCTGGGGCACTCGGAGACTCCAATTTCAAAGGAAATGAAGCCCTCTGCCATCCAGCTTATAGAGAACAACCGTAACAAATTAGCAAGTTCTCAGGTCAATCTAAAGTCATTTCTAATGAAGATTCTGGGTAGGCTCCATCTCTGATGGGCCTCAGTCTCCACTCTGCCTCACTGATTCTCACTAAAGGTGGTGTTCTGGGACACCCCTCATTAATTAAGTAACCGGTTTCCAAGAGTTAAGTTCTGACTCTCCCTTCTGTGTTTCCCCACTTAGGCGTTTCTGGCTGAAATGCAGATGGTGACCGAAACTCTTCAATACCTTGTCCAGAGGCCTGAAGATTATCTGGAGAACATTGAAGTCACCGTGAAGCTTTACAAGGAGCTTCTCCTCAATGCTTTAGAGGTGAGAAGGAGACATCGCTGAACTGGCAGCGTTGACATCTGGGCTCTGCCTGGGGTTAAATGGTTTTCGAGCGTCTTCGATGAAAATCCTCAGAAAAAGCTTTTGTTTCTAAAGGTGTGCTTAGTGTGTGCTTATTGTACACGTGTGCATGTTTGTGTATGTGTGTGTGTGCGTGTTACACATTCATGTGCACCGCGTGTATTCAGAAGCCTTTGGAGGCCAGTAGAGGGTACAGGATCCCTGGACAGAAGCTACAGCCATTGTGAGCCACCTTGTGGGTGCTAGGAATTGAACTCGGATCCTTTGCAAAAGCAGTAGTGCTTTAACCACAGAGCCATCCGTCCATCCTGCCCGCCAAGTCTCTTTCTCACAACCATGTTATTCTCCTCCTTCAAAGCCCCTCCATGCCGCTCAGGATAAGGTAAACATAATTTTCAAAAGTCGCCAGGCTGTTTATGGAGATGGGAATATGACCACGGGCCCGCCAGCAAGATGAAAAGTGAAAACAGATGCTGTCTTTATTCAATTCAGTCTGTCAGACTATGAAAGCTAAAACAGGCAGTAACCTGAGGAGAGGATGCCCAGCCTCTGCATTGCTTGTGAGACTTCTGAACTATACATTATACCTGCTGACATCCAACCCTGCTTTTGGAAGGAGCCTGTTCATTTTCAGCCTATTTATTATCAGTGTCTAAGGATACGGTCAGAGATGCCCTGCGTGCAACACGTCTGTCAACAATGAGCATGGGGGATAACGAACAGGAGGGTGGAAAGCGTGTTTGCCTGAATTCCCTCAGTGGCTGCCGTCAGTCCAGTCACATTGGAAATTATTGAAGAAAAACGTTTAGCTTTAAGGATAAGTAAAACGACTTTAAAACAACTAATAAGATACTAATTAGTATAATCTACTAATAGCAAAGGGTTGTTAAATAGCTGTTGTAGCCACAGCATGTGATCCCACACAACTGTGAGGATGGGATGTTCTCATAATCTTGGAAAGAGATGGGGAAATATTGACTATAACGTTTAGCGGGCAAGTAGGCGCTGGAGTTTCTTTGCTATCAAATATGCAACAGCATTTCTTTCGCAGCACACAAAATGGGTGGGGAACAGTGGTAAAGCCCTTTCAGTGAACGGACTAAAGATGTTTTACTTTGTATTCTTCTGTTCCGTACATTTTCTATAAAGTGGTATGCCCTAAAGTAATAGAAGGGGCAGCACGAAGCTTCATGCTACTGTTATGAAGAAAGTACACGATTTAAATTTCAATCAGCTTCTTCCGTGCTTTCAAAACCAAGCAGCAAAGTCGTGTGCTGCAAAATGTCCCCAAAACCTTCTCTATCGGGAAGAACATCGGGAAGAACTTTTAAACTTTAGAATAGCGGAAAACATGAGGGAAAAAATATAGGGGCAGGAGCATGGGTGGGTGGGGGCGTGGCCATAGCTCAGCGACCAAGCCCACCACTGCACCTCGAGCACATGGCCCTGGTAGGCAGGCTAGCTCTGCCTGTGCGAAGATCTGTTGTACACAGCAAATGACCACACTGTACCCTGCATATGATGCACGAATTAGCTCTTAAGACTTCCTCACAGTGCATTAAGAGTCTCCCCTCGTATTCAGCTTGCCTTTTGATTTTTCTCCAGGAGGTAATGGCTGAGCATAACCCGCAGTATCTCATCGAGCTGGATGGGAATAAGCCACCGGAGGAGCTCTTCCTGGTGAGTGTAGTGTGCGGCACATGCCTCGCGGTTGAGAAATTCTGAAACGTTTCCGGCTTGGGCTCGTTTTATGAGGGGTTCTGTTTCTAGGGTATTACCGTGAACTTTTGTTTCAACACTTTAAACTTCCGTGTTGCGTTTGTTCATCTGCTCATGTTGAAGGCAAAACAACAGTTGAATTTAAAACTTCTCTAAGGCTACAGTGCCTCCAAGAAAAGTAAAAGCAAATGGCACGCGACAGGATGCTGACATCCAGTCAGTGAGGGCGTGGATGCTGGCATCCACAGTCATTGAGGGTGTGCAACTTACAACCGGAACAGATGCTACTTTACCCACTACAATGGCCGAAGCTTTTTGTTGGGAATAAAATTCTAGGTCTAATGCCTAGTGCCACATATTAATTAATAACACAAACACAATAACTATTTTTTAAATCTCATACACATCTAGCATAATATTGATTATGGGAAAGAAGCTGATGAATCCATCAGTCCCTCCCCTTATATAAGCATGCAATCTAGTAGGAAAATAAGTTCACAAACGGCAGTTTGCATTACAGTCACAAGCGTAAGGTAGTTCAGGGGCTTGTGCTAGAAGGAGAGCGCCTGATGCTCATCTGGGTGGATTCCACTCAAGGAGGAGTAAGAATTAGACCCTGAAGGCTTGGTGGAGGAGGGGATGGGACACATTCTCTGCTGAGGGAAGAGTCTATACAAATGCCCATGGATCAGAAAGAACAGGAACCAACCTTAGGGCTGAGACCAGGATAAGGTAGGAAGTGTGGGGTAGTCCCAGAGTTCTATAGAACCAGTTCTATAGAACGCTGTCAGTGGAAGAGTTCAGATCTCATCATGAGGGAACGGGCAACCAGTGAAAGGTTTAAAACCAGGAACAAAAGAAAATCTACCCAGCTCGACACATGAGGAAAAAGAAAAGGAGACACAAACTGGTGGTAAGTTGACTACCTGTGGTTCTCACGGTCAATCCAGCAGAAAATGGTGGCCTAACCTACCCTGGTAATGAGCAGAATTGTGCAAAAGAGGTAGTGTGAGGACTGCTTCAGGAGGTGTGCCTGGTGGGACCGACCTGGTCAGCAACTTAGCAAGGGGACGAAGGGGAAGAGTGAAGACAATGTCTGATCACAGGTAGCACCATGATCAGGATACCTAAGTGGTGGGGCCAGACCAGGGACAAATAAGACCTCACGTGGGACAAGTGCCTACAAGGCTACAAAGCTCTCTCTCCTCTTTGCCAAAGCCAGTGGTCATGTTCAGTCCTCTTCTAATTAGATCTAACAGCGACATCTGCCACAGCTGTTCTCTGTGGTTCTCATACCAGTGTGACGTCAGCGGGAGAGAGAGCACAGCTATGCACTGCAGTGTGAAATCAGAGGGACAGAGAGAGAGAGAGAGAGAGAGAGAGAGAGAGAGAGAGAGAGAGAAACAGCCATGCACTGCAGTGCGACATCAGAGAGAGCATATAGCCAAGCATATACAAGCCACCAAGGAACACCAGCAAACTGGAACTGGGGCCCACTTATTCCAGTGCTTGCCTAGCAGCATGAAACTGCAGGTCTCATCTCCTATACAGTGCACTGTGTGGTGCCATATGCCTGCAATCCCAGCACTGAGGAAGGAGAGACAGGCAGCCCTCAATGCAAAATCACCCTCAACCACAGAACAAGTTCAAGGATAGCCTGACATGCATGAAACTTGGCCTCAAAAAACCAACATTTTTCATATATATTTATATAATATATACCACATACATTTAAATATATGTAATACATTTTATATTATGTAATATATTTTATAAACACATATTATGTAATATATAATAAAATAAATACATATATTTAAATAATATATGTTTATACAATATATATCATCTAATAGGTAATATAAAATTATATATAATATGTGTAACATCATATATAAGTATCTTATATTTGAATTTACTTATACATATTAAGTAGTTTAATATTATGTATATCTATATCTATATATTATAAATATGCTATATTTATAATATATTACATAAATATCATATTTATATATCTTAAATTTATATATTATATTTATGATATATGGATTTATAAATGTATATTATGTGTTTTACATATTTCTATATTATCTGCAATATATTGCTATGTATGTATATGCATACATATAAATATGCATACATATAAATATGCATATAGATAGATAGATAGATAGATAGATAGATAGATAGATAGATAGATAGATAGATAGATATGTAAAGGAAACACCAAAGATCTCGGCGATGCATAGAAGCCGGGGAAGACTGAGAGTAGATTCCACACAGAATCTTGGAAGAAGCATGAGCCCACGACTTTTTCATAACATTTGCCATGCTCAAGTGCCAACGAGAGCAAACGTTCTTTCCTCACACTCAGACGGTCATAGAGCGGCTGAAGTACTTGAACGTGCGGCGGGCGGCCATCATAACCAAGCTTCAGGGCACAGAAGAGGAGATGACGGACATAATCGACACTGTAAGTTCAACCAACCGGCCTGAACGCATACTGCTCCACCTTACCGTGTCCCAGCATCTCCTAAGGTCCAAGGGATAGCGCTCTCTCCATAAAGATATCCCTTCGGGGAGTGAAGGGGTGGCCCAGTGGCTAAGAGCACTGGCTGCCCTTCCAAAGGTCCTGAGGTCATGAGTTCGATTCCCAGCAGCTACATGGTGACTCTTAACCATCTGTAATGGGATCTGGTGCCCTCTTTTGGCATGCAAGTATGCATGCAGATAGAGAAGTCATGTGATATATGTATATATATACATGTATATGTATATATATATATATAATTTTAAAAAGACATCTAGGAAGAAGCTACAGTCTGAGCACAATATTATTTGTGATATTAACTCCAGTAAAAGAGATGTCTGAATAAGAGACACAAGCACTGTTAGTTTGAGGGTTTGATGTACCTGGGGAAGACTAACTTAGCCTATGTGCATAGAAAATTTGATATAGTGGAATTGTAAGTAGATCCCAAAATTCAAATAGGCCAATAGTCGCAGAAGTCGTTTTGATATGCGGCACGACAAAGCCCAGAGGTCACGGCAGGTCAGTGCAGGTGGACTCGGGTACAGCAGAAGAAGGGAGGTGGGCACAGAGTCTGGGGAAGCAGTTATGGGAGCTTTTGCCCTGCTTTGCTTTGATGCCATGAGTTGTGAATGTGTTCATCAGAATGGCTCATCTCCGTGGTCCAAAATGATGGCCAATTAATTCTGAGAGCCTTGTGGGAATGGAGAGATAGCTCAGTTGTTTCGAGTGCAAACTACTCCAGATAGAGTTCCCAGTGCCCATCTGTGACTCCAGTTCCAGACAATCTGATCCCCTTTTCTGACCACCTTGGGCAGCAGCTGTGACCCTCATTCACCCTGGGGGTCATAGGCCAATATTGGCCACGGAGGGAAAAGAAAGCAGAAAGAGAGACTGGGGGTCAGGAAGCCTTGTGAGTACATAGAAGACACCTAGGGAGCAGCCAGTCACCGGGAGGCAGATCGGCTTTACTTGGCCTATATAATTTGGGGGACTCGGGGTAGGAACATCCAGGATGGGCAAAGGTCACTGGCTGAGGGCTCAGGGACTGTACTGCCTCAGCAGCGTGGAGAAGCACTTCAGGAATCTCAGGTGCCAACAGAACGGGTTCTTATCAGGAGAAAGGAAGTCGAACCTGTAATCTAACTGAGGCCATGTGACAGTCCACAGGTAGGGACGTGTGCGTGCGCGCGTGTGTGTGTGTACATGTGTGTGTGCGCGCGTGTGTCTGTGTACCTGTGCGCATACGTGTCTGTGAGTGTGAGTATGAGTTTATGTGTGTATGGGTGTGTTTGCATGTATGTGTGTGTGTGTGAGTGTGACTGTATGCGTGTGTGTGCATGTGCACCTATGTGTGTGACTGTGTGTATGTGTGCAAGTGTGTGTGTGTGAGTGTGTATGTATGTGTGTGTGTCCATGTGCACGTATATGTGTGTGAGCGTGAGTGTGCGTATGTGTGCAACTCTTATAAAGGACTGCATTTAACTGGGGCTGGCTCACAGTTCAGAGGCTCACCCCAGTATCATCATGGCAGGAAGCATGGCATTGTCCAGGCAGGCATGGCGCTGGAGGAGCTGAGAGTTCCACATTTTCATCCAAAGGAAGCCAGGAGCAGACACCTACTCCAACAAGGCCACACCTAACAGTGCCATTCCCTGGGCCAAGCATATTCAAATCACCACACGCCCCCAAAGCCAAAATGTGCATTCTAAACTGTTCCTTAAATAGTAAACTGCAATCAAATAAAGGTCAAATATTTGGTACCGCCGATGTCTGCAAAGCTTAGGTTCGTGTTCCTAAGGATAGTGTCTGCGGTTCACAGGAAGAGCTGTTCCGCACGGTGTCGTCTTATAAACTCATGGGGCCAAGGTATCGATGGAACCGAAGCAAGTGGGCGCGGGCTTGCCCGGTGTCCTTAAAGGATGGGAACATTTATCCAGGAGCAGCAGACTTTTCCGTGAGGTTAGTAAGCTTTCCAGAGCCTACGTTTTAAAGCTGCCCGTGGCACTTTAAATTGCTTACTCTCGCGGTGTGTTTTAAGTTTTCTAGGTAAAATGTACTGCCTTTCTTCGGAGGAAACATTAAAATTGTTCTTGCTGAACCCCCGTCCCTTCCTCCTACCACCTATGCCGTTGCCACCTTGCAAAGTCTTTATATTTGGACCCAACCACTCAGGGAAAACGACACTGGCCAACCTGATTGCAGAACACTTCAAAGCAAAGGTAACTACTTGTGGAGCCCCTGTTTTCTGTAAAATTCTGTAGAATTTTAGTTGAGCTTGGTTTTCATAACTTTCCATCGGGCACTGGGGTTGCTGTGCGGAAGGCATCCTCCGGATTGTCAGAGAGAGCCTCAGGAAGGTAAGCCAGGTGGCCCTGGAGAGAAGACAGGGGCAATCAGGACACACCCACGCCGGGGCTCACCCACAGTCCTTAGGAGCCTGCAACTCATTTGCAAGTTCCAGTTGAACCCAAAATCACTAACAGAAGTTGGGGAAGAAATAGAGACCAAAAGACAAAATACAAAGAAGCAGTGTAACAAAATTTTGGTTCTTTGTAAAAATAAACAAGTTAAAAAAACAAAAACAAAAACAAAAAACCTCTTAGCCCAAGGAAAAGAAAGGGGGAGCAGTAGGGTTTTTTTTGTTTGTTTGGGTTTTTTTTTGGTTTTGTTTTTTTGTTTTTTTTTTTTATAAATTTATTTATTATATATACTATAGCTGTCTTCAGATACACCAGAAGAGGGCATCAGATCTCCTTACAGATGGTTGTGAGCCACCATGTGGTTGCTGGGAACTGAACTCATGACCTCTGGAAGAGCAGTCGGGTGCTCTTAACCGCTGAGCCATCTCTCCAGCCCCGGGAGCAGTAGTTTTAAAACAAAAAACAGATATGGAAAAGGGGGCAAATGCCATTAAAAATGAAACAGTAACCACAAAATGGTAGAAAATATCTGTACTGTTTATAAAACAAAAAAATGACACCCAAACATGAACACTGTAAGAAACTTCTAAAATATAAGAAATACAATAAAAAAATGGTCAAGATAGATGAACACCCATTTCAAAAAGGCAGTATCTGAGTGTCCGATAAACATGGAAATGTTTGACTTCCCTAGTCACCGGGTAAACAAGACATTATCAGACACACAGCAGCATGGTTAAAATGAGGGGGATTTGCTTTAGGAAGTGTTGGCGGGGATATGGAATAATGACAGCCACTGTAGTCAGCCGTGGGGTTATACGTTAGAGGAGTAGTTTGGAATTATCTGTTCATATGCAGGAGCACATGCACACTCTTAAGTACCAACAACAGTCCAACCAAGTAGATGGATTTCCAGAGCATGAATAAGTGCGTGTGTGCAAAAGACGCACACGGCGTTGTGTACTGCTCCTAAGACACTAACCGGAAAGACCCGAGACTTGTTCTCCCCGGGTTACTCTGCTGTGTCTCTGCACGTGTCAGCCATTCCATCTGTGACTCTGAGGGCCAGTATGCATGGAACGCACAAGCACACGTGAAGGTACGACACCTCTGCATACAGGGAAAGGAAACGAGGAGGCTGAGGCAGCAGCTCGGTGCTTAAGAGCACTCCCTGTTTGTGCAGAGGATCCGGGTTTGGGGCCCAGCACCACCCAGCAGTGCAGGAGCATCCACACTCCAGTTTCAAAAGACCTAACGCCTTCTTCTGACCTCTGAGGGTGCCAAGCACATACATGGTGCACATCTATGCGTGAAGTCAAGCAACTCGTACACATAAAATAAATTATCGTTATTATTAAGAAGAGGTGGCTGGAGAAATGGCTCAGTGGTGAAGAACAACACCTGATCTTTCTGGGATCCAAATTTACTTCCTGGCACCCATATGAGGGGGCTCGCAACCACCTGTAAGCCCAGCTCCAGGGGATCTGATGCCTCTGACCTCTACAGGCACCTGCACTCATGCGCATGCACCCACACACCATATCCCCCCACACACACAGCTAAAAATAATAAAAATGATGCTTTAAATTTTGAAAATAAATGGGGTTGTTTTAAAAAATCAGTGAATTCTGTACATGATTCCAAAGATGCTTCAAGTAGTGTCTACTTTTAGGAAGCAGGTCAATAGGTAGGTAATTAGATAGATAGATAGATAGATAGATAGATAGATAGATAGATAGATAGATAGATAGATAGATAATTAGATAGGAAGGTAGGTAGGTAGATAGATAGATAGATAGATAGATAGATAGATAGATAGATAGATAGATAGGAAGGAAGGAAGGAGAAATGTGTCTTACGTCTACAGTACCCCGTGATTGCTCTCGTCTTGATTACTTCTGCAGGTAATTGACTATGCCATGATTACTTCTGCAGGTAATTGACTATGCCATGATTACTTCTGCAGGTGATTGACTATGCCACGCTTGTCCAGCCACGTTTTGACAGTGCCCGTGATAAGCTAATTAAAGACACCATAAGCGAGGCCACCAACACGGCCATCAAACTCGTGAAAGAGAGGCTCCTGAATGACTTGCGAGTCAAAAAGCAAGGTGAAGCATTTTCCCGCCACAAACCGTGTCTCTCAGTGAATGACTAAGCCCGGCTAAGCCTGGCTAAGGCGGGAGTCGGGTTGGGGGAAACTGACTCACACCCACAAAAGTTCACTCCTATAACTCGTGCTTGTGAAAGAGGATGTTTCCAGCTCTTACCTCTTCACGGGTCTCCTTGCTGACCAGAGGCCGAGAGTGTTTGTGACTTTATCCTCACTGGTAGTCAAACAAGCCTTCACCTTGGAATGCTGGTCCAGCCCACACGCCTGCCAGCCTGGATGTAGCTCGGCCTCCTACTGGGGCTCTGGTGGGAGCTTGAGTGAGGACTCTCCACAGTTCTCTGGCTTTACTGGTGGCAGCTAAATTACTCTGACGCTAACCCAGTCAGCGCAGAGAAGACACTTGGACCCTCCTTTCCAAAACCCAGCTCCCAACAAAATTCCTCACTCCTGCCCAGGATATTTTAGGATAGACTCAAAAGTGGGCTTGGTTTTTCTCTAGGAAAATGACAGTTCTTATTTCATGATGATTTTTGTAATTCATAGATGGGTTCAGAAGAATTCATATCTCTAGTTGTTTCCATACACACACACACACACACACACACACACACACACACACACACACACACGTACACACACGTACACATACACACATACATATATATGTCTGGCCTGGAGCTACGGAGAACCTTCAGTCCTCCTCCGTCCTGTCGAGCCCTTGGATTGCACTGTGAACCACCATGCCTGTCATAACAGAATAGCCTTGGCTCAGTACTGCACCTATGGGAGCGTTCTCACGCTTAAAGATCTGTATCCAAACCCTGAGACCAACTCCAATACTTTTAAACTAGATTCTGTGGCCACTGGTAAATTTCACAGAGCCTCCGGAAGCATAACACCACCTCATACAGCCTTCTGGGTATTCATTTCAATATTCTTTTCCTGATAAAACACGATCATTATGGAAATAATAATACATAGTATTTATTCAGCATTTACTACCTGATAAAGCTATGCCGGCTACCTTGCGTATATGACCTATGTCATCCTCATAAGAGACCTACAAAATAAATCTTTAAATTTTTAAGTTTTAAAATTAGATTTTTAAATAAATCTTTGATTTCAGTAGACAAAGGAATGCAGACGAAAGAAGCATTTGTAGACCTTGCCCACAAAGACACCGGTGAATGTCTGAGGTGAATGTCTGAGGTGAATGTCTGAGGTGAATGTCTGAGATGAATGTCTGAGGTGAATGTCTGAGGTGAATGTCTGAGGTTTATATCACTGTCTAGAGTAGAGGGCGGCAGGCGGTCTGTCGTGGGTGCGGAAAGCCACTTAGTGGCCACCCCATCCTGCTACATATAACTTAAAGGCTCTCCCCTGTGTTTCTCCTTAAGAATGTTTCTTGTCTTGTCAGCATCTAGCAAGATAACCTTAAAGATTTTTACTCTTTAACCTGTTTGTTTGACCAGCCATACTACACTCCAACAACAAGTTGTGTCTGGGTTTCTAAGACACATCTTACACAGTCATGGTAAAGGAAACTATTTAAAGTCCTGTTTATCGAGCACCCTTTCTCAATATTCACAGTGTAACTAGTTTATCGTCATTCTTGTGCACTGTAAGATCTTTGTTATTAGAAGTATTTTTGCTTGTTATTTGTTGTACTTTTACTGAGCAAGAATGAACCCGCCTTCTTATGTCGCCCATCTTGTTTCTGATTAGCCTATGAGCTGTTAAAAGAATCCATCTTTCTACCCAAAGAACCTTTTGTTTTTAAGAGCCAGGACTGGGACGGCATGGCTCCCCGTGTCCATCCGGATGATCTAGAAGGAATGTATAGGTTTAGCGTATAACTTTCCAAATGCAAAAATGTGACTGTGCATCGTGCTCATGACCACTTAAAGCTGGGAGGAGGGTGGGAACTGTTAGCCCACGAGTCATTCATTTTATTCAACAAACACTTGAGTGTTTTCTTTGCAGTAGAAAAACGGTAAGAGTTTCCATACTCTTGATGCTTACATTTTAGTAGAGAGTGGAGAGAAAAAAGAGGAAGGAAGGAGAGAGGGGGAGAAAGGGAGGGAGGGAGGGGAGAGAGGGAGGGAGGGAGGGAGGGAGGGAGGGAAGGAGAGGAGGAAGGAAACATGTAAGATGAGACGGTGCGCGCAGCATGAGAGTGGGGTGCTATAGCCTTGCCATAACCCCCCCTTGTCAGAGTGAAGACACTAGATTGGAATTAAACCTGTCTTTCATGATTGTCACAATCTGCAGTAATTCCTCTTACACGAAATTATGAGAATAAAACATAAGTTTTGAAGCTTTTCATAAAATGTCTTCCCCACTGGAACATACAAGTAGATAGTTTCCTATCTCCTGTGAACTTAAAAAGTCTGCTAAAATTCACTGACTATTCCAAGTCTGACAATAAAATTAACCTTAACACTTCTGATTTGGGAGCGCTAACCCCTCATCTATTTAAGACGAGTTGTCAAGGGAGACTAGTGAAGGTTTTTAAATCACAAACTATGTAAAATGAAACAAAGGTTAGCCACCAACAGAGACTCCCTATGTCCACACCAGCTAATGTCCACGGATGCTTTGAATTTAACCATCCTCATTTGGCCTAAGAAAATAGGAGACACAGCCTTACAGAACAGTCAAAACTGAAACCAAGTCTGTCGGACCCAGAGGTAACCTTGTAAGGCTCTGCCAACCTCTTTGTCTTCACAACTGCCTTCCTTCAGCACAGCCATTTGTCTTTCAGAGGAGAAGACCTTGAAGGAACTGCGAATGCACTATACAAAAAAAGAGTACGAAGACTTCTCGGATTATAAAAAGACAAAAAGTTCTGAAGACTTTCCACCCTCTGCAGACGACCCAGGTAAAAGCACACTGCCTGACCCTGTCGAGGAAGGTCCCTCCTAGCGTATGTAGTGAGCCAATACTGTTCCTTCTTTTGCCACAGAAGCTCAAGGCTCCAGGAACGTAAGCGCCTTAGAGATTGGCCCGGAAGACAAGTCAAAGTCAGAGAACACCATTTCCGGGGACACTGACAAAGATGGTAAGGAAATACACTGCCAAGAAAACCTCTGTGGACCTTAGTCCGTTTGTTTTCTATTTGGCCGTCCTATGGGAGCTCAAAACTCAAACACAAACGTAGAAAACCATCAGGAGGGGGGAAAAAGACAGGTTCACTCTTGAAGATTTCCACAAAGCAGCTACAGCACAGAGTAGATTCACCAAAGCGCAGAAGAGACAGAGAAACCGAGGAGTTACACGCGAGCAGAACCCCAAGATTAATGTCACACAATCATTTTCATATGACCACACATTCCTTCTTGAAACCACTCTACTCACTCTGATATATTCTGGACCCCGAGTGTCATAAACCCACAATTGCAGTTGTAAAATGTCAGCACCATTGGCTGTGTTCTCACACCTTATACATTGTTGTGTTCGAATGCTAAACTCCTGACAGCCTATACTAGCACACGATGTAACAGTATGCAACTATGTCTGTTATGTCATCCCACAGGAGCCGCCAGGTCTAGCCTCTGCCACTCTTGAATAACAGTACACCAGGCATTAAATTGCTAGGAAACATTTTAATCCTGGTCCTAAAGAACTCCATGATTTGTATGACTACATTGTGGCTTAGCCATTAGATACCAGTGTGTTTTACTTTATGAATGTGTGTGTGCATACACGCATGCACGTGTGTGTGGTTACAGGCGTGCAAGAGCCCACAGGGGCCAGAAGACAGTGTCAGATCCACTGGGCCTGGAGTTACAGGCAGTGCCCGACACCTGTGTATACGCTGGGCCACGTCTCCCGTTCTTTATATTATAAATCTGTGTTACTTTTGTTTGCTACCCTGAATAATGTTTCAATGCCTTTTTAGTAAGAGTTTCACCTGGATACTAACATTAGCAGAACTACAGAAAATTGTTTTGCAGGAAAGCTATTCCAAATTGTATTTCCTCCATTAACACACAGACCTATCTCATCTTGCTCAGGGTTTTTCCTTCAGAGTTACAGGAATTTTTACTTCCGAAGCTGTTTAAGCTTTGCTCGCCGCATATTTCATTTTACTTGGGTAGTAATTTTCACTTTTCATCGATTTTCTAAATTGTTTTATCAACTGTTTTATTTCTTCAAAAACATTCCACGTTAGTCCCTGATTTTTCAGGGTCTTTTTTTTTTTTCCTTTCAAAATTGAGTAGTTTGCTTACTAAATCATCTTGCTATGTTAGGATTCGCGGAGGCATCTTCCAAAATCAACTAATTGCTTTTCTATTATTAATTTACGTCCTTACTTCCAAGATTTGAACGTTTTGCTCCAGCGTTCTGGTTTTTGCGAGAGTTTTCTGTTCGGGTGATTTTGTTGCTGCCGCTGTTGCTGATATCAATAATGTGACGTACAATGTGAATCTTAACTTTGTTGCCAAGAAAACCTCTGTGGATCGTAGTTCGTTTGTTTTCTATTTGGCCGGCCTATGGGAGCTCAATTCGAACATACATGCTTTTCCTGGTTATTATTTCAAGCTAGTAAGGACTGGCTGGGCACTGTTAGAAACTCCTATGTGTTGCCCTCCTACACACACGCACACACACACACACAGACACACACGCATGCACACACACACACATGTACACACACGCACACACATAGGCACTCACACACACATGTACATGTATATACCTTTCACAGCAGGCCACCCATACTTTCAGACCATCAAAGTGGCTGCTGGGAGCCCCACCTCTTTTACTGGTGACTTTACTCAACAATCTACAGTCCTTTCCAGAGACTGTCCCTTTCCTTTGTGGACCAAGTGTCCAACATAGAAGCAGGTACCATGTCTACCCACAGCACAGTGCCAGTATTGACAGCCGATCTCCTTAAGGCCAACTGAGAGGCCACGGCATCTGGAATGGGAGACTGCTGCCTCAGAAAGGGCACACCTGTATGTGTGTTTGTTCGCTCGCATGCCTTGCCTGCTTTAGTTTCACTGCCAATATATCAAACTAAAATCCTAACTTTGTTACAAGTTATTTTTTCTGCAGACAGATATGGTTGCCCATTTGAATGTTATGGCCCTTGTCTGAATTGTGTCACAACCATGAGTCCTGAGTCCCCAAGCCTATCCTGAACTCTTCTTCCGAATCCAAGCACGTATTGTCCTAATGCTCATCTTAAGTTCTTAGCCATGCTTCACCCCCAGATGGAAAAGAAATCAGTGGCACGTCCGCAGTTAGCAGGAAGAGGTCCCGAGACCTTCAAGAAGAGAATTAGAGCTCAGGCAAGAGGAAATTAGTATCTGGTCATTGGGTGCTCTTAAATGTGGTCTCCCAAGATTTCAGTGTCTCTTTTGGAATTTAGAAGGAAAAATATGATTTAAAAGACAAAACCACTATTGCACACAATGTACGCCCGTGTGTGTGTGTGTGTGTGTGTGTGTGTGTGTGTGTGTGTGTGTGAGTGTGTGTTGGGAATCAGACCTATGACCTTGCTTATTCTAGGTAAAGACCCCACCCCAAGCATTGTCTTTAAGGGGTCCTAAAGCATGAACAACTGTACACGCGTGAACACAGGAAAAATAACACAACATATTGTTCTAGTGAGAAGAGCATTTGGAAAATGGATGCTCTACCATCCTCGGTGTGTGGTTACTATGGTAACCCGGGCATGATTTCTGCTCTCAGGCCATAGCAGAAAGAAGGGGGGTCGGGGGGAGCAAGAAGTGAACGCTGGCTGTCATTTAGCCGAGTTCTCTTAAAGAACTGGCAGGAGGGGCTGTGGAGATGGCTCGCTGGGTAAAGAACTTGATACACAAGTGTGGGGACCAGAGTTCAGGTCTTCGGGACGCATGCAAATGCCTTATGGGGTGGCTGCGGCATACACGGTTCCACTCTCAGAGGACAAAGACAGAGGCTCCCCAGTGCTGGCTGGCTAGGGCACCAGGGAGCTCAGGGCTCTACTATGATGATTCCCAACATCAACCTCTGGCCTCCACACTCATGCACACACATATCCACACATGCGTGTGCCTGTACATATGTGCCTAATGCACACACGTTAAAATGGAAAAGAAAAAGAATTCGTGGGAGTTCTCAGAAAAGTTGACGACAACAACAACAGCCAAAACTATTCTCACCCAAACCCATTTGCATGTCATTAACTCCCCAAGCCATGAGGAAAGCTGGGAAATACGTTTCCATCTGGCCACAAGAGCGACACAAAGAATGTCGTTGCTGTTAAGGGAGAGAACAGCTGTGAGGGAACAAGGCACTTTGGCCCTCATGCCAGCTTTACCTGGCCCTTCTTCACCGCCCCTTTCCCCATGGATCTTGGCTCTTCTGTTCTGCATCTCGGGGGAACTGTGTCTCTTTCTCCCCTGAGCACATTTTAAGGCAAAGAGGGCAGGAGGCAACTGGCCTTTGAAAGCTTTTGAGCTGAGAGCCACTGGGTTCTGGACCAGAGGTTGTAGTAACAGTTGGAGGCCTAAAGCAGCAGTGGTTCCAAAATGAGGCTGGAGATCTTGGAATCAGTAGGGTGAGGAGGGACTGCTGAGCCTCTGCCTTACAGGAGTAAGATACACAGTCAAATGGGAGAGTCGCCTGGAGGCCCCTCAGCCCTGCCAGCAAACATCAAGTCCATGCCAACTTTCCCCCCAACCAGCCCCAGCTTGCCCTGCTCAAGTTGACCTCTCTGGACTCCTGTCCCGTGAGTGGACGTATTCATTTCGTTGTAAGGCTCCTTCCTGGCTGCTCGAGCCCCTCCTCTGCCTCCTTGACAGAATCCTCCCTTTACCTGACTTTCGTTCAGATGCAGGGGCTTCGTGTCACTTGTCATTTGTGCTTCTGTGAGTAATAGTCCTTCCCCCATCTTCCAGCAGGTGCTAGAGTAGCACAAAGTCAAGACATGCCTTATCACAGATAATGGGTTAACTCGTGTGATTTCAGGCTCCCCAGAAGAGTTGATAGAAGAGGTGACTGAGAATCACCCAGAGGTGTTTGCCATGATGGAGGATACTCTGAGACATTCCAAGGAGTTGAACTTTGAGCAGCCGTATGACAAACAGGCTGAAATACTGGAGGAAGTCATCAAAGAGGTGAAAATCTTGTTATCATCATTTAATATTTATCATTGACTTAGAAACTAAGAGCGTATTAATCTGCTCTGTGTCTAATTGTATTAAAGTCTTATTTCACTGTGGTCTTCAAATTTATATATCCTTTTGTCCAGTTAATTTCTTATATTTCTTTATTTTTGAGAATTTTATGCATGACTACAAGGAAATATGACTGTGACTGCCCCCTGGCTCGCCTTCCTCCTCCCTCTGTGCCCCTACAAACACACCCTCTCCCAGACTTATGTCTTTACGACTAGTTACTGCTGCCCACGCGTGCATGGGTGTGGGCTGCCCACTGGAGCATGGGATACCGGTGAGCAGGCGTCTCCTCAATAGAGAATGGTACTTCGTCCAGAACTGTCCACTACCAGCAGCTCCAATGCTGTCCTATGTGAGCTACACCAGCAAACAACTGTTGGTTCTTGTTGTAAGATTTGCAGTTATCGACCAAGAATAAGCGGTGTGATTTGATAGTCCTGAAATGCTTTAGTTAACTCCTGTTGCCTCTGATTCAGTCCAGTTCATAGAAAGATAGAGTCTATGAAGCCAATGACACCAGTAGACATTCCATCCGTGAGCTAAGCAGTCAGAGCCTGAGATCAATTTTGCTGCCCAGCTAGCATCCTGAGCACATTGGTGGGGAGGGCAGAAACAAGTAATTTTCAGTCCAAATGGGAAAAAGTCTTGAATGCCATGCCCACACCAATGGTAAGCCATTACTCTTCCTCTTGTTTGCCAAGGACAAGCTATCAAGAAGTCGGTATTATGTAACGGTCTCGGATAAGCATTCAGAGCAAGCAAGATAAATGAGGCAGCTTTGGACTCAGTGGACGTTCCTATTCCTGTGTGATTGAATTTTAAATGATTATGTGGGAAACTCTGGGTATGGAGGCTACCCCTGTAAGCCAAGCGTTCAGAAGGCTAAGGCCTCACAAAAAGAGGTGTGTAAGAATAAAACGTTTATCACGTGAGAAGACAGTTCAGTGGGTGGCTCCCTTGAGCCCTGGCTGTACCAGATTCCCCTGGGCCCCTCAGCACTTCTGAACTCATTCACACCTCTTAACCAGCCTCTTAGATTGTTCTAGCAATCGTCTTTCCTTCAGATGTGCCTGTTAGCAGAAGCAGTCTGGGCCTGCTCATCATACGTTAGATGCTAGGGTTAGGAAAATAGAATAAACGTGGCCCTTGCCTTTAAGGAACTTCTATACCGAAGTGGCCTGTAAGCCACTCACTGAGTCACCCTGTGGCAAATACATACCTACAGGGTGCAGGAATCCACTCACGAAAGTCAGAGCAGAGCTGTCATCTTGGCCTCGTCAGTGAGACCAACAGCCAGAGAAGCAAACACCAAGTGAGGACAAGAGTCGAGAAGCCTAGCTCTTGCTCGTGGTGAAAACGCTCTCAATTACTCTGTTTTTGGTAATTGCAAATCTCCAAGGAGAATGAGAACAACGTTCAGAGACAGAAATGTGTGTGCAGGGTTTGCACTTAGCAGCTGCAACCATAAGCTTCAGCTGTGGAACCGGAGGGCTGCCTAGATCACGGCTGCCTAGATCACAGCTGCCTAGATCACAGCTGCCTAGATCACGGCTGCCTAGGTGACAGCTGCCTAGATCACGGCTGCCTAGATCACGGCTGCCTAAGGTGACGGCTGCCTAGATCACAGCTGCCTAGATCACGGCTGCCTAGATCACAGCTGCCTAGATCACGGCTGCCTAGATCACGGCTGCCTAGATCACGGCTGCCTAGATCACAGCTGCCTAGATCACGGCTGCCTAGATCACAGCTGCCTAGATCACGGCTGCCTAAATCACAGCTGCCTAGATCACGGCTGCCTAAGGTGACGGCTGCCTAGATCACAGCTGCCTAGATCACGGCTGCCTAGATCACAGCTGCCTAGATCACAGCTGCCTAGATCACGGCTGCCTAGATCACAGCTGCATAGATCACAGCTGCCTAGATCGTAGCTGCCTAGATCACGGCTGCCTAGATCACAGCTGTCTAGATCACAGCTGCCTAGATCACGGCTGCCTAGATCACAGCTGTCTAGATCACAGCTGCCTAGATTGTGGCCACTCTCACCACATTGTCATTCCAACAGGAAAACCATTCTCACAAGCAGACAGAGATCTGGGGTATTGTATAGAGTGTACTCTTCATTGCTGTTTGGTTTGGTTTTTGAGACAGGGTCTTTCTACATAACTCTGGCTGCCCTAGAACTCACTCTGTAGTCCAAGCAGGCTTCAAACCCACAGAGACCCTTCTACCTCGCCTCCTGAGTGCTGAATAGAAGTGCGCACCCCAATCTGAGGAAGCCATTTGGGGAAGCCATTTGCCCATTGGGTTGTCTTTTTGGATTATTATTGTTGTTGTTTTATTTATTACTATTAATTACTATTATTATTTATATTACCTCAGAGCTGGCTCTGAAGTTAAGAGCACTGGCTGCTCCTCCAGTCAACCTGAGTTTGATTCCCAGCATCCCTAGGCTGGCTCACACATATCTGTAACTCCGGTTCTATGGGATCCAATGCCCTCTTCTGACCTCTGTGGTCACCTCACCACACGTTGTGCTCAGACCTTCGTGCAGGCAAAGCACCCATATACATAAAAATAATAACATAGTAATAGATGTAAATGTGTATTTCTTTAAGGATTTCCCAAAGAAGAGTCTCTCCAGGATTTTGCAGTTCTCTTTAGAAATGTTTTCTAACAAGCTAGGGATGGAACCTAATGGCAGAATGCTGACCTAAGGTCCTGGGTTTGGTCCTCAGTGTAGAATCAATCAATCAATCAATCAATCAATCAATCAATCAGGTCTATCTTGAATAGCCTAAGAAGAGAAAGTACATCACGTGGCCAAGCATCCTCATCTCGTAACCAGGAAGCAAACAGTATGAGGAAGGGGGTGGGTGACTCTGTCCTCCTCAACTACAAGCTCCCAGTGGCCTCCCGCTGGGTCCCTAACCTTAACTTTGCACCACCTCCCAATAGTGCCAAGCTGTGGACTATTCACTAGCACAGAATTAGGGAAGCCGTCTTGATCCAGCCTCTCTGTACTGCAGTAAGGACCCCAGAACAACTACAATGGAGATGCCCTCAAGAGCAAATCTCAATAGAGAGGCTGTTTAATAACCAATGCCTTCCAATAAGTAACTCCACCTCTTAAAAAATCTGAGGCAGGAGAATCATCTTCAGTTCCAAGACAACCAAGTCTACGACATAGTGAGTTCCAGGCCAGCCTTGACCACAAAGTGAAACTACTGTCTTTCACAAACCAGATATATATTTCATCAAAGAAGAGATGGTTAATTAAAAATATGTACATTTAGGGAGGTGGAGAGATAGCTCAGTGGTTAGGAGCACTTACTGCTCTTGCAGAAGCACCCATGTTGGGCCGCTCTTAACCGCCAAACTCCAGTTCCAGGACATAACTCCATCTTCTGGCCTCTGTGGACACTTGTACTCACATGCACACATCCATACAGAAACACGCATAAATAAACATAGTAAAAAAAAAAACCAGGAAACCTTTAAGAAATGTAAGTTTGAATTTTAATATAGAATAGCAACAAGACATACTTTCTCACCTGTATAATTGGCCAGGTTTTTATTGAAGCAATCACTATTCCTTGTGAAGCCATGGTGATGGAGCGTTTTCTGGTAGTGTCGGTGTGCTGGCCGGTCTTATGCCAACCTGACACAAACTAGAGTTATTCAAAGGGAGGGACCCTCACCTGAGGAAACGCCTCCATAAGACGTGGCCGTAGGGCGTTCCTTAATTAGTGATTGATGGGGGAGGGCCCAGCCCATTGTGGGTGGTGCCGTCCCTGGACTAGTTGTCCTGGGTTCTATAAGAACGGAGAATGAACAAGCCATAGGAGCAAGTCACTAAGCAGCACCCTCCATGGCCTCTGCATCAGCTCCTGCCTCCAGGTTCCTGCCCTGTCTGAGTTCCTGTCCCGACTTCCTGCAAAGATTGACAGCAATATGGAAGTGTGACCCAAAATAAACCCTTTCCTCCCCAACTAGCTTTTTGGTTATGGCGTTTCATCGCAGCAGTAGTCACCCTAAGACAGCCGTAAAGAGTGGAAATTGGAAGAGATGCTCTTGGAAGCAATGTGGCATCTTCTGGAAATATAACCTAAGAAAATATATAGGGGGTTGGAGAGACGGAATGGCTCAGCGTTTGAGAGCACTGGCCGTTCCTCCAGAGGTCCTGAGTTCAATTCCCGACAACCACACGGCAGCTCTCAACCATCTGTAATGGGATCCGATGCCCTCTTCTGGCCTGCAGGTGTACATGCAGGCAGAGCGCTCACACAATACTTTATATAAGGATGTTATCACGGGACTGATACAGTCTAATGCATAAGCAATGTCATCCGTGTTACAGTGAATTTATAAGTGACATAAATACTAACTAGGGTGGGAAAGATTTCAACAAAGTAAGACTCATATGACAAAACAAGATGAAGCCATTACATGTTAAAAAGTTGGAGTCAGGGCTGATGAGGCGGCTGGTTCCTCAGGTAAAGACACTCACCGTGCAAGCCCGGTGACTGCAGCTCCATCCCCAGAGCCCTCGGTGGAGGAGAGAACCAACTCCTGAAAGCTGTCCTCCGACTTCAAGACACACAGCGCAGCACCCCCACCCGCCCACACTCACAGACAAGAACAATAAATAACTCAACTATTTAAAAAAAAAAATGAAAGTGAAAAACTTTTAAAGTTGAAAGGAACAGGTACTCCAATTTACATCATAACGTTTTCATTTTTATTTTTTTTTCTTTTTTTCGGAGCTGGGGACCGAACCCAGGGCCTTGCGCTTCCTAGGTAAGCGCTCTACCACTGAGCTAAATCCCCAGCCCCTCGTTTTTATATTTTTGAAACTTAGCAACTAATATTTTTCTTAGCAAATGTCTGTTCTTTACAGCGTCTCCTTTGTTTCCATTTTCTCTTGTGTGAAATCTTTCAAAGTTTAACATTTTTTTTTCATTTTCCAAAAGACTATTTTTAAGATTAAAAAAAAAAAAATCTAAGGTTCCCAATCCGCAGCAGCCCAAGGGTTTTACGGTCCCGCTTAACCATTCCCTCTTGAGCTCTGCAGCTCCCTGAGAGCACAGAGACCTGGTTAGAGCCCTAGGGTCGCTGTCCATGCAGGTGCCTGTTGTCACTGACTTCCATATTGGCCTGGAAGCTCTAACTAACTGTGAGAGAAGGGGAGCTGAAGAGAACTCCCTTAAACGCCTTAAACGCCTGCCAGAGTTGCTTCCTCCCTTCTGCCTTGAGAAACTCTCCCCCCTCACACTGGAGAGAGAGAGACACACACGGACGAAGGCACCTGAACTCCAAGCTAGAGCAGGAGCTCGCTCCTCAACAACAATCCACACACCATGGCGTACACAGGCAGCCATGTTAGAGATGCAGATTAGGACCCATACCAGGCCTTCTGACTCCAGATGCATTCGGTGCTATGGATTGATGTAACAGCTCACTGTTACGTATAGGAAAGGCTACTGTTCCTTGTTTTTAAGACTAGAAAAACTTGATTCTTAATTGCTTCAAAATTGAGCCTCTCCTTTTTAAATTTAAAGTTAAAGTTAAAGTTAAAGGCACCTTAAAGTTAAGCCACTCTTATTTTCTTCCCAAAGTCAGACTGAGAAGGTGTTTTGCTGGAGATCTACAAGCTAACATGATAAATCCGTGACCCGCCAACTTACCATGGTGCTGTCAATGTGCGTGTCCACAGGTAACGAAAGATAACACGAATAGGTTCGCTGGTGCCCCGAAGTACGGAGGATGGATTGTGAAGAACTTCCCCATAATTCGGGAACTGTGGATGTCCTTGATAGAAAAAGCACTTTTACCTGATCTGGTTGTCAATCTATCAGATACAGAAAGCAACGGTCGGTAAACACTTATCATTTCAATTTAAAATAAAATGCTTATTGCTGACAGTCAGTAGGGTTAAAATAGAAAATGGAGAACTCTCCTTAGGTATAGACACCAGTCCTACTACCACTGCAGCTATGCCTCCAGGACATAAAGAGGAGAAGACAGGCTTCTCCCATTGAGATGTTGACCTGTGTAACACACTAAGCCTCTGAACTTTCTGGCAGACCTCACTAATTGTTCTTTGGAGCTGGGAATTCAGTATCCCTTCTCAGTCAGTAGCCGTACCTTGTAAATGAGCCCTGCGTATGATCCTGAGGGTGGGGATGCCGGTGCTAAATTTAAATATTCGACCACTTCAACTCTCAAGAAAAAAATGAGAGACACGGTGGAGCGAAGGTTGGTGCAGCCAAACCGGAAAACCCGAGTTCAACACTCATTATCCATACAACAGGAGAGAACCAACTTTCCCAAGTTGTCCTCTGCCTGCCCACATGCCCATGAGTGCACACATACAAATAAATAAATGAATAAATAAATAAATTTGAAATGAGAGCTTTCAGGGGCACTATGTCTTTTCACACTTTTATTATCTATTACATATTAACATATGACTTTCGAAAAAGGACTTAAGACAGACTCCTAAAATTCTGAAGATTCAGAGCTGTTTGCATAAGGACTTGAAGGGGGACGTGTACGTCTGCAGCACAGACCACACGCTAGGCAACTTGAAAATAATTTTCTTTTCTCTCTATCTGTATTTCAGGAAAAATCGTGTTAACTAGATTATATTTAAGCAAAAAGGCAGAGATCAATGCTAAGATTTTAGAAAGATTGAAAGAAGAATTGCAAGTCAAAAAGAGAGAGGAGGACGAAATACGGTAAGAGGAAATACGGTAAGCCGAGTTGAGAACCATGAAAAGGACGGCACATCGCAGGCCTTCGAAGATTTTTACCTTTCTCTGCATGTACGTGTGTGTCACTCCAGTGTGGGTGCCCACCGAGGGCAGCAGAGGGCACTGGGTCCCCTGGAGCTGGAGGCACAGGGGTGCTGGGAACCAGACTCAGGTCCCTTGCAGGAACGGCCAGCATTGTACACTGAGCCTCTTCTCCAGCCCCAGGATAGTCTGAGGAGAGCAGGTGACTTTCCTGATGGCGGCCCACCGGTTTTTGCAAGGACTATGACGGGTGAGCTCTCTGGGAGGCAAGGCCCAGAGAAATGTCATCTCATGATTAATTCCTGCAGCTGATGTGCCTTTCCTGCTATTATTAAATTAATATGATAATCCCTTGGGCAGATTCTCGGCAGGTCGGTGAAGATGTATTGTCTTGTGATGATGCTATGCAGGCAGCCAGATGATTCCTAAATTCCTAAGTGATTCTATGAAATTCCTAAACTTACACCAGTGAGCTTGAAACCCTCCACAAGAGAAACTGCACGTAGGGCCACGTGACCTTCGTCGTGTCACAGGATATTCGCACTAGGACAGACACAGGCAAGAGACAGACTCACGATCAAGGAGTACATTCCGTTTAGGCCGTAAAGCATCATCTGATAACTAAAGGTCGTAAAAGGGAATCAACGACTTACTGCAGGTGCAAGGACAGAAGACAAAACGCTGACAGGTTTGTCTGAACGTGCCTTCAGTACTAATGAGACGCCAGGCTGTGGTAGATTAGACGCAGGAATTAAAGTCTGAAACTCTCAATTATCCAGTGGAGCTAGCGACAGGCGATGAATGTTGAGTTGGATAACTAACTAGTCTTACTGGAAACGCAAATGTAAACAGCTCTGTGGTTACTTCTTAGTTTATTATTTGAATTTACGGTTGCACTTCTGAACTTTTGAAAAACGATGCTTAGAATACCACGTGACCACGTATCCTGAAAAAGTCCAAGAACTAGGAACAGGGATAATAGAGGAAAGAGAGCGCAGAGGACAACACAGCAGAGTCCGGCAGAGCAGGGAGAGCAGGCTTCTTCTTACCATGAGACGGGGTCTTTCCTTAACGACAGGTTTCCCCTGGCTGACAAGGACAGGACTTTTTCTTACCCTATAGAAAAGTAGAAGTTTTTTTTTTTTTTCTTTAAGTGTCTTACTCAGGGTTTCTATTCCTGCACAAAACATCGTGACCAAGAAGCAAGTTGGAGAGGAAAGGGTTTATTCAGCTCACACTTCCACATTGCTGTTCATCACCAAAGGAAGTCAGGACTGGAACTCACGCAGGTCAGGAAGCAGGAGCTGATGCAGAGGCCATGGAGGGATGTTCCTTACTGGCTTGCTCCCCCTGGCTTGCTCAGCTTGCTCTCTTATAGAACCCAGGGCCACCAGCCCAGGGACAGCACCACCCACAATGGGCTGGGTCCTCCCACCTTGATCACTAATTGAGAAAATGCCTCACAGCTGAGTCTCATGGAGGCATTTCCTCAGCTGAGGCTCCTTTCTCTGTGACTCCAGCTTGTGTCAAGTTGACACACAAAACCAGCCAGGACACTAAGCAGTGAAGGTTGGAACTTATTTTTCATCCACAATGAGTGAGTTCTTTCTATGCTGTCACTTGCTCACAGAGGCTTTTGCTCCATCCACCATAGGTGGATGGACGAACAGACAGACAGATGGATAGATGGACAGATGGATGGAGAATGGGTGGGTAGGTGGGTGGATGGACGGATGGATGGATGGAGGATGGATGGATGGGCGGATAGAGGTAGACCGATATAAATAGATAGATATATGTAAGTATAAGTGTGTGTGTGTGTGTCTAAGTATGTAAATTGATGAGGCAGGTGGCTGAACCCGACTAAAGTACATGTATGCATGAACATAATGTGCATATGAATGTGCGTATGAATGTATGTGTGAATATAAGTGTGTTTCTAGGAACATTGCCTGTGTAAAAGAGCTTCATTCTGCCAGGGAGACTTTCTCTAGCTGACAAGGAGTTAAATCAACCGCTGGTAAAGAACAAAGGAATCTTTTTAGTTAATCCCCTGCTGTTTAACAATAGAGGATGAATCACCAGAGGCCTATGGCTTCTGGCTTCAGAAAAATGTAGAGTTAAAACAGGTAAACATCATTTAATAATAAACAACCTTTACTTTTGCAAAGCCAAGTTTTGCGCTCTCTCTCTCTCTCTCTTTCTCTCTCTCTCTCTCTCTCTCTCTCTCTCTCTCTCTCTCACACACACACACACACACACACACACACACACACACACACGCTGCTTTCCAGAGAACCAGTGCTTGGGCATCCTCCTGGCATGGTGCCTTTCATAGCAGCTCATGGGTTGTGCTTATAAAATGTCTGTAATGTCAGAAAGATTGTCTATTACTGAGCCAAGTGCCACTGAGTTCCAAAAGAAAGTCAGTACACGAATTTCTCCACAGCTCACATCGAGTATCCTTTACTAGACAACTGGAAAAAAACAAACACACATAGATTCCACCCAGACACACATGCACATGTACATGTACATGCACAAACACGCATGTGCACACGTAAACACATAGCACATCTATCTGTGGTTTTTAATAAGCGGAATCCACACTGAGACAATAACACATAAATAAAAATGTGCCATGTGGTGTAACTAAAAGAAAACCCTACCTCCCCACCACGGGAGGAAAGAACTGATTATTCACATTTTACAGGTTTATCGTACGTAGGCTTGTTCTGTGCTCTGAATGTAACGGGGTGCTTTTAAAACTGGGAACAGCCATCAGAGCTAAGGCTCCAGTTCTCGTATATACTGCTACAACGTTAACATTGTATTGTATATATAGTTGGATACTCTTGGGTTTTTTGTTTTTTGTTTTTTGTTTTTTTTTTCACTTACCATTTTACTGTGGATATCAGGAAGTCTGAGGGAAACATTCCAGATCCTCTGCCTTCCTCTCAACTCCCCTCGGGGACTCTTTCACTCAGTGCAACAGGTCACCTGACCGACAGCCATAGTTTAAGTTATAACATTCCATACCCTCTCAGCAAAGGTACTGGGACAAAGCTGCACACTGCATACTAAAAGGCAGCGTGGGAGATTGGCGCCAGGGGCTGTCTTCAAGGCCTGCCGCTGTGAGCGTTTAATCCTCTCGGAAGAAGACTTGCCTGATTTTTTTTTTTTTTTTTTTTTTTTTTTTGGAAACTGAATTTTGTTTGTTTTCATTTCAGAAAAGTCAAAGAGGAGGAACTGAGGCTGGAAGAAGAAAAACAAAGGATGATGGAGCTTGAGGCTAAGAAAACAAAAGGCAGGCACTGAACAACAGCTCTCATAGGCTCACCACAGTCTCACCTCCTTACTGCTGCTTCTTGGCGGGTTACAAAGACTTCTCCCGGTTTGCCCCGGGGTGCAGGAGTATGCCTGTGTCCTGAAGGCACCTTTTTGTCCCCAAAATGCTCTAATTTCCACATTAAATTAGATGCCCACTGGAATAATGGATCCACAGGACAAAGATTCCTAATCAGAAAAGGGAAACTCGGGCTGGAGAGATGGCTCAGTGGTTAAGGGCATTGACTGCTCTTCCAGAGGTCCTGAGTTCAAATCCCAGCAACCACATGGTGGCTCACAACCATCTGACAACCATCTGTAGTGGGATCTGATGCTCTCTTCTGGTGTGTCTGAAGACAGCTCTAATGTACCTATATAAAAACAAATAAATAAAATCTTTAAAGAAAGAAAAGAAAAGGGAAACTCCTTGCACAAGACCCACCTGTGTGCCCTCTAAGAAGAAGGCTGCACTGCAGATGCTTTGCACATGGCTGAGGTAACTGCTTCTACCGGAAGGATCCTGCAAGACCCGGGACACAGGCAAACTCCTGCAATACCCGTTGTCTTCCTACTTAAACTTCCACCACTTTATGAAAGAATTTTCTCTCTAAGATGAAGGTTCTCAAACTGGGGTCTACGTACTACCTTTAACTAAGCCTGGTGTCTCCTTTGCCTACACACAGAAGCAACGGGCCACAGTGGTGTTAGCTGTCCCTTGACTTGCCATCGATAATGCATTTTTCAGTGTTCAGATACTGCAGCCCTGGTCAACCGCTGCCCAAATCAGGAGACAGTAAGCCAGAACCACTGAGCTGAGCAACTGCTAAATGCTTCTCCATTCCTGGAAACTGCCAGGGTAACAAGTGATAGTCTGGAGAGATTTATGATTAATCAGTGGGTAACCAACATAACACATGATCAATAGTCAAATTACAAATAAGTCAAAGCTCCTAAAATGCCTTTGACTCATTCCCAACCTGTGGGGGACACAGATGTCCCAAAGAGGTCATAGAAAAAGACAGTGTGAACTCTTTATAATTTTATAACATAAATAAACAAAATCACCAATAAAAATTTTAAAAACTTTGTAACATTATACTTATATAATGTTACAAATATTTTATAATGTACCTAATATGGATAAATATAACATAAACGAGTATACGTAAATTGGATGCCTATGATCTTTGGTTATTGTTTTGAGTTTTTCTTTTTGAGACAGGGTTTCTCTGTGTGGCCCTAGCTGTCCTGGAACTCACTCTGCAGACCAGGGCTGGCCTTGAACTCAGAGATCCACCTGCCTCTGCCCCTACCTCTCAAGTGCTGGGACTAAAGGCATGAGCCACCACCATTCTGATGCACATGATCATTTTTAATAAGTGACACATTATTGAAAAACATTCAGGTTCCCTCATAGATCGCATCACTTCCTCACACGCTGCAGTGAGAGTCTATGGAAGCTGCCTCATGCACGCGCGCTTTCCCATAAAACGAACACAGACACAGCACAAGCACACCCACCGTCCGGTCTCAAACCTCGGTTTAGATCAACTCCAGGAGCCATAGCATCAGCCTCAGAACACGAGGCTGGGAAGAAAGGCAGTGGGGAAAGAAATGCAATGGGAACTCAGAAACAACCGTGTCCATCTCATACATGTGTGAGAGAGCCTGGGCAATGGGTTCGCTCACACCCTGCCATCTCCCTCTGAAGAACTCCCATGTAACGTGTACAATTATACTTCCTATGTACAGCTAACACATAAGTGAATGTGCTGTATTATCACTGCAATGAGCTATAATAGGCCTGTTATTACCTCTATGCTAACCATCCATCTATATGGGGAGTTAGTCTGGTACCGCCCAACAGAGTGCGTAAGCTACATTAGTAACTTTTAGTTTCTAGTGTTTACGTATTTTACATTACGCTCTTCAAACTAAAACTTTGAAATTCATTGTCTACATTATACTTGCACAGATCTCGGTGTAGACTAGCTTCAAGGGCTGAGCAGCCACAGTTAGTGGCTACCACAGTGGATGGTATGGACCTAGCCATTTCATTATTGAACAAACAGTGGGCTATCGCTTGCCTCTTTCTGCTGGAGCATCTGGGACCGCTATAAACATTTCTTCTTTCAAGGGAATCCCTCCTCTGGTTCTCCAATAGCACTCTGGTAGAAGGACTGTCCTTTACCACCCCATAGTAACAGATACAATGCAGCAGTCAATTGTCTATTCTCACCCTTAAACCACACGCTGCAGGAGCACCAATCTTATTTTTCTTGTCTATTTTCCGCTCTGTCCTTCACACTCTCCAACAATCACTTGTTGACTTTAACCGGCACTGACTGACTTCCTGTCACTCTTTGTAGTTGTTGAAGAGCCCGATAACGAAGCTGAGGAGGAGGTGGATGTGGAAGAGCCTGAGATCCATGAAGAGACCGAGGCACAAGAAATGGGTGAACTCGCCAGAGAGTCATCTATACCTGGGGGGTCTGAGTCCTCCGAGGTCCCAGAAGCAGAGCATGACCCAGAAGGTTAGACTTGAATGACGGTGCTGTGTGTGTGTGTGTGTGTGTGTGTGTGTGTGTGTGTGTGAGAGAGAGAGAGAGAGAGAGAGAGAGAGAGAGAACTTGTGCACATGTGGATGTGGGGGGGAGGGGAGAGAATGTGTGTGCATGTGCGTATGTGTATGTGTGTGTATGTGTGTGCGTGCACATGTGTGTGCATGTGTGTGTGATGGAAGCTGTCTAGAAACACAAAGGGGAAAGCCTAGACAGTATGCAGTCCTGGGACTGGCACATGGTCTGAAGGACATTTTATCCAAAAAAGCAAGAGTTTCTGTCATGTAATCCCATCGTAGATGCAAGCACAGGAGCGTATAAACTCATACAGAGTCAGCAGAATTCCTAAAGTAAGCAGTTCTTATTTTGCACTCATACAAGCTCAGCTTTTTATTTCATTTCTTCATAAAAGTGTCTTAGCCGGGTGTGGCGGCACTAGCCTTTAATCCCAGAACTCGAAGAGCAGAGGAAGGCAGGTTACTGTAGGTTCCAGACCGGCCTGGTCTCCACACTGAGTTTCAGATAACCAGGACTTCATAGAATGACCTTTGCTCAAGAAGAAAGAAAGAAAGAAAGAAAGAAAGAAAGAAAGAAAGAAAGAAAGAAAGAAAGAAAAGAGGAAGGAAGGAAGGAAGGAAGGGGAAAGGCAGAAGAAAAAGCAAGAAGAATAAGTGTGCATATTTGGGGGTATATGATAATTTAGTGTATTGTTCAATGATTATAACACATGTAATCAGATCCTTAATCTTTAAATAACTGTCATCTTGAACCTGAGGGGTCAGCTCCCACGAAAGCTGCAGGAGAGAAGAGTGTGCTGACATTCCCTAGCGATGCATGATGTGCCTTTGGATACTCACACTTGCTTTCATTTATTATGTGTCTGTGTGTACACACACGTGTGCATGCTCACGCCCTGGCTCGTGGAGTCTGGTCTGTGAACAAACATCCTGGGAACAACCAAACCTTCTGCTGGCTAAAGATTGCTCCGGACAACTTGGCTTTGGCCATTCAATTTTTTCTGCAGTCGTTGTAGTTCTCATCCGTAATCAGTCTTCCAGAAGGTTCAGCTCTTTCCGGGACTTCTGATGCCCACTCTGCTCCTTGTATAGACATCTACCCAGGAAAATGCGTTCTGTCACTCAGCTTTGCTTCAGACATCTCTTTATCTTATTCATACACACACGTGCGTGCAGGCTCTCACACACACACTCACACACACACACACACACACACTCACTCAAACATACACACATACACACACTCACACAAACACATACTCACACACACTCACACACTCACACACAAACACACACTCACACTCACACCTCACACTCACACACTTACACACACATACACACTCACACACAAACACATGACACACACACACCCACACACACACACACTCACACACACACACACACACACACACACACACACACACACACACTCACACACACACACACACACACTCACACTCACACACACACACACACACACACACACACACACACACACACACACACACACTCAAACACACACACACACTCACACACAAACACACACACACACACACACACACACTCACACACACACACACACACACACACTCACACAACACACACACACACACACACACACACACACATACACACACATACACACTCACACACACACACACACACACTCACACCTCACACTCACACACACACACATACACACACATACACACACACACACACACACACACACACACACACAGAGGTATATTCTTTCCCTCCAGCTGTTGTGCATCTGGCTGGCTGCTTTGGCCGGGTATGGTGTCTTTCTGCCTGTGTTCTCATCAGTGCAACATTGTATTAGTTAAGTTTCTGTTCCATTGCTCTGGGGAGACCCCATGACCAAGGCCCCACTTATATAGTTTAACCTCAAGTATGTGCCATAAACCTCAAATTGCTGTTTTTGTTTTGGAGTGAAGATTCAGTTCAGTTAGGAGTTAACAGCACAAGGTATAGCTTAACGTTAGAACAGGGATGAGTGGGAGTAGGTTTTCAAGATTTTTTATCTTATTTTTTGGATGACAATTTTTCAATAATTTATTATTTTTTATTCACTTTATATCCTGATCACACCCCCTCCCTCCTGTCCTCCAGGTCCCACCCTTACATCTTTTGGGTACATGCCCAGGAGTGGTATAGCTGGGTCTTGAGGTAGAACTATTCCTGGTTTCCTGAGAAACCACCCAAATTGCTTTCCAGAGTAGTTGTACAAGTTTGCATTCCCACCAGTAATGGAAGAGTGTCCCCTGCTCCACATCCTCGCCAGCATGTGCTGTCCCTTGAGCTTTTGATCTTAGCCATACTAATGGGTAGAAGACGGAATCTTGGGGTCACTTTGATTTACATTTCCCTGATGACTAAGGACGTTTAACATTTCTTTAAGTGCCTCTCTCCCATTCAAGATTCTCCTGTTGAGAATTCTGTTTAGCTCTGTGCCCCATTTCTACTTTGTTTGTTGGTGTCTAATATCTCGAGTTCTTTATATATTTTGGGTATTAGCCCTCCGTCAGATGTAGGGTTGGTGAAGATCTTTTCCCAATCCGTAGGCTGCCATTTTGTCCTATTGATGGTGTCCTTTGCCAAAAGCTTTTCAGTTTCATGAGCTCCTATTTATCAGTTGTTGATCTTAGAGCCTGAGCTGTTGGCCTTTTGTTCAGGAAGTTGTCTCCTGTACTGATGCGTTTAAGGCTATTTTGGATGACATTTTTATCTACTGTATATTATGACATCTTTGCTAGCTCACTGCACAGCCATAGCAGACTTGCAATGTGCTTGGGGACTAAATCGCTCTCTACTTTGAGAGGTGTCGTTCAGTTCACCTCATAGCTCTATCCAAACTGGGGAGGGAGGAAAGAGAAAGAACCCTTGTCTTCTCCAGTCCCTCCCACCTTCCCCTGAAGTCTTTTGTCCTTTAAAGCAAGCCCCTTTCGCTACCATAGGGGCCCCTGCAGGCATCCATCCCGGACTGAGGGTGAGTTCTGGCCCCTTCTTCACACCCTGACTTAATTTTGTTTCACCCCCTATGGTTTTCCTGGTGGGTCTTCAGGATGTAATCTTACAAATATTCCAGCCCTACTTCCTAAATTTTAAGAACTTAATAAAGAAGTTTAATTGAAGGTGCTAGGGCTGGGAAGATGGCTCAGATCTTAAGAGCTTTCACTGCTCTGGCAAGAAGACCTGGGTTTGGTTCCCAGCACCCACAGAGCAGCTCACAACTGTCTAGAACTCCAATTCCAGGGGATTCGACACCCTCTTTTAGCCTCCACAGGCACTGCATGTGCATGGTTCATATATCATTATGTAGGCAAAAATACCAAGATGCATGAATTTTTAAAAAGTTTTATTCATACTTATCTCATACAACATATCTGACTATAGTTTCCCTTCCCTCCTCTCCTCCCAACCTTTTCTCTTTCCCCAGATCCACTCTCCCAGCCCTGACTCCTCCCAAAAAACAGAGCAGGCCTCTCAGGAACATCCACTGAACACTGCACGCGATACAGTAAGACCAGACACAAACCCTGACGTCAAAGCTGAGCTAAGCAACCCAGGAGGAGGAAAGGGTACTAAGGACAGGCAAATACTCCAAGGCACCCCTACTCCCACTGTCAGAAGTTCCCTCAAAACACCAAGCCAGCCACCATAACGTGTATACAGAGGACCTGCTGCAGACCTGTGCAGGCTCTGTGACTGTCACTTCAGTCTCTGCAAGCCCTCCTGAGCCCTGCTTAGTTGATTCTGGGGTCATGTTCTCATACTGTCCCTGACCCCTCCTTGCTCCCACACTCCTTCCTCACCTTCTTCTGTGGCATCCTCTGAGTTCCAACTAATATTTGACTGTGGGTCTCTGTGGTTCCCATCAGCTGCCAGAGGAAGTCTCTTTAATGGCAACTGGACTAGGTACTGATCTATGAGTACAGCAGAATATCAGTAGGAATCATTTCATTGATTTATTTTGTTCATTGGTTGATTGATTGATTGCCAGTCATGTTTGGTACTACCTAGATCTAGGTCCATGGGCTATCCAACCTCTGGTTTCTTGTCATCAAGGCAGTGTTGGGAATGAGCTCCCTGTCATGGGTCTCAAATTAGACCAGTCATCAGTTGGCCACTCCCACAAGTTCTGCACCACCGTTGCCTCAGCACATTTTGTAGGCAGGACAAACTGTAGGTCAAAGATTCTGTGCCTGGGTTGGTGTCACAGTCCCACCATTGGAAGCCTCGCCTGGTTACAGGCTCTGTGTCCTCCATTGCTAGGAGTCCCTCATGGAGGCCTGATGGTTTCCTCTACATTCGGCTTCCATTGACCCCTAAATGTCCTCCAACTCCAGTGTCTCTCCCCATCCCTTTACCCAACCTGATCCCTTAGAGCCCTCCTTGTTTCTTTGCCTCTTTGGATCTGTGGGCTGTAGCATAATTATCATTTATGTGACAGCTTCTAAGAGAGTGCACTCCATGTTTGTCTTTCTGGGTCTGGGTTACCTCACTCAGGATGATTTTTTTTTTTTGCTAGTTTCATAGATATGCAAACATATGCATCTATATGCAAACATATGCATCTGTATGCAAATATATGTATCTGTATGCAAATGTATGACTATATGCAAATTTCACGATGTCACTCTTTAACTGCTTAGTAATATTTCATTGTGTGGATATACCACATTTTCTTCATCCATTCTTTGGTTGAGGGACCTCTAGGTCACTTCCAGTTTCTGGATATTGTAAATAAAGCCATTAAGTTTTAAAGAAATCTTCAAGAAGTTAAAAAAAAAAAGTTTAAACGGAAGTCGTTGCTGGTAGATCTCCAGCCCAAAGAACTCAGCACCATCATGGCAGCGTGTCTTGGGTGTTGGTGCTTGGGTGTGTGCTGTTTCTCGCCTCCTCCTCCTCATTCACCCTTTGTTGTTCTGTGTGGTGATTTGATGAAAGACATGATACGTTTTCCCCAAACCCCATACCGCATGTGAGTTTCAAGTCTTATGGCAATAAACGTGCTTTGTTTGGGCTGGCTTTGTAAAACTCAGGAGAAAACTCCGCAAGCTGAAAGAATAGAGAGGCACCTTAAACTCCAAGTTTACCCTCCCACTGTCCTAACGGCTGTTGGTCCGAAGCCCAGGAGTCAGCAGAGCAATGTTCTCTCTCACACCTCTAGAGCAGCCTCCCTTGCTTTCCCTAGCCTTGGTGCCTCCTGCAACCCGCAGCTTGCAGCTGCCTCCCGTCAATCCCCACCTTTGCCCGTACACTGTACTTCCTGTGAGTGTGTACCTCTGCGTGTTACCCAGAGTTCTTATTTGAAAGGCTTCTGACCTCTCTGCAGGGTTTTTATATGATTAAGTCTAAAATGAAGGTTGGGAGTGTGCACGTGTCTGAGTCGGTGTCCTACTGCTGTGAAGAGACACCGTGACCATGACAACTCTTTTTTTTTTTCTTTTTTCTTTTTTTTTCGGAGCTGGGGACCGAACCCAGGGCCTTGCACTTCCTAGGCAAGCGCTCTACCACTGAGCTAAATCCCCAACCCTGTGACAACTCTTATAAAAGAAAATGTTTAAGTGGGGCTGGCTTACAGTTTCAGAGGTTCAGTCCATGATCATCATGGCAGAGTGCAGGCAGACACGGCGCTGGAGAAGGAGATGAGCGTTCTACATCTCGATCTTCAGGCAGCAGAAGGAGACGTGTGCCACACTGCATACTGGGTATAGCTTGAGGATATGAGACCTCAAAGCCCACTCCAACAAAGCCACTCCCTGTGATGAATTCAAACACACGAGTCTATGGGGGTCCATTCCTATTCAAACCACCACAGCATGTTAATGAAAACTCCGTGAGGATTCTAATAAATTCTAGCAATTAAGAATGATTGTCATAGAAGGAATGAATGCCCCTGGAATTTTTAAAAACAAATTATCCCTTATATCCCATCATATATGATGACTTAGCACCACGGTGTCCTGCAGCTTCCCCGTGAATTGATGCACTGAAAGGACCATCTCAGTTTTAGAAGTTGTGTATTTAAGGCCATGGCCAGGGCTTGGGAGAAGGCTCGGTGGCTTAGAGCACCTGCCATGCATATGAGTACCTGAGTTTGAATCTCAGGACCCACTCGAGGTCAGAATCATATTATCTGTGCTTAGGCTCTTTGGGAAGGGCAGGTTGTGAAATTGGGGAATCCTGTGGGAGAGCCAGCCTGGTACAGGCAGCAGTGAAGAGGAAACACTGTCCCATACAAGACAGACGGTGAGGACTGACACTCAGTGTTGTCCTCCAACTTCCATATGTACACCGCATAGCTGCATGGGATGACTACGCACACACACACACGCACACACACAAAGACCTCGACCATAACTGATATTATTGATGCTAAACTGCTACAAAAGAATTCCAACATTCAGCCAATTTTGACTATATGCTAACCATAGAATTTTAGAATTCACACAATAGAAGAAATAGCTTTGCTCTGCCTACAAACAGCCAGTAATATTTTGTCAGAAACCAGCTCCAACAGGATGGGTAAACTGAGGCAGGGTGTGGCATCAGTGACTGATCCCTTGCACAATCACCAAAAACGTGCCTTTCTACATCTCTAAGACTTTCTACATCAGACCCACTAAAAGCCATCTTAAGTGAACATCCACGTCTACAAATCCTTTCTAAGGGTGGTGGTTGAACCATTAATCTGCTCCAGGAGCAGTGCTTTGAAAAAGATCAGTAGTCCGGGTGACACTGCCCGGTGAGGGACTGGGAACCCCCGGAGAGCTTTCATACAGCTCATGGATTAGGAGGGAGGAGTCGACCACCAGGGCAACAAGCAAGGGAAAGCTTCACAGCGGGGTCCACCGACCGCAGTCCTGGGGTCTCTGCTCTCAGAGGCCCAGCCATTGTGGTTGTGATAACCGGCGGGCTGTATTCCTTGAGTTCTAAAGCTGTTTTGCTGTTCCTCTGGCAATATTTCGTCCCCCACCCCCACCCCCAACAATGCTTTATTCACGTTCTGACAGACTTCCTTTTGGTTTTTCTAACCAGGATGTTTTAGTTTTGTTCTACCTAACTGATCTGTTCCGACTTTACCCGGAGAGCGTTGAATCCGTGCACATTTGAACCCTTCGTGCCGTTCATAGGAAAAGCACTCATCTGTCTTCTTCATCCAGATCTCATTTCGAAAGGAAGCCAGCTTCTCCACATTACTGCGTGTGGCTGGCATCCTACCTAAACCCCGAGAAAGGACAGAGGACGTGAGTTTCTGCAGCTGAGGAGATAGGGGTAGGACTGGTGATTCCACTGGGCTTGCTCCTGGGTTCCAGGTCCTCTGTCTCCGTCTGGCTCAGAAGGGTTTCCAGTGATCAGGTCAGACTCCCTTTTCGGGATCATGCAGTATTTTTAGAGAGTGTTTCCAGAGCACATTAATCTTCTCCTTGTCTCTGTGGTCTCTGAAACTCACTGTCCTTTGCTCTCCCTCTCCTTTTTTTTTTTTTTTTTCTTTTTTCTTTTTTTCGGAGCTGAGGACCAAACTCAGGGCCTTACGCTTGCCACTGAGCTAAATCCCCAAACCTGCTCTCCCTCTCCTTAAGCTCCTACCTGCCCTCCAGTGTGATTCTCCCCCACTGCGTCCTGCAGTGTGTTTCCTGGTGCTGGGGACTGACCCCAGGATGCCTTGCACTCTGGGCAAACACTCTACTCTGTGAGCTTCACTCACAGCCTCTCCCGACCCTGCCCCCCCTCACTGTTTCCTTCCTTAAACTAGTTTTCTTGTAGCTCTGCCTCCCTTTCAGAATGGCCTATCTTTATGCCTCACACCCCCATCTCCTCTTCCCGTGAGCACCTTAAGCACATGTGGTATAAAATTTACAAAGGGCTTACACAAATTATTTAGAGCAGTTAAGTCGTCTCTTTCCCCTGTCAAGTACCAACAAGAAGGGCAGAGTATTTATAAGAACCACACCTCGTACACAGTTCACTTAAACACATCTCCTTGTATCCCGCATTCTCAGCTATAGACTTCATATATGTATGCATGGGCACATATATTATCTATGTTATATGTTCATATACAACATCTGGACCAGGTTTTTATATTTGTAAATACTTGTTTCATACAGCCCCTTTTAGGCCATGGCTGGATCTGGGTCACCCTCAATGACTCCAGTCTCTGATTAAGGCAGTTTAAGAGTTATTTGTGTGTCCCACGCACGACTTTCCGCCGGCAAGAAGCACGCGAGACATAGAAATTCTTACTATGAGTGACTTTTATTCCTGTCTATTCCTCTCTCATGGTGGAAGCCCCGCTTGCGCCGCCAGGCGCGCCTTTTTATCCCCCGTGCACGCACCCACACCTGATTGGTTGCTTACTCATGACCTCATCAGGTACGCCCCGGAAATGGGCAAAGACCTGGCAGGAAGGCACTCTAGCACATGCGCACACAGTTAACCTCCCCATAGGGAGCCGGCTTGCGCGGTAAAGGCTAGCGCCATCTTGACTGACCTGGCCTTCCACGTGGGGCGCAGTGGAAGCCAGCGCCATCTAGTGGTGGCGAATGTTATTGCGGCCCTCTACATCTCACCCTTATTATTTATAAATTTTATGGCAGTCATGATCACCCATATCGCGTGCAATGAGGAAACCTCAGCGATGTGCAGGGGCTGATCAAAGGAAATCACTGAGTCTCTCTCAATCCCAGTGCAATGATCCACAGATCTATGGGGTGCAAGAGCAGAGAACTCAGAATACAGAGAGAGACCCTCTCCTCCCAGTGCAAATGGACCCACAGGTCCTTGGGGTGCAGGAGCAGGGAACTCAGATACAGAGTAAGTCCTGAGCAAGATAACCAAATTCAGTGGAGGCCCTTTGTACAATGGCCACAAGTGCTTGAGTGAATAACGGCCTTGTCACATTATTGTTGAGGTCTGAGTTTGTAAACCAACCATGGTATGAATACTGATCCACAGCATAGGGCTGCATCAAACAGAGCCACTCCCGATAAGTAGTGGGCACCTCATTTGGTCCTCCTCAGCTGTTGCCACCAAGGGCCATGGTCAAGCCACTCCTATAATGAAATTTAGAATTCCCAATTGTTAGTAACTACTCCAGAAAGTTCACCCACTGTACTTGTCTAACAATAGATTGGTGGAGGATAACTCCAGACACTGCAGACACAATGTCTGCAGCAGTAATGACTGTTACAATAGCAGCGAAAGTATCAAGGTCTTTTCCAGGACAGTTTAGGATCAGTCATTTTTCTCTGGAACAACCAGCAGACAATGGAACCAATTTCTGAGATCTGTATGACCAGGACAGAGTTCTCCAGTCATTGTAGCTTTACACAGGTGGCTTTCTGTGAAGCTACAGTCTGTAAAATGGCAACACCAGTTACCAGTTAAGGCAGCAAGAGTCACCAGGGAAATGAAGGGACAGGGTAACAGCTGGAATCAGCAAGCAGCAGTGTACAGAGTCTGAGCGTAGGCCACAGTGGGACGGGAACACACGCAGCGTAACACTGACTGCAGCAACGGCAAGATTTCTGTGATGACAAAAGGTGAAGGGGGATCTTCCGTCTTCCTTTCAGGGCAGAGGAATGACTCTAGGGACCCGAACCACGAGAGCTGAATCTTCATGTAACCAGGATCAGCAAGTCTCAGCAACCACCCAGGCAGCTGGCACACTCTTGTAGCATCCTGTAGAAAAAACACAGACATTCCCTCTTCCCCATATAAAATATCTGGACAGGATCATGTCAATATGTGGATCTCTCTATTTCACCTAGGCAGAAGTATGCCTAGTTGTAGGGTGCCATAAACTTTGGCATCCAAATTTTAAAATTGAAATAAAAGGAGTATTATTAGCATTCAGGGATATCTCCCCCTATTTATTTATTAAAATTGTTAAAATATTGTTTATTAAGATAAGTCTTCGAGGATTAAATTGAGGACACTGAGCACTTGTATTTATAATTTGACTTGTATACCAAGTTATTGTTTTTAGCATTATTGTTTTGGATATATAAAGAATGAGATTTTTTTCACTAATTTTTCTTATGTAAGGCCTAATCTGTCTGGTATCTGTCCTCCCTAGTTAAGGAGTCTAGGCAATCCAGTTTGAGTTCTTAAATGTCCTATAAAGGAACAGTATTTAGTGTTCTTAACCACTAAGCCATCTCTCCAGCACCTCACAAACTTTATTTACCTAAACATAAGCATTAATTAGAAATGTCAAATCCTGTAAACAAGGTCCAGATTTAGCCTTATTTAGAAATCTGAGTTGGCAGGGTGAGGCTGGGCGTTGAAAGTAAGCAAATGGAGTCTTCCTCTTTTCGTGAGGGTGTGTTATCAACTCCATTATCATTTTCAAAGAGCTGGGTCTATGGTTTTGTTTAGTTCTCTGAGCCAGAGCACTGAAAGGACAGTGAGTTGTCAGACAATTTACACTGGAATCACTCACTGATTTCAAGTAGAAAACCTGTCTCCAATAAAGCGTTAAGTAATTGTAAAATTTGAGGGCTAGTAGTATCTAAAAAGATAAAACCTTTTAATCAATTGTAAACCACAAGTCACACATTGGCTATCAGTATATGAAGTGAAAGCTTGATTTTTAACATTTTAAAAACAGCGGCTAAAGCATGGAAATTAATAATCTGTGCTGAAGCAGCAGAAACTCAAGAGAATAAGCAAGTGATCTAATCATACCTGTAGCCTTTTCATTAGATGAAAAATACTCTAAGCGCATTTTCTATGGGTAGTACGCACAAATATGTAGGAAGTACAAAAGCATGTAAAGAGTAAAATTATCAATTTTGTCTGAAAAATTTGTATAAGTGATAGGCCAAATATCAGTATTTTGTAATAACCAATTAACTGTTGTTTGGAAACAAGATATGTTTTACTAGGTTTCTTATTAAAATACTTCTATGACTCCAGTCCACAACTCTGTACTAAAACAGCTGAAGCTTTATCTCCAATGTGTATAACAAAGACCTAAGTCCTCTGGTAAGGTGAGGTACTTAGCCAATTAACATCCTTAGAAGCTTAACATTAGCTTCAAATATTCTTTTTTGGAGTAGTGTAACAGCTACTCCCCAAATATTAAAGCTCATTCTGAGAGCAAATGTTTGTAGTAAAAATTTTTATATATACTGAAAGATTTAATGTTCTAACTTCTTACATTGAAGAAGCAACAAAATTATATAATATAAGGCTGTTAGCCACTTTTAATGATATCACTCTATGGGCTCTCTAAAATTATAAGCAAGCTCACAAAATAAAAACTCACAATCGCCAGGATGTAAACAAACTGTATAAAAACAATCCTCTAAATCTATCTTGAAATGGCAGTTGGAGTAAGCAAACAAGCTGTAATGTTCTCATAAGTTCTAAAACCTCATCAATCCTTTATAAATCTTGTAACAATCTCTATCCAATACAATCTCTACCTGTTTGATTTTTCTTCAATTATAAATAAATTTGAGTTAGTCAATGTAACACTGGCAATCCTTAATCACAATCTTAAATTCTCCTTGTAACAGCAGACCACCACCACAAGGTCACCTGAGCTCTTAGTATGTGACTAGGCAGCTGTTCTCCGGGCAGTGGAAATTAGCATTAGAATACAGATAACTTCAGGGCAAGCCACACCTATGGAAAGCAAAACTCAACCCCCAACAACAATCTAGTCACCAAGGCACCACAAGTCTATCTATTATGTTGTAAAGTTTGACTATCAATTCTACATTTGAACGCACAATGGCGCGGTCTCCAATACCTCTCGAGACAATGTCCTAAATTCTTTTAGAAGCCTGGTTTCTAGCATAAGAATTCCATAAAAACATTACCTCAATTTAGACCTGTCTCACTAGGGTGGCCCAATGTCACGTGTATCTAGAATTACTTCATCTAAATTACAGTTTTAAGCCAACTTTCTGTTACCAATATTATACCTTTTTAACCATATCCAATAACTTGAAAGCCAATAGTCCACAACCAAGGCAAGCAGAGCATATTTATACATTTAAAACCAATGAGAAACAAAATTGAAGTGGCTACACATATCTTAATATATATATCAAACACCATTTTTACCTTTTTAGCTATGATTTTAAGAGATGTACCTTGTCACCTGTTGAGTCAATTAACCAGTCAGGGGTTTTTCTAAGAGAAACAGCTATCAACTCTTGTACCAAAAAGGCTGAGAAGCTGTTAGCGCCTTTAAGATCAGCCCGTGTAGACGCTTAGCCAGCTTCTAAGCCGCTCCTCCAGCTAATCTAGACACCTGGCTCTAGGCACAGGGCTTTAAAGAACTGATTGAAACTGTTTTTTATTCATTTGTTCCTTTTTGAAACGAATTAAAACCAAGTCAAGGTGTGCACGACCGCAGATAAGGTTTTTACCATTTTTTTTTTGAACATGAAACGAAAACATTTAAACAACGAAAACAAAAAACAGACATAAACTGACAGACACGGAGACATCCTGGTGCACCAGAGACAAACAATAGACAAAGAGGGAAAAAACCAGATGGTGTTCACGGTGACTATCCACTCGGGTGGAGTTGATATGGGCGATGGATTGTCTCAATTCCTGGACTAGTCCACCAACGTGTTGAAACCCAATTCCTGTAAGATACTAAGATATATTATCTGAGCGGCACAACCGACATTTGCCAATGGTATGGAAGTGAAACACAGCCCTGAATAATTTTATTCACAACCCAATTACATTAACTCTATCAGGCTGTGGACGGGCACTGAGATGTCCTTTTGTTTGATTCTCCTGAATAAATTTTCAGGCGGTCTGCCTCGATCAAATCTGATCAGCATGACTCTGTAAAGCTGTCGAGTCAGCGCACGGACGCCGCGGCTTCCCGAGAGCCGGCGCCGGAGCTTAAGTACACCTTTTATAAGCACCAAGACAAAGTTTTTCTGCCAACATACTGTGTTCCTTTTACCTCCTCCCTTCTCTACCGGGGCATTCTTTCCCCAATATTTCACCTCCGAATTGGAGGGGACTGTTACTTGAGATCGATCAGCTTCCTTTTCTCGTTGCAACTTTTCACTACCCCCTGTTTCTGACCATCTTTTTCTTTCCCCCAACGCTCTCCGCTTTGTTGTTTTAACTGAGCAGTTCCCACGCGACCTCTGAAGCCGTTTGGTGGTAGCTAGAAACTCAAAGGTCAATAGAAAAAGCCCGAGGGTTGCCAGAGCAACCCCAGCGGCACCTGCCGCGTCCGGCAGTGGTAAAAGTTGGAGCAGATCAAGGCTAGCCATGGTCTCTCAGGGTCTTACCCCACTCATAGCTTCTGAATTTCTCCCACGAAATGGAGGCTTCCCGTGGCACCGGCGATGTTTTTATCCAGGGTTTCTTGGCACCAGATGTCCCACGCACGACTTTCCGCCGGCAAGAAGCACGCGAGACATAGAAATTCTTACTATGAGTGACTTTTATTCCTGTCTATTCCTCTCTCATGGTGGAAGCCCCGCTTGCGCCGCCAGGCGCGCCTTTTTATCCCCCGTGCACGCACCCACACCTGATTGGTTGCTTACTCATGACCTCATCAGGTACGCCCCGGAAATGGGCAAAGACCTGGCAGGAAGGCACTCTAGCACATGCGCACACAGTTAACCTCCCCATAGGGAGCCGGCTTGCGCGGTAAAGGCTAGCGCCATCTTGACTGACCTGGCCTTCCACGTGGGGCGCAGTGGAAGCCAGCGCCATCTAGTGGTGGCGAATGTTATTGCGGCCCTCTACATTTGTGTATCCTCTATGCTCTTCTTTTGGTCGTAATTTATAATGCTTCAATTAATTGGGCAATTCCTAATTAGGCATACCACCCACAAAACTCCTGGGCGTGTCCCTTTTCTACTCTCTGCTCTAATAAAGCTTAAATGCAATGGACCCTTCTGAAAGAGAACCCAGATATTAACTCAGAAGAGATCATTAGGATACGACCGTGCACATATTTATGAGTGGTGTATGTTCATCTCTTGGTCTCTGAAGACTTGGCAGGAGAAGATGTGTAAGTCTGCCTTCTCTAAAGGCATCTGGGCTGGATCTGTGTGAAGGGTGTCTCGTATCATGCAAGAAACATGCTTTACAAGTTGTCCCTTTGACAGTAAGATAGACTCTCTCGAGCTTCTTCACCACAGCCCATGCCCTGCTCTCCTCCCCACTTTCCAATCCTGGTGCACTCTCCCGGATCTCCTAGTGATGGATGAAAAGGACTGTCAGGCATTGCACATCCAATGCCTCCCATGGTGCAATTTTTAAATTATCTAACAGTTACCAACCAGGAGGGCATGTGCCATGTGTCTACTGTTATTCTAATTAATGTACTGGTGGGGAGGGTGCATATATGTATGGTGTGTGGTGTGTGTGTGTGTGTGTGTGTGTGTGTGGTGCACCTGTACTTGTGCACACACCTGTGGAAGGCAGGGGGACTTCCTGTGTCTTCCTCTGTCACTCTCTTCCTTTGCCTTGAGTCAGCGTCTGTTGCTGAGCTAGAAGCTCACCATTTTGTCTAGATTGGCTGGTCCATGAGCCCTTGGACCCCTCTCCCCATCCCCACCCCTCAGCGCTAGGGTAATGAGCACACACAGCCATGCCCAGGTCTGCACACGGGGACTGGGGGCTGAAAGCAAACGTTCTTTCCCACTGGGACTGTATACACTGAGACCGCCTTCTTGTATATTTTAAACATTCCTTTTCTGCCTTGGGTTCTACTTTATCCTTTAATTAAAAAAAATCTATGTTTTCAATTAGACATGTCATCTATAATTTAAAGTAAGTTTTGAAAAGAAATGTTTGTGCCAAACTTTCCTACGGTATATCACTTTAGAATTCAAGGCTTCTGAGGACACTGCAGTCGAAGCAGAAACTGAAAAAGGATCTAAAGAGACCCTGGAGATGGACGAGCAGCTGAAAGGTTAGACTGGGGCAGAAAGTTCCTGGACATGCACCGCTTCCCTAACACATCTAAAACCTTAATCTGGGTCACGGTCTCTGCTTACTTCTTCTTCTGCTGTGTCAATATGAATTGTGTCTACTTATGACAGCCCATCAAACGTGCAGCTACCCGGCTTACAACACTGTTTCAACTGCCCGTCTAATTTCATTTTACACGCTGCATCAATAAAGTTCCCATATAAAATTCACTCATCAGCAACATGATTTTTAGTTCTACTACTAGGTAATTAATCATCTGATAGCATAAACGACATAATCAGAACACGAATTTATAATTATATTATGTATACATATATTATATTAATGTTCAGAATACTGTTTTCATTGAATGTTTTAAAAAAAAACATGATAAAATATAGACCCTTTTGGTAGTCTCATTAGAGAGACTCTTCTCAAAGCCTCTTTTCTCTCTCTCTTTTTTTTTATTTTTCCTTTGGAGCTGGGGACCAACCCAGGGCCTTGCGCTTGCTAGGCAAGCGCTCTACCACTGAGCTAAATCCCCAACCCCTCTTTTTCTCTTTTTTTTTTTTTTTTTTTTTTTTTTGGTTCTTTTTTTTCCGGAGCTGGGGACCCAACCCAGGGCCTTATGCTTCCTAGGCAAGCGCTCTACCACTGAGCTAAATCCCAACTCTCTCTCTTAATTTGCATTTGAAAGCCATGCTGCCAGAGTTTCCGAAGATGGCTACCCCAACGTCCCTGAAATGGAGCCACTGAGGGAATTTGGCCAACTTCGTGGTCGCATGGAAACAGCTGAGCCCATAATTTCTGACAGCCTGGTGCCGGTATTAACAGTGGATATTTCCAACAAAACACCCAAGGAGCTGCTTCAGCCGTGATTGAGATGATGGAAAGTAAGGCTAACATCACCGAGCACGGCCATGAGGGCACTGGCCCGAGAGCAGTTCAGAACCTTAGCGGGCTCCCAGGGCTTCTAAGTGAAAATCCGCACATCTGGGGGGGGCGGGGCGGGGGGGGCAAAAAGCTCTCAACCTATTGTAAATAGTGCACAGTCGGTCCGGCCAAGCAGAGCAGCCGTGGGCACACCAATGCTGGTCGTGCTACGGACTGCCATAGAGAGAACCCAAAGCCAAGAGATGATGACAATAATTAACTTCCCTACCCTCTGACTATTGTACTAAGAACTTTTCATTATTTTAAAAACATTTTTCCTTCAAAAACGCCTTAACAGAGCCTTTCAAGTATGGTGCTTGGGAATTAAACGCGGAAGACTATGAAGAAGAAGCAGAAGACTATCAGGCTGAAATGGAAGTCGAGGAGGAGCAGGAGGAAGAGGAAGAGGAAGAGGAAGAGGTATGGCCGCGTTGAGGTACTGCTCAATCTTACGAGAAACTGTGTGTCCAGAGGGATAATTATCACTTTGGGACGCCCTCACCAGCTAAACGAATAGGGAGCATGTGTCCCCCCCGTGTCTCCCCCCACCCCCCCCCCCCACCCCTGAGCTGAACCTTAGGGCCTTGTGCTTGCTAGGCAAGCGCTCCACTGAGCCAAATCCCCAACCCAATAGGGAGCGTCTTTAACCCTTTCCTCTCTACATATTTTGCCTCCGGTTTTGCTTTTGTTTTGCCGAGCACTGGGATTGAGCCGGGCCAGTGCTCAGCTGCTGAGCCGGATCCCCCGTCAATCGTCAACCTCACGAATGAACGTTTCCCGTTCTGCCTGAGTGTCCCGTGACCCTTTAAAACGCCAAGGCTACTGCACATGATAATAATGAAGAATGCCCGACAGGATCAGCCCATACTCAGACACCAGTCCACATCACTGACACCAGAATTAAACGTGTGTCTAGCTTTTATGTATGCAGAGCTATTTACCCAACAGAGTCTGACGGGCGCTCATGGGAACAGGCTAGAACGTGTGCCCACTGGTACGAGGAAAACAAAACGGAATTTTCACCCTTGAACAATATTTTTAGGGTGAAGAAAAAAGTAAAGAAAGGAGGAGACACTTGGGAGATACCAAACACTTCTGCCCCGTGGTTCTCAAAGAAAACTTTGTTCTACAACCGGGCAGCACGGAAGAGGCCGTTAAATACCGGGAGAAGATATACTACTTCTCAACCCCTGAGGCAAAGGAGAAGTTTCTGGAGCATCCTGAGGACTACGTGTCCCAGAACGAACCCTTAAAGGTGAAAAGGCTTCCTATGCTAGTGGGTGCTCCCGTGCTTCCCCATCAGTGTTTGCTACCGTGAAGTCTCTGGTCTCACCAAAGGCCAACAACAAACAAAAACAGCAATAATAGCTCAGCTTAAAAAATACACAGCTTTTTGCACACAATCTGGCATAAAAATAATTATTGGTTTTGACTTCTACAGTTGTAGTAAATACTTAATCTCAATTGGGCAATTCTGCCCCATCTTTGATCATCCAGTTCCCAGGTAAAGGACACAAAATATTTATATTTGTAATAAAACACTAGAGCTGAGCAGATATCTACCTTCTAAGCTATCAGTGTCTACTTCTCCATCAGTATCCCCAGGTTATAACTCGCCGTGTCCCACCTGAGCCACTCTTAACTCCAACTGGCTGGCCCTCTTGGCCATGTTTTCATGACTCACCTACCCCGTAGCTTCTTCTCCCTCTACCTTCTCCTCTCCTTTCTGAGATCTTGCCTCAGACCCTGGCCCTGGGAACTGAAACCCTGCCCACCTGTCTTGTGCCCAGCTATAGGCTGTAAGCATCTTTATTGGCCAAGGATAACTTGGGGGCAAGGTTACACAGCATCCATCACTTGGTGCACCTGAGGATCTCCTCATCCCTGAGGCAACCAGGGCCAGTATCTAGCATCGCAATACACAGCAACAGACTGAACCTCAACAGCTAGCAATGCCTATCTAAATCAAGCGACACTCACCCTGTGTCTTTTTCACCTGATATCATCACAAATAGGGGCTCATGAGATGTTGTTTCTCACGTGCCGCCATGTGGGATCCACTAAAGTCTACACACAGGAAACATACCCCTTATGCCATATCACCCTTTTTAACTCCTTCCTCCTATGGAACATAAAACACTCTGGGATTGCAAGGAGCATGGTTGTCCTTGGCCAGCTGTCTGAATGCCATCTGGGTGCCAGGCAGCTCTGCCTATGAAGGAGTGAGACCTGGCATTTCCTCATATTATTTTTGCCATCCAGCGTTCTTGCTTTCCATTGCTTTTCTTCAGTTGACTGAAGTCTATCAGAGTCCAGGGCTTGAGCTAGAGGTGGAAAGCTCATGAGGACGACCAAGGATGGTCAAACCCATGAGGACGACCAAGGATGGTCAAACCCATGGGGGCGACCAAGGATGGTCAAACCCATAAGGGCGACCAAGGACGGTCAAACCCATGGGGACGACCAAGGATGGTCAAACCCATGAGGACGACCAAGGATGGTCAAACCCATGAGGACGACCAAGGACAGTCAAACCCATGGGGACGACCAAGGATGGTCAAACCCATGAGGACGACCAAGGACAGTCAAACCCATGGGGGCAACCAAGGATGATCAAACCCATAAGGGCGACCAAGGACGGTCAAACCCATGGGGGCGAGCAACAATGGTCCCTCAGCAGGCAATCCAGATGCTAGCACAGAACAGAGAGGAATGAGCCAAGGCAGAATCAATGTTTATTTGGCTCTCCCTGTTTTGTGGACTGTCCTTCCTATCTGATGGCTGCAATGTGCTTGGCAGTTTGGATCACATAGGTTTCTAGACTCCATATCATTTTTTCCTCCTGAATATGAAGGGTGGTCCTTTCTTGTATGTTAGCATCTAGTATTGCTAGGCTGAGAATCATTCTCTTGTAGATTCATTCTCTCTCTCTCTCTCTCTCTCTCTCTCTCTCTCTCTCAATAATCTTGAAACAAATAATTTCTTCTCTTCATTCTTGCTGTTCCTAAATTTGCCCTAACCCTGAGTCTTTCTAATTTGTTGTACTTGGTACACAGTACACACAGTGCACACAGCGCACACACCTTGAAGGTCCCCAGAATCTTTGAGCTCTGTAGTATTGTTGTTGTTGTGTTGTTGTTGTTGTTGTTGCTATTCTTTTAGACAAGGTCTCCTGTCTCCCAAGATGGCCTTTGAATTTTCTATGTAGCCAAAGATGCACAGAAACAAATAGATTATGAATCTATGCCTCTGAGTTGTTCTCCTTCTCAGTCATTAGTCCCTCCCGTTTCTCTTGGGTCCAGACTACCTAAGCACAGCACCACCTCCCCCTTGTCACTGTTCTTTACTGCTTTTACAGTCATTTTCCCACACTCACTACTGTCACCCTTGTCCCCTGACACCCTCACATACAGGGGATGATCACATGACACTGAAAACTGGCTTCCGGCTTCTTCAGCTTCAGTGTGGACACCACGCTGTGGACTCACAGTGAGCTCGGCAGTATGGAATTAATGGCAACATCTTTGAAGTTCCTCTCTGAATGGACTTTTCCATTGATAGATCCTTTTTACTCATACTAAGAGTCTTTCTGTTCCTTATTAACATGAACATTTTTAAGTAAAGCTACTTTTCATTAAATGCCTTTGGCATATATGGCAGGATAACCTGAAGGCCATTCTCAGCCCTAAAAGCTATTTATGGTACAGTGAATTATGTTCACTGGAATCCTGATGCCTAAATATAATTGAATTTGTAAAGTAAAAATTCCTGTCTATGGGAGACTGGAGACATGGGTGGGGCAGTTAAAACCACAGACCGCTCTTGCAGAGGACCTGAGTTTGGTTAACTTCTTAGATGATTCACAACCACCTATAACTCCAGCTGCAGGGTTTCCAAACCCTGTTCTGAAGTCCCCAGATACCCACACTTACACACACTCACACCCCTAAAACATACACTCTTAAAGAAGGAGAATTCCTGAGGCCAGAGAGATGGTTCATTCAGTAAAGAGCACTTGCTGCTCTGACAGAGAAAGTGGGTTCCACTCTCAGCACCCACCTGGTGACTCGCCACTGTCCGCTCACTCCGAGGCTACGGCTATCCGTTACCCAATTGTGACCTCCTCCAGCACCAGGCACTCACATGCTGCACATACATACACGCAGGTAAAACAAACACGTAAAATAAAATTTAAAAATTGCTCTCTTTAAAAAGTCTTCTCTGTTTGTTTGTTTGTTTTTGTTTTTGTTTTCTGTTTTTTTGTGGTGGGGAGGAGAGATTATTTTGTTTCTGAGTGTTTTGTTTTGTTTGAGAGAGGTCTCCCTATGCAGCTCTGGCCTCAGAATACCTGAATGCTGTGAACCGGGAATGAACCAGGCTAATTACTCAAAGCTTCTTTTCCCTCTGTGCCAGGCTCCACCGCTAAGGATTTGTCTTCTGGGTCCTCATGGTTCTGGCAAAACTGTGTGCGCGAGAAAGCTGGCAGAAAATTTTGGCATTTTCCACATTCAATTCGAGGAATTTCTCCAAGAAAGAATGCTGCTCAAAGCTGAACGGAAATTCGGACCTGAATTTGAGGACGATTCTGAGGAGGAGCAAGCGATGAAGCAAGAGCTTGAAGAGCTTGCAGCTCAGGCAAATGTGAAGATCGAAGAAGACAATACAAAGAAGCAGGTACGAAAGAGCCAAAGTTGGCCTGGAAGCCCCACCCACAGGCAAGCCCCACCCACTGGTAAGCCCCACCCACGTGCCCAAGGGCAGAGAACTTGCTGGACCGCTGGGGGCTGTTGTTCACGGAAGATAACAATCCACACGTCTTCACTTCAGTAAACAAGGATAGCTGCCCTGACTGCACAGAATATGTTTGGCCAGGATGGGCTGTCACCGGGCAGGAGGTACATAGGCAGGAAGTACGAGAGGATGTATGCTTGCCCCCTTGAATAAAGGCAGGAAGTACTTGTAGATCTTGCCTCTATGAGCCCCTGAATAACCTAATTCAGTGCCACTTTCTGGGAATCCTAGATATGGACCTAGCCTGGGTCCCTCTTCCTGGCCAATATTAAGTGATGCTTGCTTTTAATTATACAATTGTTTGGTCACTTCCTCCTCCTAAGGCTGACCACCAAGGTCCAGCTATCAAAGCACTGAAGTCCCTCAATCTAAAGCCCGCTTTAGTCCACCTAATTAACATGCCCAATCAAAACCACGCATCCTAGCCCATGCATATGGTCTTTCCCCTCACAATTCTCAGTTTTAACAGTAACCCTGGTGATGCTCTGAGGACTGCCTGTTTGCTTCTGAAACTGGTTTGCAGTCCCAACTGCAGCAGCCTGGGCAGCCTAGACCCAGTCACTGTCCAAGGATGCCCAATAGAGAGATAAGTCACCACGGAAACAGAAAGAGGAGATTCAGTGGGTGTGCACAGTCCAGTGATCCGGAGTTCATCTCTGGGGTGCTGACACAGTAGTTTAAGCAGTCCTGGTCAATGCGTTTCTGCAAGAGGGTTCAAAGAATCCTCACTGTTTGAGGGGATACCGCTAGAGATGCCCACATGTCCCCAGGAAGCAGGGTGAATATGCCCCCTGCTGGTGGTAGTCTGTACCCCAGATCCAAGGTGAGTGCAGATTTAGGACAACCACATTCAGGGACCTCTGTGGAGTGTAGAACAGAAAATTGTAAAAGGCTGAAAATAAGACGCCTCCCTTATTTTTGTGTGATTTCATCGTTGAAGGGGAGTGGATGTGGGTTCACTACCACGTGTCGAAGTAGATCCTCTGTGAGGGAGGGGCACAGCCCCATGTAAGGTGACTGGTGCAAAATTACAGCAGAGACGCCAATCCTCCTCAGTAACCCGTGAGCTCAAGTGAGAAGCTGGCCTGTGTTCTTGAAAGTAGCGTCTGTGTGCTGTTACACAATCAGAGTAATATCCGACCACACAGCCCTGAGGCAGAAAGGTCGCCATGAAACTCCCCTCTCCGACATGAAATGTAAACCATCAGGAAAAAGTCACCTCGCTGAATAGTAGTACAGCATTGACTGGGGACATTTTGTCTCTGTGTCTGACTTATAATGTAAGGTTTCCCACTAATGTGATTTTTTTCTGTCAAATAGTATTTTTTCAAAAGTGCCCTGTTACCAATGGAGATTTTAAAATACTAATATTTTACATTAATTTAATAATTTTGATGGTAAAAGTATTCGACCAAAATAATCCCATTACAGAACCTGGAAAATGGCTCCGCAGCTAGGAGAACATTTTGCTGCTAATAGCGTAGATGGTCCAAGTAGCTACATGGTGGCTCACACCCACCCATAACTCCAGTCCCAGGGAATCCAATGCCCTTTTCTGGCCTCTTTGGACACCAGCCATAAGTTCCCCACTAACTACAACAATGCTCTGGATTCCCAAATGAAAGACGCACACGCACGCGCAACACAGCCTATATTTAATATGTTTTAATCAGCTCAATGTCTGAGCTACTCCCAAACACCCATGGACTATCACACTCTCCCCTCTGATATTCCTGAATTATTACTCACTAAAACCTATATTCCACCCTAGCTGTCCCAGACCCAGCTGGGGCCGCTCTTTCCTGGCTCATAATTATATGTTTGGTGTGCTCTCGCTTCCAGCACTTCTCAGGCCTGATCTATCTGCATTCCCCAGCATGGCGGTTCTGAATACTCCTGCCCTTGCCCCTTAATCCTTAAGTCCCGCCTCTGTCTCCCTGCCCAGCCATTGGCTGCTGGCAACTTCATTCACCAATTGAAGCCAGCTGGGGGCAGGGACCCTCAGGGTCTCACATGAGGGATTCTTGTGCAATTTTGGGAACATAATGACCATAATACAAGTGTTAAACCAAGTCTACAACAGATGTATGGTGTGAATCAAGCAGGTTTTGGGCAAAAAATGACACATCGTGACCTTGGTGGCCTATGTGAAAGTCTTGCGACTACATGGGTACTACTTAGTGTCTAAACATTATATACCGGTGCTCAGAACTCATGTTTTAAAACGGTTACAAGTAGCAGTATCCAAAGTAACCTCAGAGAAAAACAGGTCTCACTCTAATCGGTTATAAAATAGCACTGCGCTTATCCACGTGGAACCCAAGAGTCTCTGATTTTCTAACTTCTGCCTTCAGCTTCCAGAAGTGCAATTCACAGAGGAAGAAGAGGCGATCAAGCTGAGTCTGACGGACAACGAGCCCCTGCCTTCGGAAATTCTAGACCCCATGCTCTCTGAGTGGTGGCTTAAAGAACCAATACGGTGCCTTCATACGCAAGGGCTCGCGTTTCTCATTGATTCTCTTTCCTTTGTTCTTAATGCTAAAACTTAGTCTGACTTATAAGTAAGAATTTGCCCTTCCTTGTCCACATTACACATTTAAAACATCTGTGCTTCTGAAAAACACTGGTGCCAGAGACCTGTCCCAAAACGTTGAGACCAGGACCCAGGCACCAGTACTTTTATGGTCCCCATGTGATTCTAGTGCAGAGCCATAGTTGAGAATGGTTTTCTAAGCCCACATACCCTCGTGCTGTGCTGGTCTCTTTCCCCCTGTATCCTCGTAATGATTGCAGTCATGACCACTAGCTATATGTCCGCTCTGAGTCCATTAGTTAATACCTACAACAGTCCTGTCCCACACGGGACAAGTCCTCAGGTCACCGGAGTTTAAACCTCTCCTCAGTTCCCTACCCACCAGAAAAGCAACTGTAATTTATTCAGATCAACTTACTTAGGGCATATGTGAAACTTAATCATGCCCTCACAGTCACTTCCCTCAACTGTATTAAATACGTTTAGTATTTAATCGTATTAAAATTTTGGTACACAGAATGGGGTAGAAATTTGCATTATCTGAATCTGAAAAAAAAAAAAAAACAAAACCTGAAATACAGCACACTTGACCTTTTCCACTCTCCTCAGGGCCCCTGGGCACACGTGCGTCTGCTGCCTGTCTGGAAGGAGGGAGTGGAATTTAGTTGTCAAGCTTTTAAAAAACGTCCTTGTCCCCTGCATTAGATCAATAGCCGTGGGACACTTGGACAAATGACCCACAGCTTCCTAGGCACGAGTCGTTCTTCATTAGCCCAGTTCCTCACACCACACACGCTAAGATATCTCTATCAAAGACCCAAACAAATCAATTAAAACATTAGAAGGTCTGGGGCGGTGGCCCAACAATTAAGAACACCAGCACCCACATAGCAGCTTGCAACCATCTGTAACCCCAATTCCAGGAAGCCTGGCATTGTCGTACACATACAAATATACAGATAAAACACACACACAGAGAAAATGAAAATAAATAAATCATTTTTAAAATGTAAAATATGAAGTAAAAACAGTATAGATATCTATATAGAGATACATATAGATATGTGTTCCAATCTATGTAAAAAGTTTCACGTAAAATCGGCATACTGAATATTGCACAGCCATCACGTTTTGCCGGGATAAAGACTTACAATGGCATGTGATATTACATGATACTAAACTTTAAAAGATGCAGACATGTGCCACCATATGATAGAGAGATGGGCACATGAAGAACTAACCGGAAAGAAACACAATGCTATCTGGCAGCTGTGTTGTACTTTATTGAAATGTGTCAGCCTCCCGGTTATTCCCAATGGCCCTAAAAGTGTTGTCACCTGAGGCAGAATAGACACACGAGTAATTGTCACTGGCAACAAGGAGGACCCTGGAGGAGCGTGTCAGAAGCCTGTCAGAGGAAGCATCCAGTCACAGGGGCTCTTCAAAGGCAACATATTCCTTAGGCTAGGGACTTCTCCTGGGCCGAGGACTTTGACTTTTAGTAAGCTTCCAATTCTTTATCAGCCAGATAGCTGCGCTTTAAAAAATACCGTGTATGCCCCTGCTTCTTGAACTCCGAGTCGTCGCTCCAGATGGACTGGAACAGAATCATATAAAAATTCCAGTGCAGGAATCACAAAAAGTTTGGCAGCAGTAAAGGATATTTTTAATACGCAAAAAGCAGAGCTTGAGCAGGCCATGAACTGCAGTGGTTATGCTTTCTGCCCTTCTAGAAACATAATGGCTTTCCAGAAAGCAAAGACTTCAGCCTCCCCCTGTCTGTCATTCTTGAGCAGGGCAGCATGAGAGTAGCGTTGTTAGAGGACTTGATTTTAATATTTGCTGTTTGAGTGGATTTTCGGGGAAAGTCACTGGATGAATCTTGACTTAGGATCGGGACAGAACTTCTGGTAATTCTTGAAGCGTCCTAAGCCTGGCAGTTTATACACAGTGCCCTTCTCAGCAGCCCCATACATGTCAGCTTCATACATGTCAGCATCATGCCTGCCTGAGGAGCACTGAAGATTCCGTGTATCCTACAGCCTCAAATACTCACCCAAGATTTCATTCTCTGTTTGCTTTTTTCTTCTGCCGGTTTCTTGTTTGTTTGTTGAGATGGGGTCTCATTGCTCAGCGCTGACTGGCCTAGAACTCACAGAGATCCTCCTGGTTTTCACATGAAAATAAGCAAGCACATGAATCTTTAACAGATGGCAAAATTGCACGTACTGCCAAGAAACTGTCTTAAAACAAGTTTGTTACCGTTAAAGTTTGATTTGTATAGCTATTGTACATACCTGCATATCCAGGCCACCTACAAATTTCCCAGAGTCTCACGTGGTGGTGCACACCCCCAATCCCTGCACTCAGGAAGCAGAGGCAGGCAATCTTTGTGAATCTGAGGCCACCTTGGTCTACATAGCAAGTTCCAGGCCAGCCAGGGTCACACAGTGAGACCTTGTCTTAAACAAACAAACAAACAAACAAAAAACTCAGACTAGAAGGGGCTGGGAAAAGTGTAAATCCTTTAAAGTATTTATTACCCATCTGATAAAGTCAAAATTCATCAATACATGTCAAAATATATGATACATGCAGAGATGACATGTGGAGGGTCCCTGCAGTCCTTTCAGAAGGCAGGGAAAGGAAATTGAGAAGAGCCAAGAATGGAATTAGGTTCTGCTAGATTTTTAGGTACTGGTGCTGGACCAAGATTTCAAGAGTCTGACATCATATTTTTTGTCTTCTCTAAGAAAACTCAAAGGTCTGGGATAAGTAAAACATAAATTCTGGAACATAGAGGCAGAGCCTGGATCATCAGACAGCCAAAGATCAGGTCGTAAGCGGCTCCATCCCTAGATTGCGGGGAGGAGGATGGGGGAGCATCTCTTTCCTTGGAGGGATGCCCCTGGGTTTAGCCTTCCTGGCTCCTCCAGTGCCTCTCTGTGTGCACCAATATTCTTTGCCCCCCCCACATCAATACTTAGCATTAGTAGTTCCATAATATAATTTTTCTACTTGGTGTTCAAGTTATCATACAAAATAATGAGCTGGTTATGACATTTTCATATGTAAATAGATTAGATACAGGTAGATAGAGGTACAGATAGATATAATCTTCCACTGGTTTCTTTCCTCTCACAAAGCGGTTCCTCTTCTGCTTTCATGCAATAGATGTGATATAGAAATTGATAGCTATGTAGATGATAGATTGATTGATTGATTGATTGATTGATAGATCTTGATATGAGAGAAACATTTGATGTTTGTCTTTTGGATGTGGCCTTTCTGGATTATCACTGATGTTTTAAGCAAATTATGAAATTTTTCCACCCAGCTCCACGGGCTTTATCCTGGACGGCTTCCCGCGGTACCCTGAGGAGGCCCAGTTTCTGGGAGAGCGGGGATTTTTCCCAGACGCCGCAGTTATAATACAAGTCGATGATCAAGACATCTTCGATCGCCTCCTTCCCGCCCAAGTTAAGAAGTGGAAGGCGAAACAACTCAAGAAATCAGAGAGGAAAAAAATGATCAAAGACATGAAGGCAAAAATCAAGGTACGCGGGACGAGGGCCTGCTCATCTCCTACGTGGGTTTCTAAGCAGCGTTCACAACAACGAGGTTTCGAATTCGAATGCTGCCGTAAGCAGGAAGACATTTTTCATCGAATTTTTCATCCTTTAATAGGAATTTAAAGCTATTTGAAGCTTTTTTGGTTTTGGTTTTTTTTGTTTTGTTTTGTTTTGTTTTGTTTTCCCCCCGGAGCTGGGGACTGAACCCAGGGCCTTGCACTTCCTAGGCAAGCGCTCTACCACTGAGCTAAATCCCCAACCCCGATTTTGGTTTTTTGATACAGGGTCTCTCTATATGGACTTGTCTGTCTTGAAACTCTGTAGACCAGGCTGCCCTTGAACTCAGACATCACCAGGATGTCTCTGCCTCCGGAATGCAGGACTTCCTTGAAGCTTTTTTTCCTATCTAAATGCGTTAATGCTTCTCTTCCTGAATTAACGGTATTCAGGCCTCCCCGGAGGCCTCTGTGAGGCACAGGAGCAGTCGATGAGCACAGTAGAGGCAGTGGTGCTCTGACCATTCATCCTTCCAGCCACTCACAGACCAGTCTTCTAAATGTCTGTCTGAATCCAGTCTCACCGGCAGGGTTGGAACTCAGGGCTGTGCAAACCCATTTCCTCACAGTATTTTTAGCTCCAGGAGGTGTCACACCAGGCGCTTCTAGGTTTCCGTATCAGGGAGTCCAGCCCTGGGTGCTGTTGTACAGTTCTGTCTGGGTCCCCATTAGACCCAGAGGAGACCCCAGACCCTTAGAGGAGAGGTATTGCCTGACTTGATATTGTATTTTAAGAAGAAAGTGAAAGAATAAATATTATAATGCCCAAGCCAGTGCCAGCCTCTGGCAGGCACACTGAAATTAGTTAAACTTAAACACCAAAACCCTGAGGACCTTTGAACAGATCCACTATGTGAGATCCGGAAAAGAGCAGGGCATGGTCCTTCACACACACACACACACACACACACACACACACACACACACACCCGTGCATATACCCTCCAACGTGTGTGTGCTTTCCACAGAGATACGGCCATGCTTACAAAGACATGTCTTCACAGTAAGAAAATTAGATTTCCAAACATTTTCAACCCTTGGGAGGGAGATAGCCCAGAAGGACAAGGATTGTGCTGGGTCAATCACCATCATGTGTTTTCCTGGTGAGGTCCCTTCCACCATACCTTAGCCCCAGTGTTAACACATAGCAGGTGATTTTTATCATGTTTGCTCCCTATAAACCTGTAAACGTTCCCTCAACAGGAAGATATGGTCGCTAAAAGAAGAGCTGAACTTATTTTGGAGCGAGAGAAAAGAAAGAAAGGGGAGGTAAGTAGATTGTGTATGTGTGTGTATTGGTGAAATGCATTTCTTTTATTTTTGGAATGCTATATGCTACTATTTTAAATGGCCTTTTATAATATTTATAATCAGAAAAGATAAGCAACTTTTGTTTTTTGTTTTGTTTTGTTTTGAGACAGAATCTTTCTCTATGTCACTCTGGCTGACTTGGAGCTTGCTATATAGACCAGACTCTGCCTCTGCCCCTACCCACCCCCCATCCCTGGCTTTTCTTTTTGTCTGTCCGTCTCTCCCTCTCTATGCATCTCTCTGTGTCTTTCTGCCTCTTTGCCTCTCTGCCCCTCTGTCTGTCTCTTTGTGCCTCTTCGCCTCTCTGCCTCTCTCTCTCTCTCTCTGCCTCTCTCTCTCTGCCTCTCTCTCTCTCTCTCTCTCTCTGCCTCTCTCTCTCTCTCTCTGCCTCTTTCTCTGCCTCTCTCTCTCTGCCTCTTTCTCTGCCTCTCTCTCTCTCTCTGCCTCGGCCTCTCTGCCTCTGCCTCTGCCTCGGCCTCTGCCTCTGCCTCTCCGCCTCTGCCTCTCTCTCTCTCTCTCTCTCTCTCTCTCTCCCTCTCCTCTCTCTCTCTCTCTCTCTCCCCTCTCCCTCTCTCTCTTTCTCTCCCCCTCTCTCTCTCTCTCCTCTCTCTCTCTCTCTTTCTCTGTCTCTCTCTGTGTCTCTCTCTCTCTCTCTCTGTCTCTCTCTCTCTCTCTCTCTGCCTCTCTCTCTCTCTCTCTCTCTGCCTCTCTCTCTCTCCTGTCTCTCTCTGCCTCTCTCTCTCTCTCTCTCTCTCTCTCTCTCTCTCTATCTCTCTCTCTCTCTCTCTCTCTCCCTCTCTCTCTCTCTCTCTCTCTCTCTCTCTCTCTCTCTCTCTCTCTCTCTCTCTCTCTCTCTCTCTCTCTCTCTCTCTCTCTCTCTCTCTCTCTCTCTCTCTCTCTCTCTCTCTCTCTCTCTCTCTCTCTCTCTCTCTCTCTCTGTCTCTCTCTCTCTCTCTCTCTCTCTCTCTCTCTCTCTCTCTCTGCCTCTCTCTCTCTCTCTCTCTCTCTCTCTCTCTCTCTCTCTCTCTCTCTCTCTCTCTCTGCCTCTCTCTCTCTCTCTCTCTCTCTCTCTCTCTCTCTCTCTGCCTCCCCACCCCCATCTCTGCCTCTGGCTCTGAATTTGGGGATTAAAAGCATGCACCACTTCCCTGGGCGTGAACAAAAAGAAACCTCTAAAGACCCTGAAGTATTCTCACACCAAATGTGCAGTGCACTGAACTGTTTCTTTGGGATTCTCTTCCTTTGAATTTTCATCTTGCTCTCATGCTTCCTGCTACCTGCACACGGACAGGCCGGGAGCATAGGGGTGAGCTACATGGAGCCTATCACGTTGACCTGAATCTAAACTCTGGATACTTTCGGGCGTGAAATGAGGTGGAGGAGAGAGAGAACCTGTGAACTCTCGCAGTCGGACGCCTGTGCAGGGCACTGTGTTTTAAGTGCGAAGTGTTGTCCCCACCCCCACCCCCTCACATGCTTGCGTGTTTGACATCAGCTGGTGTCTTGGTTTTGAAAAGTTGTAGAGCCTTTAGGAGGGAAATGGGTCGTTGATGTTAGGCCTTGAGGTTAGAGTCCAGCCTCACTTCCTGTCCACTCTTCCTGGTCTACCAAGATGTGAAGAAGTTAGGAGTCCCAGCTGCACAATTCTGCAACCAGGCTTTCCCCTCTGTGATGAACCAAACTCTCAAAGAGCAAGAAGCCTCCTCTTCATGGTTTTACCTAGACTGGCCAGCCAGCCTGCCTGCCTGCCTGCCTTCTTTCCTTTCTCCTTCCTCCTCCCTTCCTCCCTCCCTCCCCCCTGTCTTCCTTCCTTTTATCCATTAGCAAGCATCCCCCCCCCCCCCCGCCCTTCGTTCATTAAGCAGGCATTAACTGGCTGGACCCATGGCCGGAGCTAATCTCATCCGCAAACATGTTCTGGTGCGAACTCTGTCCAAACTGTCACGCTAATGGTTACACTTAAGATGGCACTGTACCCTGGACTCAGCAAAGCTAACTACACAAAGCCCATGGGGATCTCTAGTGCTGCCTGAATGATCACGGCACATTCCTCAGCAAAGAATCGCCACAGCCAGTACAGACTTTAGGGTCTAGCAGACCAAAACTGTTAAGTTCCTGCCAGGTCTTACCGGTTATATCCTGTTTTACGCTGTCTCTCCAGTACACTAAAAAACTGAGAGCAGAGACTCCTAATTCAGACATAATACGCGGCCATTTATTTAGTCTCTCTCAAGCATAGAGTTTTCACTGGAAGTGGGGGGATTGTTCAGTTTTAATTTCTCTAGTTGTCAATACTTCCATTTCTCTTCTTTGTTATGTTTTAGGTAAATCAGGGCCCTGACTATGTAGAAAGGTCTTGTTTTGTTTTTTTTTAAAGTGGAAGTTGGTTTTTAGAATAAACTTTAAATGATCCCAATTTATTATTTTTGTACTTGTTAGCACTGGATTCTTTTTTTATTTTAATTTGGAGATGCAGTGTTCTACTTTTAAAAAATAGAATGTTGCGAATTTTCTAAGACTTGTTCTTCATAAAATTGATTATGTATCCGACTTAAATAATTTATATACCAAAGCATAAGAAAAAACTCCTAGGATTAATTTTATTACTGTGCGTGAGAAAGAGGGAGGGACCTGCAGTGCCGTAGTGTGTTGAGGCCAGAGGACTGTTTAGGACTTTGGGGGGTTGGTTCTCCCATGCCGCCATGTGGATCCTGGGGTGGAGCCCAGGCTGTCCAGCTTAACTACAGACGCCTCTTCCCGCTTATCCCTGAGACTTAATGAACTGAAAGTTCACTCTGGGTATTGAGTTGTTTTCCCTAGCAGCTTTATGGAAATGGGGGGAGGGGACCGGCATCATTGCCACACCTCGTACAGTGCCTGTGGGCAGCTGTAGGACATTTATCACTATTGCAGGGATGAGTCTTAATTCTTAATCTTCTGTTTGATTTTAACATTGCTTTGGTACGATGACCACGCCAGCGGTCAGAAAGGACTCTGGAGGGGTTGGGGATTTAGCTCAGTGGTAGAGCGCTCGTCTAGCAAGCGCAAGGCCCTGGGTTTGGTCCCCAGCTCCGAAAAAAAGAAAGAAAAAAAAAAAGGGAAGAAAGAAAGAAAGGACTCTGGAGAGATGCCTTGCTTCTTCTGTACTTCCGGAGGCTCCAGGGCAGCGGTTCTCCCTTCTTAGGCTGCTCTGTGTGAGCGAGGGCAGAGCACTCCACCTCCACGTGTTTGATAGCCTTTGGATCCTGGGCCGGCTTTTCAGTGGGCTCCAGTGTGAGAGGCTTTTGTTGTTCTTAGCAAGCTTGTCACTAGTAGAGGGGACACCTCTGCAATCAGTTGGGTCCCGACGCGCCAGAAAGGAGTCTTCAGGCAGTGGTGGGCGCCCACTGAACCTTCACACTTTCAGTGAAGGATGCAGAGGCCACTGGGAAAGGTCTGTGTGCAGATAACTGTTGCCCACGACACTAAATTGTCTGCATTGTAGACATAGTTTTGTATTTGCTCTAAACTCTTCCCATTATGTGTTGACCTCTGCTTCCCCGACTTGGGGGTGTGGGCAGGGAGGGGGGTTGGTAACATACTTGATCTACCCTCCTAAAACCAACTCACTTTTTAGCAGCAAAGAAAATCTTAGTAACCCGCAGGTTGGCAGCCCAGAGACTGTTCCCATAGATGCTACGGGAAACATTGCCACCTTGTGGAAACTCTGCCTCAGAACGTGATTAAAGAGGTTTCTCTAAAGCCGGATCCCAGATCTTTCTAGAATCGGCTCTCCTTCTCTGGCGTGTGGGTCTCTTCTACTGAGAGCCACAGGAAGGAGAGACCCTGAAGAGCCAGGAGAGCAAACCAACAAAATCACTAGCAGCCCTGGGCGAGTCAGAGAAGTACAGACACCATACTGAGGGAAACGCAAACCCGGGGGTCAAAAGGCAGTGAAACAGGGTTCAGGGCAAAACCATCTCCGCTGTCTTCTCAGATCAGCAGTGGCCAGAGGGTGGGGGATCGGAGGTTGCCACCTTGTGGAGACTCTGCCTCAGAACGTGATTCAAATACGACACAACATTACTTATATTCAGAGAGCCCTACTTTGCTCTAAATCGATCAGTTTAGTCTTTCATTTATTAGTGAACAAATAGCAAGGTCAGATTACCATACTCGAGAAAAGTTATGAGCAAAACTGAGAATTCTATGAACCAACAAAATAGTTGGTCAAAAATTAAGTTGCAGCCCAGGGATCACCACGAAACATTAAAAGAGTTCTAATTTTCCTCAGAAATTTTCAGAAAATTACAAGAAGAAACATGCGCCATAAACCAAAATCTAGGGCTGGCGAGATGGCTCGGTAGGTAAAGGTGCCTGGCACCTCGAGTTCCATCCCAGAACCCACATGGTAGTTCCTCCAGGCTCCTCTGGCCTCCACACGTGTCCCCAACAGACGGTCACAAAGCCAATTAATTATTTTAACTGTAATTTAAAAACAAAACAAAACAGGACACTATGAAAAATTGGAGAGAGTTCATGAAATCTAAAATTACCTAAGAGTAAAAAGGAATCAAGTTTGCAAAAATATAGAACAAGACTCAGGAAATTTGAAAGAACTATGAGTCTAGGAGGCTCACACCCAAGCTGGGGTTCAGAAATGTGGGTGGGTGGGTGGGTGGGAACCGTCTGAGATAACCAGGAAGACAGCAGTGGGTCCTAGAAGAACTTGCATGACACCGAGCAGGACATTCAAAGTGCACACGCATTGACAAACATACATGAAATGAGAGCACGGCAGTCATCAAGACCACAGTCATTCCTGAAGTTTATTTATTTTATAAAGTTTTATTTATTTCTAAAGTGTCTGTTTACTGAAGCATGTGATGGCACACACCTTTATCCCGGCACCCGGGAGGCAGAGGCAGGAGGATCTCTGTGAGCTTGAGGCCAGCCTGATTTATGTAATGGGTTACAAGCCAGCCAGGGCTTCCTAGTGAGAACCTGTCTCAAACGGATGATGGTGGTGGTGGTGGTGGTGGAAGTGGTCATGGTGGTGATGGTGGTAGTGGTGGTGGTGGTAATGATGGTGGTGGTGGTGATAAAAATTGGAAAGTGCCTATGAAGAAATGAGGACAGGACTTTTTCAAACATCTTACTAACCATGCTGATGACAGATAACCAACACAATGCCTCTAAAAATCTGTCTAGTCAGTTTCAACTTGGACATCTGTACGATAAAAAGCCATCTGTTTATCAATTGTGGGGGTAAAATGGAAATCTTTTCATATATTTAAGACCTTTGAATAAGACCTCTTATATGCTTCCTAAGGAAGTAAGTAGCCAGTTGATACAGTGAATGATATTTCTTCTGCCCACAAGGAAAGAGCGGTCAAAGGGAAACAAAACACCCACACACACACACACACTCCCAGGGCAGCTGGGGCTGAGGGCAGAAACACAGCAGGTAGATGTAGGGAGGGTGAAAACCGCCGTGGTTTTGACTAAGGAGAGAAATAACAATGGCCTGGACAGAGAAACAGTGCCCGAGACTGGGCTACTCTCTGGATCCAGCCACGCTCCCTGAAGCTCTGCTCACCACTGTGATGATGAGGGCTCTATAATTAAAGAGTCGGCACTGCCCATTGGACTTCATAGGAAGCAGCAACCAGAAAGCGTTTGCTGTCTGTTTTATGTGGTGTCAGAGCTAAAGGCTAAGCTACAGTGAGAGGGAAGGGGAGTGCGTGTGATCATTTGCAGACAGTTTTGGAGACTGAGGAGACTCGAGGAAGAGGGCACACATCCTTTTCAACTGCATAGCATGAGGACAAGTGGATAGACGGTGACCCAATAAGCAGATCCGGAGGCTGTTACGATAAGTACTCAGTTGCAAAATCAAGAAGAGAAAGCAAACACGGGGCAGAGTGGAAGAATGCTAGCTCAGTCCCTAATGGTCAGCGGGAGAGGAAAGCCACAGCACCACCAACAGCACACTGCTGACATCCACACTGCTCTTCAAAACAGAGGTAGAACCAGATAGGTTGTGATACTATGGCATACTGTGGGGTTGTTGAAATATTGTTAACAAGGAAATATATGTTCCGATGTGAAAAGAAATTTAAGCACATTTCCAGCTTTCAAGGCAGCTCTATGTCTTGAAAGGGAATGCCTGACTTATATTTAAAATAAAATACAACTAAGGCCGAGGAATAACTCAGTCTTGGAGTATCCGACTGGCATATACAAGGCCCTCGATTCAATCCTAGAACAAGAAATATGCCTAGTCTCAAGCCTTAAAGTCAATCTCTAATAACACACGTTCTCTCTCTCTCTCTCTCTCTCTCTCTCTCTCTCTCTCTCTCTCTCAAGTAAATGTAATAAGCAATTAAATTGTTTTTATTTTAGTTGTTGTTGCCGTGACAGAACACCATGACAAAAGCAACCGGTTGGAGGGGTTCATTTCCTCTCACAGCTTGTAGTTCGTCATCCCGGAAGGGCAGGGCAAGAACTCAGGGCAGGGACCTGCTTGTGGAGCAGGCTGCTGAGGACTGCTGTTTACTGCCTTGCTCCTCCTGGACTCCCCAGTCTGTTTTATACACTGGGAACCACCCACAGTGGGCTGGACCCTGGGCTGGGCCCTCCCAAGCAATCAAGACCTTGCTCCACAGGCTTGCGTTCCGCAAGCTCCTAGCGGGGCATTTTTGCTATTCAGGTCCCCACCTATCAGATGACTCTAGCTTGTGTCAAGCTGACAAAAGTGTAGTTGGCGCTGTGTGTATGTCTGTGCAGCTGCGCGTGCATGGGCGTGTGTGTACACGTGGCGTGTGCGTGTGCATGTGCGTGTGTGTGTGTGTGTGTGTGTGTGTGTGTGTGTGTGTGTGTGGTGGCTTTCCATGTATTAGCTCATCCAGTCCCTGTCCCCAATTCCCGTCCCGTGAGATACCAGTTCCCACCCCCAGTCCCTACCCTGTGAGATAGGTAGTTCCCATTTTAAAGATCTCGGTCCAGTTGGCAACGCAGCTGGTAGTATTTTATAATGCACCGTGAAAAACTCTGGGCACGAATAGTTTAGCATCCCGTCTGTTTGCTTGCGGGAGCATCACAGTGTCAGTACCTTAAAGACACTAAATGTCTAGGTGTCAGCCTTCACATTCATGCACATCCAAGCCGACTCGCATTGGTTACTGCATACCAGTGTCACGTGACACAGATCAGAGCGAGAGTAAAGGGGCCATTTTCTTCCGTAGGGCGCTTTTAGAGATGAGGACGAGTTTAGTGACGAAGATGCCGAAGACGAGGACGATATTGAGAACATCCTTGAGGAAGAGTTTCCAAAGGATGAAGAGGAGATGAGCGAGGAAGACGAGGAACAGGAAGGCGATGCCACCGAGCGCCTGAGAAGCGAGCTGGGGGAGAAATTTGAAACAGAAACAAATAATATCCAATCGATACAGGTTACGACCCTCCCTTCACCGCTAATTAAAGAACAGTAATTTGGGAATGCAAAGAGGGTGATATTAGAGTCAGTGTCGTGTGCATGTGTGTGTGCGCGCGCGCAAGCACGTGGTTTCGAAAGAATATTTCAGGGCAGCAGGCAGCATCACTTAACCAGGTATGAGATTCACAGACGGAGAGTGGTATGGGTCCCGCCAAGGTCAGCGTGGGTTGATCTTCCTACGGGCAGCCCTCACAAAGCTTACGCATCCTTGCCTGCTCTATCACCAGCTGTGTCTACCTGAGAAACACCGAATACATCAAGCTTTCTAATTTCTCTTTATCAGGATGAGTTCGAAAGGTTTCTGATACCAATAATTACGGTCAACGGAGCAAGGAAAAGGCATATTGTACAATACGTACTGAATGTGAAACTGAAGCCCCTGGTGGAAAACCGTGCGAGCATTTTTGAAAAGTGTTATCCGGTATCCCCGCACCTCGCTCATAAAATGCTCGCCTTCACCTACAAACACATGAGCTCGTTTGGCTACTGGGACCCTGTAAAGGTAAGGTCAGAAAAGTCATCAGGGTGTTGGGGATTTGGCTCAGTGGTAGAGCGCTTGCCTAGCAAGCGCAAGGCCCTGGGTTTGGTCCCCAGCTCCAAAAAAAAAAGAAGAAAAGTCATCAGGAAACCATCATCCCTTGCTTTCTTATAGTGGCTTAGGAAGACATGGTCATTTGAAAAGTTATAGTGTATAGTGCCACCGATTAATATTTTGGGGGAGTTGAGATGGAGCCATCTAACCCACACCATTGCTTCTATAGAAAGTACGTAATGTGGAGCCAACACTCTGTCCCGCCTGACTTTCTTTGGGTCCCTAGCATTTACTCCCAGCCAGGGATGTCATTCCATCTAAGGATAAACAACAGACAGTGCTGACAGTACCACTGACCAAGTCCCCATTCTGTCATAACTCTCAAAGGGAAGCATCGTGACACACTCTCACACCCACTCTTGCATGCCCAGGAAAGATGGGGCCATCAAAAGACCATCAGGCCTAACTTCCACTCCACCCCATTCCACACCCACACCTCAGGCTGGCTCTGCTGGTGGGTGTTTCACATTTCACTGGCTGTCGTTAACGATGTGACAGGATTTCATCGGTACAAAACTACAGAATAAATTTGTCTTTCCTAAAAGACAACCCAGAGGACTTCCCCTGTATTACCTGTTTGAGAAACTATGCAAAACTTCAGCCAGGGCAGGTTGGCCAGCATAACTTAGACCCCCCCCCATCCAAGCACTAGCCAGGCTCAGCCCTGCTTAGCTTTACAAGGTCAGGCACATCCAGGGTGGTATTGCCATGAGAGTAGTATTGCCAGTGTGGTACCCAAAGCCTATGTCATGCTGTGCTTGAGGCCGCTCACCCTGTCTAGCAGTTGGCCACCATCCCACAGGGCCCTCCTGTGGCGCTCTCTCCGTGTAAGCTCACTCATGCATCTTCCTCCTGTTCAAAGAATCCCCGGTCTGCGGATTCCCTGTTTGACCTCATTGTACCGTAATTGCCTTCATAAAGGTCCCATCTCTAATAGTCACATGGGCAGTAAGAGCCTCAACAGAAGAATTGTAAGGGAGGGTAGAAATATAAACCACAGCCCCGTTTTAGAAGTTGATCTGTTTGTGAGGATAAATTAGTTCATGAGTAAGTGTAACAATCTCACGCACGTTGTCAGAAACATTCATTAGAAGCACAAGTCACTGTGAAGGAAGTAGGAAGGAAATTGTCACAAGCTAAAAGCCAAGTGGGAAGCCTTGCCCCGACCACATGTGCTGTGGAACAACCTGCACTTTGTATGCCGTAATTCTGCTAGTATTTTCCAATTAGGAGCGTTGTACTATGTAAGGAAGGTTATTTTACATGCTTCCAAATACATTGAAGGGAAGCGCTTAGTGAATTGCATCTGAAGTGCGAATTCAATTGCCTCTATCGCAGCTAAGCGAGGGAGAGACCATCAAACCTGTTGAAACGGCAGAGAACCCGCTGAACCCTATAATTCATCGTCACTACATCTATTTCTTATCCACCAAACAAACTAAAGAGAAATTTATGATGAACCCAATCAAATACATCCGGCAGCCCAAACCCAAAGCTTCCATGCCTGTGAGGATCATGATTGTGGGGCCGCCCAAGTCGGGGAAAAGTACAGGTGAGTGTCTTAGCTCCTCAAGCACCGAGGGTGGGTCCTAAAACCCAGCACCCAGAACCAACTCTCCAGGAACCAGCCATAAAATCTGAGATTTGCCACGGTGACTCTGCTAATTTACATCCCCACCAACAATGTACAAAAGAATTCCTCTTTCTCTAGTCTTTGCCAGAATTCATTCATTAATTCATTCATTCATTCATTCATTTTGGGTTTTTTGAGACAGGGTTTCTCCGTGTGGCCCTGTCTGTCCTGGAAACTTGCTTCGTAGACCAGGCTGGCCTGGAGCTCACAGAGATCTGCCTTTGCCTGCCTCTGCCTTCCAAGTACTGGAATTAAAGGTATATACCTCCACCACCCAGCAGAATTTATCTTTTTAAGATAATAATATTTGTGGCTGCATGGAGACAGGATCTCAATATAAAAATTACTGTCTGTAAGTATTTCGTGTAGGATTCTTGTATCTAGTCACCAAGGATGTTTATTTTATTTTATATTTTATTTTATTTTTTTGTCTAGATGATTGATCTATTGGTGGCAGTGAGCTACTGAAAGGACCCACTGTTGTTGCACTGGGGCAAACCTTTCATTTCATGTCCAGTAGTGTTTATTCATGGAAGCAGGTGCTCTGACATTATATACAAGTGTGTCTCCTCGATGCCCCTGTTAGTTACCCTCTTACCACTGTGACAAGTATCTGATCAGGGCAGTTTAAGGGGGAAAATGCCTACCTTGGCTCACAGTCCTTGCTAGTAAGGGAGGTGTGGTAGCTCAGGCTAAGGCAGTGAGCATGCGCAGCTGCCACGTCTTCGCCTCTCATCAGTCTAAAACAGTGAGCATGCGCAGCTGCCACGTCTTCGCCTCTCATCAGTCTAAAACAGTGAGCATGCGCAGCTGCCACGTCTTCGCATCTCATCAGTCTAAAACAGAGCATGTGCAGCTGCCATGTGTCACATCTCATCAGTAAGACAATGAGCATGCGCAGCTGCCACGTCTCCACACCTCAGCAGGTCAGGAAGCACAGAGCTCGGGCTGAAAGCAGGCTGGAGTATTACTCGAAAACTTTTTCTTCCAGTGTCCCATCTTAAGGGGCCACACTACACACCCCAAACTTTCCAAAATAACTTTGCAAAGCAGTACCAGCAGCTGGTGACCAAATGTTCAACACGTGAGCCTATTAGTGACGTTTCACATTTAAACCACCATTCCTTTTATTTAAAAAAAATAATAGTGATTTGAGAATTTAATGCATGTTCTGTTGGTCACGTTTGGATATACCTCACCCCACACCAAGTCCATACCCACTCAACTTAATACTGTTGTGGCGTATCCACAACAGACGACCACTCGGACATGGGTTTAAGCCAAAAGAAAGTCTTCATTAGCCAGTCTTTGTTTTCGTTTCGACAGATAGACATGTCTATGTGCTAAATTTTTTGGCCTGAATGGTACTTTAATTATGGAGTCAGTTGTGCTAAAGTCTGGGGCCTTGTTACACTGCATAACAGTTCTTTTATCCATATAACATGGCCATTGTCTCCTCTAACTAACTTGGTTTTAGGTCTATTTGGTCAGACCTGAGTAAAGTTAATCTTGCTTCCTTTCACATTCCTTTGATTATAATATTATTTCCCATACTTTCAGTTTGGGTCTATTTATACCTTTGTTGATAAAAGTGAGTTTCTTGCAGGCAGCAAACTGTTAAGACTTGTTTTCAGGCACCCTAATTCCATTTATGTGTACCACATATCTGTTGAAAGATGTGTACTACTCCTGCCCAAATTTTGTTTCCATTTGAGTTATTTGGAATAATCTGTGTACATGTCTGCTTTATTACTGTTATGAGTTGGGATGCTTTGCTGAATTGACAGTGTTTGATTTGTTCCTAACTCTGATTTGACAATTGTGTTCATCTCACCCAATGAATTCCTATCCAGTATCATGAGTTTCTTTAGTTTATGCTAGTCTTAGAAGGTTTTTATTTCCCTTTCTATTGTGAATGATTAGATTTAATAATCTATTTTCTGTTATGACTTGAACCTCTTCCCTGAAGCCTTCCTGGCCTTTGGAGTTTCTCCTGAGAAATATGTATGTGTAATTTGACAATTCTTTCATACATACTTTATTATTCCTTCTTTGTTCTGTACCACTGGCATCTAATTATAAGGTTTAATTATAGTTTCTGTTCTGATTGTATTTAGTTGGGATTCTAAATGTCTCCTGTAAATGGCTATTTGTATCTTCCCCAAGACTTGGGGATTTTTCTGTGACTGATGGGTTTTCTGTTCCTTTGTCTATATTTCTCCTCTGTCTGAACTGATCACACTCCTCTTAAAATGATCTTTTGATAGTATCCTTTTGAGAGTAGAGATCTCGAGTGTCTTGTTTATTCTGTCTTATTTTTATTTATTGCTCTCTGAAAATAATAAGTCATCAAGTTTTATCTTCAAGCCCTGGTGTTCTCCACTTAAGCTAAGCTGTTGGTGGTGCTTTTGATTGCTTCTTTTAAATCTGATTTATTGAGATATTCATTTTTCAAGACTTTTTTAGATTTATTTATTTATTATATATAAGTACACTGTAGCTATCTTCAGATACACCAGAAGAGGGCAGCAGATCTGATTACAGATGGTTGTGAGCCACCATGTGGTTGCTAGAATTTGAACTGAGGACCTCTGGAAGAACAGTCAGTGCTCTTAACCTGAGCCATCTCTCAAGCCCCAAGATTCTGATTGGTTCTTTTTAAACAACTCTCCTTTCTCTCTCTTTAAACTTTTTATAGATTCTTGGTGAATTTCACATCATGCACCCAATCCCACTCATCTCCCAATCCCTTCATATCTGCTCTCCCCCCTAGCAATCTCCCCCACCTCTGAAAGGAAAACAAAAATAAAAATAAAAAACAAATCTCTTCATGGAAGCTGAGGTATGTCATGGTATATCACACAGTATACCAATGTGATAGTTTGTATATGCTCGACCCAGAGTGTGACCCTTTTGGAGTAGGTATACCACTGTGGGTGTGGGTATTAAGACCCTCATCCTAGCTACCTGGAAGCCAGTATTCTGCTAGCAGCCTTCAGATAAAGATGTAGACCTCTCAGCTCCTCCTGTGCCATGCCTGCCTAGATGCTGCCTGGATGCTGCCATGTTCCCATCCTGATGATGATGATGGGCTGAACCTCTGAATCTGTAAGCCAGCCCCAATTAAATGTCTTTATAAGACTCATCTTGGTCGTGATGTCTATTCATAGCAGTAAAACCCTAACTAAGACAGAAGTTGGTACCAGGAGTGGGGTATTGCTGTGATAAGCCTGACCATGCTTTTATTTGGAAGAATGTTGATTTGGGGACTTTGGATTTGGAAAGCCATGGAATGTTTTAAATGGAGCTTAATGAACCATACTAGTAAGAATATGGAAGGCTTTGTTTCTGTGAGTGATTTGAACTGTTCAAACCTGGCCCAAGTGATTTCAGTAGAGAAGAACTTCAGTATGTGGCCTAGAGGCTATTTTTGTAGTATTTTGGTGAGGAATGTGGCTGCTTTTTGCCACTGCGTGAAGAGTCTGCCTAAGGCTAAGGTGAAGAGACACAAATTGATTGCATTGACAAAGGAGGTCTCAGAAATGCCCATCATAGACTTTGTTCTCTAGTTAAGTCTCAGAAGAGTGTTCTGAATAAGCATAGCAAGCTTAGAAAGAAAAAATATAAAATATATGGTTTGAGTATTAAAAGGGCACCAGTAAGTCAAATGGAGCTGAATCCTGTGTTCAAAGATACTAAATTGAATTAAGGGAGAGGTGACTTTGGGGTAAAATCCCATCCAGCTAAATTTAGGTTCAGGCATGATGCTACACACCTTTAGGTCCAGAAGCCAAGCAGATCTCTGACTTGAAAGCCAGCTGGGAAAAGAGCATGTTCTAGGTGAAGAAAAGCTTAAATCCAGGCATGGTGGTACACATCTTTAAGCCCAGGAGACAGAGCCATGCAGCTCTCCAAGTTCAAGGTCAATCTAGTTCCAGGACAGCCAAGCTTAGGCAGTGAGAGAGTTGAAAAACATAAAACTGGTAATAGAAAAGAGGGCCCATGTTCCAGCCCCAGGAAGCAGCAGAACGCAGTAGCTTCAGCCATGTGGCTCTGGCATTAGAGTCCAGAATAAAAGAGACTACTGGGATAATTGATGCTGGTCAGCTGGAGCTAAGGAATTAGTGGTGATTAAGAAGAGGCCAGCATCACTGAGGTGAAATCTTCTGGGAAGTGATTCCTGAGAGCACAAAGAAGCTGCGTTCCAGAGAAAGCCATGGTCATGTGTAAGAGTCACCCAGGTGATACTGGTTTTGAAGGCTAGAAAGAGTCATGAAGAGCAGCTGAGGCTGGGCACTATGAAAGGCCATGGAAGGCCGTTGGTGAAGGTCTAGCCTCAGCTGATGACCCAGGGGTCATGCAAAGGAGATGAGGCTTGGCACCTTGAAGAGAGCCTATGAGAGGCTATTGGGGAAGCCTATTTGCAGCAGAATACCCCAGTGTATTATAGATGCCAGTACGATGGGATGATCACCAAAATCAGCAACAGTGGAGTGGATAAGCCTGATCTTAGAGCGCTACAGAGGACAGAGCTGGAGAAGTGACACCAGCCCTTTGGAGGAGCCCAGAAGATCATGTGTGGACCCCCAAACATTGAAACAAGAAGCTGCAACATTGAATTTGCCTTGGGGACCCCTAAAATGTTTGAGATGTCAAAGCAGTGGGCTATCTGCTGAGGAAAGCTGCTAACAGGGAGTGGAACCAGCCCAGGAGAAAGAAGTTTGTTGCAGTCAACAAAGAGGAAAAAGGAGTTGGAGATCTGAGGACCGCTTTGATGTCAGACATGGAGATGCAGAGTTTGGAGTTTGTCCAGCTGGGTTCTTGTCTTGCTTTAGAGATTACAGTTAAGTGATTGGATGAATCTCAGAAGAGAACTTTGAACTTTGGATTTTTAACATTGTTGAGACTGCTACAGACTATGGGGACTTTTGAAGTTGGACTAAATGTCTTTTGGATTATGCTATGTTTAGGTATGGCCCCCACAGACTCATATGTTTAAACAAGCCTATGAGGGCCAGGGAATGGAATGTGATGGTCTGAATATGCTTAGCCCAGAGGGTGGCACTATTAGGAGGTGTGGCCTTGTTGGAGGAGGTGTGTCACTATGGGGACAGACTTTAAGACCCTCATCCTAGGTGCCTGAAAACCAGTATTCTGCTAGCAGCCTTCAGATGAAGATGTAGAACTCTCAGCTCCTCCTGCCTTGGTCATGGTGTCTGTTCACAGCAGTAAAACCCTAAGACAACCATTTTTTTTTTTTTGTTCTTTTTTTCGGAGCTGGGGACCGAACCCAGGGCCTTGCGCTTCCTAGGCAAGCGCTCTACCACTGAGCTAAATCCCCAACCCCAAGACAACCATTTTTACCTAAACAGTTTCACATGCAAACATTTACTGCAATGAGTCTGGTCTGGTTCAAAGCCTCTGACTTCTCCTGCACTACCATCGGCACTCGATTCTCAGCAGGACTCCTCTTAGATATCCTGTTGTTACCCTGTGCCATGGGGATCCTACAGAACCTGCCCCTTCACACCCTCGAGCAGTTCAGAGATGGGGTAGATGTTGGCGTGGGCCAACTCAAAGCCTTGGATCTGGACCTGGATGGTAGCTGAGTTGTTCAGACTGCTAGATCTCCTACACTCACACCAAGCTCGCCAGCCCAGCCCAGGCAAGGTGCAGGCCCACTGTCTAGAATGCTTCAGCCTCCCAGGTGCAAGGTCAGCTCTATACAGCCCTAGGTCATCAACTAGGCAGCAGCCCAGAGCAGGGACATCTTCGTGGCCTTTGGTGGTAACACGAGCCACGGACACTGACACAGACCCTTGCTGCTGTGGAACCATGGACCCAGACATGGCCGTCAACAGCAGCACAGACTGGGACATCACCATGGCCTCAGGTGGCAGTGCAGGATGCTCACATCAGGTTGTTTCTCTCCCCCCTCGAGTCTCTAACTCCACCTCGATTCATAGTACGCAGACTGTCCTGCTTCTCTTTCTCCCCCATCTCTCCTCCACATGCCTGCTCGTCACAGTGATGCCTCTGGAGTCTTCCCTGTACCTTTCCTCTCTTCCACTTTATTGAAATTTTTTCATACCCCTCACTGTCTTCCTTAACCCAGCTACTTATTTGTAACCTTTTTAATTTATTAGTTGTTTTTTTTTAAAAAATCATTCTTTTGCATTGTTTGTGGAGGGATCTATAGAGTTGACTCAATGGCTTAAGTGTCTACTAAAGACATAGGACTTGAGGTCTAGCTCAGAACCCATAGAAAAAATTGGATATGGTGGTGCAGATTTTGTAATCCCAGCTCTAGGGGGGCTGAGACGGACAGTTCCCCTAGGCCAGCTAGCCTGCCTACTTGGAAAGGTCTAGGCCAGTGAAAGATCCTGTCTCAGAAGAAACACACACACACACACACACACACACACACACACACACACACACACACACACACACACACACACACACTTTAAGTTTCTCTTTCTAATTTTAAATTTCTTAATATGGCAAAGGAGTCAGATTCTAAATGTTCTCAAGATAACTGCATTTCCCAAGCATAACAGAACATTCTCGATAGAAATAAAATTCCATTTCCAGGGCTGAAAACACCCCTAACACGCTGACTTCTCATCTGTCTGTGAAGTGCAGAGGGATTTTAACAGTACGCCTGCCTCTGAAAACTCATTTAGCCTTAGGCTCTGGGCAGACCTGGTTCCAGACTTTGTAGGAAAACCAATGTTCAGGCTCTGGGATTTTTATCTGACCTCTGCTGCTCTGTTCTATCAGCAGGTTTCGGCTCCCCATAGCTGTAAAGTTAGAATTCAATTTTCATGCCACCCTAATCAATTCACAGGGAAAAAAAAACTGTCTCCTAAGCTATAAATCACTATCAAAATATAAAGTAGCAGGCTAGAGAGATGGCTCAGCAGTAAAGAACCCTGGTTACTCTTCTGGAGGCCAGGGGTTCGATTCCTATCACCCACATACCAGCTTGCGGTTGTCCATAACTCCAGTTCCAGGGAGTCTGAAATATTTTTCTGGCCTCTGTAGTACTGCACACAGGTAGTACACAAGATATACACATGGGAAAAATAAAAATAAGAACAAAATGTCATTTAAAATATTTCCTAGAGGGTGGACTGAGACCCAGGTGTCTAGGATTTGCTATCCTCGCTGCAGGCCAGAATCCACAGATGGATTGCCGAGTGGTGAATCCCATGAAGTACTCTTGCTACATTGTTATCTTTAACAGCAAACCAAATTACCAAGTCTACACAGGATTGCTACAATGCTTCCCCAAAACTTGCTACTTCGCACAGAAGGAACGTGTTGCTTAAGCATGGGTTTCATTGTTTGAAAAAGAAAAGAAGAAAGAAGAAACCTAGTATGTTCCTTAACCAGGTCCTAAAGTTCCCAAACCTGATGGTTCTTTGAAGAAGATAAACTTGTCATCTGTGTCATAGACCCGAATCTGAAAGGTAAGGTTCGCTGTCGAACCTGTGGAGTGAAACGGGCTTCCCGCTTCGTGTCTTTCCAGTTGCCAAACAGCTGGCAAATGACTACGGCTTAAAATGTTTGTCGATGGGAGACGCGTTGCGTGGACTGTTAAGCAATCACCCAGAGGCAGAGCTCTCGGTGAGGATAAACTGGCATCTTCACAAAGGGATGACGGTGCCTGACGACCTGGCTATTCAAGCTTTAGACATCTCTCTGATGGACAGTGTGTGCAACACTATAGGGTAAGTGGGCGGGACTGGGCGGAAGGGGCGGAGAGTAACTGTCGGGACGCTTGGGGTTATTTAAAAAGGTTTAGAGCGCCCGTGAAGGGGAGGGGAACAGTCTACTTCTCGGGCTGAGCACTTACAGGGAAACTGAGCGCTGTCCTATCAAGATCCATGACTTGGATTCATGGCCAACTAGCCCACAGCCCTCGTTACTGTCTGTAGCAAGTCCTGCACAGCCCACAGGGAGGGCCACCTGCTCCCCTCCCTCAGTAGCTCTCACTGTTCCGTCAGATGATGTGGTCCCAGGAACACCGTTCCCCTTAGGCTCAGGTCCCCGGACAGGGAGCAGTGCCCCTCCTCTAATGCCATATTTGCACAGGAACATTGAGTACTTCATCCTCAGTTCACCCTCCCCTGCTGTCCATTACAGCCATTGGTCACGCCCCGGTGAACCCTGGTGCTCTCTGGTCCTGAGTCCCAGTCTTAGACTCCCCTGGCTCTGTAAAGACACTGTATAGTTAGAACCTTCATACTCTTCTCTGTTGGTGGGTTTGAGTCAAGTCATTGAATGGTTTCTCTCACTTCAGGGACCAGTGAGCAGGGGGTGACAACCTTTGGGAGAGGAAGGGCCGTGTCCTCACTGTTATTTCTCCCCTGGTGTTCAGTTTTCCCCCATGAGGACAACTTTGGTTGGGTCACAGGGTTATTTCATCTGAATTCCAGCATGAAGACTGCCTGTCCACCCTAGGTTTACGTCCCCAGTCCTGTGAGTCACTCAAGTGGCCCTTCCCAGTGTATAGAAGTAACCACTCTCTGTCTAAAAGAGAAGAATGTCATTCTCTTGCAGACTCTTCTACAGTGGGGTGGCTGTGTCATTATCTCTGCTGAGAGACTTCTCTCTAAAGCCTGCACTTTGCTGGAGAGTGCTGGCGAGTGCACCCTGTCACTCAAGACTTACATTACTGCTGGCCATCAACCGCATGGCCAGCTTGCTGCCTTGACTATGAGGCCACTCATAGACTTTCTGGGGGGACAATATATTTTGTTTGTTTTCAGTTTGATAGACGACCTCGCTATCTCAGACTGTTGGGTTTTGATTTTCACACTCTGTGCTTACTCGGTTGTGTGGGTGCCTCTCAGACTCCCCCATCCCAAATTCCTCCCAAACTTCCCATTCTCCTACAACAAGAATATCTCTTCACAGAATACCTGTGACTGTTTACTAGTGCATGGCATGCCCTGTCTCATTGGTTCTCACGCCTGCTCCCTAACCTTTAAAACAACTCTAAGGGGTAGAAAGAACTTTCTCCTAGCTTATTAAAAACAAAGGCATAGAGCTTGTATACCAGGCTTCAAATCTGGATTGGCTACATTCATTCTGTTGTTCGTGCTTATATTAATAACACCAAGGACACACAGTTTGCAAAGAGTGACTCTCCAGTTCTACCAAAACTTAGTCATGTGGCACTGAGCGTACAAACATATAAATGTGTGTCTCCTCCTTCCACTTTCAAAGCTGTGCCCGTGGGTACTCTGCCCACCTTAAGGTCTAGGGATGACGAAGGGTTACAATGCAAAGATAAAGATATAGCCCAAAAAGCAAAACAAACAAACAAAAAACAAATAAACAGTATCGTAAGGGAAAGCCCCAGAGCACTCAGAGACGGAAATTTGCTCTGAAGGACATAAGAGAATCATGAGAGAAAAGAACTGTGGGATGTCTGCCTTTCTGTTTGTCTGTTAGTGTGGTCATCGATGGCTACCCCGTCACCCCACACCAGGTGGAACTCTTGGAGGCAAGGTCAATCATTCCCATGATCATCTTTGAGTTGGATGTGCCGTCTAAGGAGATTTTCAAAAGACTGCTCTTAGAGAAGAAGAGTGAGCAAGGGTAATATTCACAAGGGAGCTGCGGGAGTGGGGTGAGCCTGACCATCTCTACAGGGGACATTGTACACCGTCAACAGCTTTCCACCCTCCCTGTTTCCTCCTTAGTATGCCTTATCCGATGCACAACAGCACGCAGATCATAGCCTATAGGAACGCAAAGTACCGTAAAAATGTCAATGAGATCAGGCAATTTTATCAACGGCAGCATCAAAACTGGCATGTGATTGACGGGTTCCACAGTAAATGGTGGGTATGGAATGAAGTCATCAAAGACATCCAGCAGATGAACAAGTACATACAGACATACATGGAGAAAATAAAGGAAGGTAAGGTGTGTGTGTGTGTGTGTGTGTGTGTGTGTGTGTGTGTGTACATTTGTGTGCACTTGTGTATACGTTTGCGTTCATGTGTATGTACATATGTGGTGTGCAGGTTCATGTGTGCGCAGAGGAGTATAAAGGCCAGAGGACAACCCCACAGAGCAACCTCAGATGACTTTTCTTTTCTTTCTCTTTATCTTTTTATTTGTTGACAGAGACTTGCTATGTAGCCTTGGCTGGCCTGGAACTTGCTCTGTAGACCAGGTTGGCCTCAAGCTCACAGAGTTCTGCCTGCCTCTACCACACAAATGATAGGAAAAATATTCTTTTAACAAAACAACGTGTGAACTTAAAATTTCGGTATGCTGTCTTAGGGTTCTATTGCTGTGAACAGACACCATGACCAAGGCAAGTCTTATAAAGGACAACATTTAATTGGGACTGGCTTAGAGGTTCAGAGGTTCAGTCCATTATCATCAAGGTGGGAGCATGGCAGCATCCAGGCAGGCCTGGTGCAGGAGGAGCTGAGTTCTACATCTTCACCCAAAGGAAGCCAGGGACAGACTGAGCATCCTCAGGCAGCTAGGAGGAGGGTCTCCAAGCCCACCCTCACAGTACACACTTCCTCCAACAAGGCCCCACCTTCTAATAGTGCCACTCCCTGGGCCAAGCATATGCAAACCATAACACACACCTTGTCCCTGCTTGTATAATTTATTAAATCGAAACTTTGCCTTGGCAATTAGTATTTTAAATATACCATGCCAACTGAATGTTGGTGGGTCCCCAAAATCCATATCCGGAAAGTTAACCTACATTTAAACAATGCAACAGTTTAGGAGGCCCCAGGGCCTTTCTGACATAATCGGGTAATGCAGTCAGCACTTGTCTGAGCCCTTCACTTGGGGGAGCTCATTTGTCCCTTCTGTATGAGGAAGTGCCAGCAGTCAGAGGACAATCCAATCAGACACTAGACCCACTGACGTTTGGCTCTTGCACCTCCTCATCTCCACAACTATCTTGCAACAAATCTCCGTTCTGAGTCTGTTACCCAGCCTGAGCTCTTTGCTGCACAGCCCAAGCAGAGCAGGGTACGTCAACGTGACTTTTTATGGTAATCAGTGGCAGATGCTACTCGAGCTTATTTCTCTAGTTTTGCATTTCACTTCTTTGTTTCCGTGGACACATCATCACTGCACATTTCCTGGCCAGTGCAAGCGGACACAGCCCAAGGCCATGCGTGTGCTTGATGAGCAGCTCCACATCCATCCATCAGTGCACCCCTCTGTGGAACGGTGTGACGAGTTAGGACATGTGCACAATGGCTAGCGATCCAGAATGTTAACGCTTACATTTCAATCACTGGATTATTTAGCTGATCATGAGGCCCTCCAGAGCCTCCAGTTTTACTCCCCAAAAGTGATGGTATCTCATTCTTATTTAAGACCGAATCTCATTCTTATTTAAGACCGTATAGAATACATTTCCTTTATTCATGAATCCGCTAATGGATACTTTGGTTGATTCTACGTCTTAGATGTAGAATTTAAAGTGTGAGTGCCTACCACTTTCGATGTGTTTATTCTATTTCTTTTGTATTTATACTATGCATTGGAGGTGGCCAGATCAAATGATGGTTATAAGTTTTGATCATTTGAAGAACCTTTATACTGTTGTCTGTGGTGGCTGCATTGACAGTGAGTGTATGAGTACCCCCTCCACATGCATCCCTGCCAGCATTTATGATTCCTTTCTCTATTTTACTGTAGGTATCCTGGGATGAGGTAGTGCCTCCCCGTGGTTTTGATTTGCATCTCTCTGATAACTCCTGGGGCTGAGAAATTTTGTATATTTGTTGGTCATGTCTTGTGAGAAAATACCTGTTTATTTCAGTATTTGTTGCTTTTCTCATCACTGTGACCAAATATTTGACAAGAACGAACTCTAAGCGATGAAGAATTTACTTGGCTTCCAGTTTGAGGGGATACAGGTCCTCATGGCAGAGAAGTCATGGTGATTGTGGGAGCTGTTCAAAACTGTTCCTCAGCTGTAGTGGCTGCTGGAAACCGAGCAGAAAGGGGATGGGAAGTGGAAATGACCCCGTGTTTATAAACTACAAGGCCTACAGCCCCAGCGACCCACCTGCTCCACCTCCCAAAGATTCCATAACCTTCCCCAAACAGCATCAACAGGTAGAGACCAAGTGCTCATACATAGGCGCCTGGGGGGACATTTCAGACTCAAACCATGATACCATTGGTCAGCTGGTTGTTTTGTTTGTTTTTATGCTGTTGAACTGTTCACACATTCCTTATATATGCTGGTGTTAACCCCATTGTCCAGGACGTTTCCTTGCACCGTAGGCTCTCTCTTCTTGCTGGTTGCTGTCCATGAATCCCTTTATCAAATTTGCTTTTCTTGCCTGTGCTTCTCTGTCTTTCTCTCCCTCCTTCCCTTCATCATACACATACCCATCCGTCCATCCATCCCCTTTCCCTTTCTCCCACACTCTCTCCCTCCCTCTCCCCTTCTCCCTCCTTCCTCTCATTCTTCTTGATGCCCTTCTCCTCCTCCCCGCTCCCCACTGACTTTTTGTGTCAGGCTCTGGCTCTATGCCCCCGGCCTTGCAACTCACAGAGATCCTATTGGCTCAGCCTACCAAGTGCCAGGATCGTAAGCATAAACTCCCTGTAGTCTCAGGTCCTCAACACATTTTGAGTTTTTAGTATCGTGGCTTTGTTGTTGTTTCGTTGGTTGGTTGTTGTTGTTGTTTTGTAGATTGAATACAGGGCTGTCCACATGCTAAGCTAGAATAGATAGCATTGAGCTGCATGCTAGGCTGTCTGTTTCTTGCTGCCATGGCACCTGCCTGAGAAGAACAGTATAAGGAGGTGATCTCATGTGGGAAAGACAATAGACTCTCAAAGGTCTGAGTCCATCCTGTCTACTGTGATTGTCTCGTGACCGGAGTGGCTGCTTCCTGGCCGCGGTGGTTGTTTCCAGGCTGTGGTAAGGCGCTGCATCACTGTGGGGACGATGTGGAAGAGGAAGCTTTGCTACTGTGCTGCATCCAGGAAGTAGGGAGGAAGAACAGGACCAGTGGGTGAAATACAGCCTTCAGAGTCATGCCCCAACGACCTACTTCTTCATTCAAGTTGTTACTACCCCAAGATGATGTCAACAGCTGGAGGCCAAGCCTTCATTTTACATGAGGGACATTTTGTATTCAAATCATAGCACTCCATCCTGGGCTCCCAAAGGCTCTTAGCTGTCTCATAATGCGATGTGCATTTAGTCTCCAGAGCCTCCATTGCTCAAAAGTCCAAATTCTGAGTCTTCTCTGAACTGAAAGGCACACCTTTCTCCTCTTTTTTTTTTTTTTTCGGAGCTGGGGACCGAACCCAGGGCCTTTGTGCTTGCTAGGCAAGCGCTCTACCACTGAGCTAAATCCCCAACCCCAAGGCACACCTTTCTCATCCAAGCAAAAAGAAATTTACATGTGCTGAGCTATGACAACACCGGGTAAATTCCCACTCCTAAAAGGGAGAAGGGATAGAAGCCCAACAAGTCATTATCAGACCAAATGACAGAACCACAGCTCCATGGCCACCATCTGAGACTTGTAGTGTTGTCATCTAAGTGAAACCAGGGTTGAGCAGCCCCACCCTACCCCCAAAGCTAGCTATGAATGGTCCTCACGGTCTCTTGCTTAGGCTGGCTCCTTCTACTCCCTTCTGCTTTCCTCAGCAGACCTTCCGTGTTCTTGGCGTTCCTAACATCCTTGCTTCTCCATTTTGTCTTAGACTCCACCAACACAGCTTTGTGCAACACCATGTCAAGAGTCACCTAGAGAGATAGTGACCATGTCGCACACTGATTGAACTCCCAGCCCTCTTTTAAAATCTCAATGGAAGCTTCTATGACCCTATAATTCTCTCACTAGTCATGCCTGGAATGGCTGATGTCACTTAGATCATTTATCTATTTAATCTATTTATTTGCTGGCTTTTTGAGACAGATATTTGCTGTGACTCTCAGACTGGCCTCAAACCCTGGCTTCCTGAACAGCAGGGTTAGTGGTTTACATCACTACACTCAGCAGGCAACCGGGTCTTCTAAGTGAACCAGCCTTTAGGAAGGCAAGAAAAAGTGAGAGAGTCAGCGAGACAGAAGTCCTGGCCTTTGGAATTGGTTTAATGTCCTAGGGATACTATGAAAAGGTACCCAAAGTGAGTGGATTAAATGACAATGATGTATTGTGTCCCAATTCAAGAGGCAAGAAGTTCAAAATCAAGGTGTTAGCAGTGTCATGCTGTCTCTGAGGACTTTGTGGAAGGACCTGCCTTTCTCTTTGTTTCCAGCATAGCCAGCAATTGTTGGCTAATGAAGTCACACAACAACCCTGTCTCTGTCACTGAAAGACATTCTTTTTGTCTTTCTGTCATGTCATGCTCCTCAGTCTCTTTATCTATCTTTGTCCTCAAGGTCACATTCAAATGTGCTACGAAGACTTCAATGTCTCTTTTAAGAAGACACAGCCCAGCCTAGGAAACTAATCCTGTGGTATAGACACAGCCGAGCCTAGAAGACTAATCCTGTGGTATAGACACAGCCGAGCCTAGAAGACTAATCCTGTGGTATAGACACAGCCGAGCCTAGAAGACTAATCCTGGGGTATAGAGCTCATTGTTTGTTTTTCCAGACAGGATCCCATTATGTAGCCCTGGCTGGTCTTGAACACAGAGAGGTCCACCTGCCTCTGCCCCCACTTCTCTGGCATTAAAGGCATGTGCTCGGTGTATATCCTTTTTCATTAGAAACAAATACCCACATACAGTGGGAACAGATTTATAAGGTACAATAAAAACGCAGGGCGCAGATCCACAGCAGTACCAGAGATGGGGCAGCCCAGCCTGTGTCCTTCAGTGATCCTCATGGTTCACAGTGAACCAAGCAGACTGAGGTTCAATCGATGACAACCAATAGCAACATAATCAGATGTATGATCAAATTAACAGAGTTAATTAGGTAATCAGGCAGCGAGAGTTGTATACAGAAAGTATCAATGTCACTCTGTCTTCAGGCAAGTAACAGCACTCCACAGACCTCTGAACTGTGAAAAACACAAAGATTTTGTAAACTCTATCCAGTTGCCACTCTGAGCTCTTCGGAGTGGACCAGGACCTAGTGGAATGGTCACAGTTCGTGGCTGGTGTCCATCTTTGTGACACTGAGAAGTGGAGTCAAGGCTCTACTCAGCTCTGTTGATTCAGTGAGCTGCAGGTTTTTCCACTTGCAGACTTGCATTCCAGCAGTGAGCATCCTCAGGACCGTCCTGGGAATGCTGCTGCGCTCTCATTGGCCATTGCTTGCTTTTAGAAGGTCAGTGGGACACGACAGCCAATAAGACAGTGTTTCCCAATGCCCGTCCTGTTGCCGGACTGCCAGTGTCTTGGGGTTTCATTGCTGTGAAGCGACACCATAACCGATACAACTCTGACAAAGGCAAACATTTAACTGGGGCTGACTTACAGTTCAGAGGGTCAGTCCATTATCACCATGGAGGGAAGCACGGCCAAGTGCTGGAGAAGAGCTGAGAGCTCTACATCTTGAACCAAAGGCAGCCAGGAGGAGACTGTCTTCTGCAGGCAGTCGGGGGGGAGGGGCAGTCTCTTCTGCACTAGATGGAGCCCAAGCACTAGGAGACCTCAAAGCCCACCTACACAGTGACACACTTCCTCCAACAAGACCACACCTATTCCAATAAGGTCACACCTCTTAACAGTGTCACTTATCCCATGAGCCAAGAACATTCAAGCCACCAGAGCAAATTAACATTAGAATTGTGTAGACAATACTTGTTCGAATATAAATATATGTGCATGTACATGTGTGTTTGTGTGTGTTCATGTGTGTATGCACGTTTGTGTATGTGTTGCATGTGTAGATGCCCATTCACACGGATGGAACTATTGTGTGTGTATATGTATGTATATATATGTGTGTATGTGTGTATATATATGTAACTACTGTATACTATATATATATTACATGTGCATGCATAACTATTATTTGTTACATGTTTATAGTTGATGATACCTTAAAACTAGAACAAAGATAGTCAACAAAGATAAATTATTTAAGTAAACCACTTATATGCATAAGTTAATGGTCATATATTTATAGTTTATATATAATATGATGCATTGTATAATAGAATACTATGCACACAGTCAAAGGAAATTAGTAGCCAGGCACGGTAGAGCACTCCTATAATTCCAACACCCAGAAGGCTGAAGCACGATGACACCAAGATAAAGGCTGCTTGGGAAACATCGGTGTTTTTCTGGAGCGGAATAAACAAACCAAAATTAACATATCTAAAGAACTGGGTCAACAAAGAAAGAAGCCAAGGACAACAAAGAACTGATAAGTCAGTTGCAAAGTAATGCTTAAGCATAATGGCATAAGTACAGGGCCTTAGTGAGGGTTTCCATCGCTGTGAACAGACACCGTGACTAAGGCAAGTCTTACAAAGGACAATGTTCATTGATCCAATTGCAGCCAGGAGGAAAACTGACTCTTCCAAACTGGGCTGAACTTCAAAGTCCACCCTGACACGCTTCCTCCAATAAGGCCACAGCTCCTAACAGAACCACTCCCTGCAGGCCAAGCATATTCAAACCACTACGTACACTATATGCAAAAGACATGTATATATGCAAATGTATAGAGGGAAAAAACTAAAAATGGTATAAACCCAACAGGAAGTGCCTCTCACAGTGAGTGGTAGGCTAGAGGTTGCAGGCACGAAGAGAAACTTTTGTTTTGTTTGCTAGCTTGTTTTAAAACCGGTTCTCACTGTGTAGCCCAGGTTGACTTAAAACTCGAAGCAATCCTTCTGCCTCAGCCTCTAGAACATGGGACTGTAGACCTCCACCACCACACGCACTGATAGTAACATTATTTTTTTACTCTATCATTTAGAATTTTAATGTATATGTTAATACAGCGGTGTCTAACTGAAATTATTTTAATGTTCAATCATTGTATTTCCTGTGGAAATATATGGTGATAGTTAATGTGTTAATAACAGGGAAAGCCGCGTGCATTGACAAGCTATGCGTCACACCTGAGGAGCTGATTTCTCGCCTGGGAGAGTTTAAACAGTTCTGCCCTGTCAGCCTAGCAGAGTCCAATGAACTAATTGACTGCTCCGTAACCAGCAGCTTGGAATTCACAGCAGAGTTCAGGGGACACTATTATAAAATGAGTTCCCAGGAAAAGCTAAACGTAAGTCTGTTTCTCATGTGAATATTCATCGAGGGAAGAAAATAACTTGTCTTGAGTTTCATCAAATGAGAAAAGCAGGCACCCTTGGGAAGGCTCAGAGAATTGGGACCAAGAACCCCATCATTGGAGCCCGTGACTTGGGGATCAGTGAGAAACTCAAAGCATAGCTCTGACATTACCCTACCCCTAGGCTTTCTCAAAGCATAGGTCCCGACCCCTAGGCATATTTGGAAGGCTTTGGTTAGTGGTGGATCATGGGTAGCCTATCAGGCAGGTAAAGCCAACAGTTGGATGTCACCAGTGGAGTAGCTACGAAGCACCACAAGACTCGTCCTACAGAAAGACACCCAGGGGTTCAGCTCAAGGGCTGAGTTAGGAAAACTAAAGTTAGTAGGAATGAAGCTGTCTTCCATATTTAAAACAAAGAACAAACAAACAAGAACAAAACCATTAGACTTTCCCAGTTATCCCCAGCATCTGTGGGGATTGGTTCTAAAACATCCCTTCCAAAAGCGCCAAATTCTGTGGGTGCCAAGTATAGAGGAGGGTAGCATTTGCATACAGCCTAACCTGTACACATGCTCCCACATCTGGTAAGCTACTCCTGGATGGCTTATAATACCTAACACAGTGTGAATGCCGCGTAGGTAGTCGACACACTGTACTTACATGTCCAGGGGATGCTGAAAGTAGGAAATGCCATACATATTCAGTTTAAATTTAAAAAAATAACTTTTTTTTAATTTTTAAATTTTTAAAAATTTTAATTTTTAAATTTTTTTAAGGCTTTTCCTGAATATATCCAACCAGAATCTGAGGCCTCAGAACCCACGGATATGGAGAATAGGTTACTCGTACCCATGGATTTAAATGCCCAAGCATGTACTGATCCCAGTATTTTGATGTCTGTGACTTGATAACATATATATGGCTTGTAACTGAAGACAGTAATAAAAACTAATCTGAATATTTTATTTTTCCTCTGAAGAATGAGAGTTTTAATTTTACCAGGGGCGGGGTGCCTATTTCTTCCTGTTTATAGCATAATCAGAACTTTTGAAGCAGAAGTCATGACAGATGCTCTGGGCCTTTGCACAGCCACTACAGAAGCTGGAGAACCCCCAAAGGGCAGAGATAGACTAGCAGGTGTCTAAAGGCCCCCCAGTCCTTGTAGAATATGAACTAAAAGTGTATTTTTGAGTAAGAGGAGACCTTTAATTGCTTGGGATTACTGTCCTGAGGAACTTATGAGAGAAGAAGTTGCAATAACTTCTCTCGGACGCCTTGAAAGACTACTGAAACGGGAAAGGACCTGGACAGCCTCCAGGGGCGGCTTTGTTGGTGTGGTGTTCCTGTCTTAAATGCGTTTTGCTGCTGTACCTCTTTTCTTAACAGAAATTTCTGAAGAACCCAGAAATGTATGTGCCTCCCTTGGCACCCCATCCGCTCCCACCAGATGACATGCTTCCCAAGAGGCTGACGCTGTCGGAGCTGAAGAGTCGTTTTCCTATGTCGGCTGAGCTTCAGGGTTACTGCCCAGTGACTTACAAGGATGGGAAACAAAGGCAGGTCCTCACGCTCGGACGACAGACCCACGCCCTGCTCCAAACCAGTGGGGCAACTGTTTTAAGGAATCGTTTGCGTTTGTGTGCATGTGTGTGTGTCCCTGTGTGCGTGTGTGTGTGTGTGTGTGTGTGTGTGTAAGCCAGAGGTTAGATTATGCTGGAACCCCAGAGATGCACTTCTCTCCATTTAACTTTTCCACTTCACAATGGAAACCAGCTCTCCCTAGTGTAAGCTAAACACCTACAGAGCGTTTTAACTTAGGAAAGTCATTTTAATAATAGTTCTGATTTTCAAATATTGTTTTCAACTATTTTATACTACAGTGAAGCTCTCCCCTTTGAGAACTCTCTTTGTTTACATCACCAGAAAGAGAACCAGCGTATGCACGCTGGTGCCCACAGAGGCCAAAAGAGGGCACCCGACCGATCCCCTGGAACAGGCAGTTGTGAACCACCCGCCATGGGTGCCGGGGACTCCAACTCCTGCCCCTCAAGATCAGCCCATGCCCTTAAGCTCTGAGTCACCTCCCCAGCCCAGAAAGTCTTATCGAGCTCATTACTCAGGGGAATGCTGCTTTCCGCACAGGCAGGAAAACGAAACACTCTTGACACGCAGTACACTTCACTCATGCAGCACTGCATGTTAATTATACAACACACACTAACTCCTCAGTGCTTTTGCTGTGTGTTTTCTTGTTTCTGACCTTCCAGATATGAAGCCCTGGTGCCTGGTGACAACGAATATGCTGTAGAGTATCGCGGACGCATATACATCTGTGAGAGCGAAGAAAAACTCCAGAAATTCCTGAGGTGAGATTACTCACCAAATTATAAATGCTTATTGTCTTACATGTCCGTGTCCCATGTAGCTTGGAACTGTGGGAGGGGAAGGGAAGTCTCTCTCTCACACACACACACACACACACACACACACACACAGTCACATGTACACATATACACACACACATACACACAGTCACACACACATATACACACTGGTACATACACACACATACATTTACACACACACATATACACACTCACACACACATATACACACTCACACACACATACACACAGTCACACATACACATATACACACTGGCACATACACACACACATACATTTACACACACACATATACACACTCACACACACATACACAGCCACACATACACATATACACACTGGCACATACACACACATACACATTCACACACACATACACACAGTCACACATACACATATACACACTGGCACATACACACACATTCACACATAGACCAAGGATAGAAGCAGAATTTGGAGTTCAAAGATGCTCTTAGCTACAGAGTGGGCTACATGAGACCTTTTGTGAAACTGAAAAGCAAAAGAAACTTCTAGAACCCCTAGTCTTGCCTCTTGTATAATTTCCTCCCATAGATAAAGCAGGCAGTGAGCTTTGCCCCATACTTGTGTCTGTACGCACACGCTTGTGTGAGTGTGTGTCTAACGAGCTTTGCATTCCTAGGTTTCCAATGAAATACTGGGACCAGAAGCTTCCGCACAAACTTCCCCCACCCAAGGAATCCATCCACCTCACCAGCCTGCCTTTGCCTGGGTACCTGGAACAGGTTCTGTTGTATGGCTTTCTATGACGCATGTTAAAGAACTCAGGGTGTTCTCCCCACAGTCACTTCCACGCTTGACGCAGTGAGGTTCCGGCAAAGTTTCCTCATTTCATGTATTCGAGTACACACTAGCTGTTTTCAGACACACCAGAAGAGGGCATCAGATCCCATTACAGATGGTCCTGAGCCACCATGTGGTTGCTGGGATTTGAGCTCAGGACCTCTGGAAGAGAAGTCAGAGCTCTTAACCGCTGAGCCATCTCTCCAGCCCAGTTTTCTGGTTTTAAGTTGTAAAGCACTCTTCATTTAAGGTGGCTGTTCACACAAAATCTGTGCTGTCCTGTATTTAATGCTTGGCTGCACCGTAGTGAAGGGGAATGGGTTGTCATCAAACTGTTTACATGTAAACTGGACGTGTGGCTTAGTTTTTTTTTTTAATTTTAGTGCTGTCGGATTTTTTTTTTTTTAATGATTTGAAACCTCCCAAAGGTTAAATTACTCTGCAAAAGAGTTAATCACAGCATCAGGGTAGATGAGATACAAAACCCACGTTTGATCCCAAATGCACATTAAACTGTCTGTTCAAATCACTTTTTATTCATCTAGATATCATTATTTTTAAAGGTAGTAAAATTCATCACTAGTCAAATAGTATTTCAAAGTTATTTAACTTTTAATTATTTGTGCGTGTGTGTGTGTGTGTGTGTGTGTGTGTCTGTGTGTCTGTGTGTCTCCATGTACATGTGCACACACTCAGTGTCCATGAGCTGCTTCTGTGCGTTTTACCCACTGGACCATCTCACTAGCCTTCTAACGTTACTATTATTATTACTTTTATTTCTGCAACATGAATGTCAAAAACACAGTTTTACACCTTTGTCGCAACTTCTTAACCACTTTATTTTTGTCAATTTCCCTACAAAGTTAGCCTTCAGTGACACATACCTGACCTACATAGCAAGAATGCCTCAAAAAAAAAAAATGTGAAAGAAAACCAAAAAGGAGCCAAGGAGACAAAGCTAGCCCTCCACACGCTCACTACCAGCATGTCAAGGTGGATCTTGCAGGGAGGAGTGTCCTTATAAGGTCGTGTTTTATTAGAAGGCCTCTCTTACCTTCACAGCTTTAGGAACTTGGCCACAGTGGCCCTGTGGTCTCTGGGATTCCTTGTCATGTGGCCAAGAACACAGCATAGAAGGCAGGCCATCAGTGCCAACTACACAAGCAGAGATGGGCCAGGGCAACCCCTTCTTTCTTTGTCAACGTCAGGCATGTGACCGCCACCAGCCGGCACGATGTTCATTTATATTTTATCTCCTCATCAAGTGTGGTGTGAAGTGTGGTGTGTGTCTTTCCTGTTGACTAGATGGTCGTCTATCACCCCCATCCCAGGAAGGCTGTGTGAGAAAAGGAAAAGGCTTTTATCTGTCTGCATTCAGAGCGAACTTGAACTCAAACGTACACTGATTTAAGTCGTCTCTTATCTGCAGGGCACAGCAACTTCCCTGATCAAGGCAATGAATGCAGCCGGGAGCCTTAAACCCAAGTTCCCCTTCCTAAGTGTGAGGAGGTCTGTGCTCCTTTACATAGCGTTCCATCTCAAAGGTACGACTGAGGCCCCATTCGGAGAGCTTAGCACTCGTTGTACCACATGTGGTAGACAGGGTTGTTAAACTGGGTTGGTTACCTGTTTGCATGGGAGGGGGGCAAATGAAATACAGGGTAAATATCTATAGGAAAATATCAAAACTGAAATCCCCAGTTTTTTAAATCAAGGACTATGCACTGGTAACTGTTAAAGGCCAGCCATGCAGGAGGCGAGGAGAAGGATTGCAAGATCAAAGCCTGCCTGGGCTATGGGGTCAGCTCTAGCACAGCCCAGGCAACTTAGTAAGACCCTGTCTCAAAAACAAACCTTTAAACCAGGCATGGCGGTGCACACCTCTAATTCTACCACCTGGGAGACAGAGACAGGCACATCTCTGTGAGTTCAAGGGCAGCCTGGTCTACACAGTGAGACCTTCTCTCAAACAAACGCAGAGCTCTAGGAATGTAGTTTGGTGGTAGAGAACTGACCTAGCATATGTAAAGCCCTAGGCTCAATCCCTGATACCATAACATTAATAATATAATAAATAAAACCAGGGTAATAAATAATATAACAGCACTCAAAAACCCATGCCACAGAGAAAAGTGAACACAGAAAATTATGATCTAAGATAGACATCCCTCTAACCTAAGTGGGATGGGACCATCTCCCTCTTAGCTGGGTGTGCTCTAGTTAGTTACACGTTAAGTTCTCCTCTGTCAAATGGCTTTCCAACCACCTGTCAGAAAACATTCACAACTCTGTGACATTTTCTACAGCATTTAATCCCAAGGGTTCTGAATATTCGAGAAAAAAATATAAAAAGAAGATGGAGCAGTTCGTGGAAAGGTGTGAACTCATCACGTACCTCAGCTCCAAGATGACCCGGAAGTTCAAGGAGCCTCAGTTCAGACCCATCGACTTCGATCATAAGCTACAGACGTTTATGTCCTTGAAAAACATAGACCCAGTTACTGGGTAGCTTTGCTTAGGTTACAGAGACCCAAATCCCAGAAGTCTCCAAGGGAGAGGGAATTGAAGAAGCAGAACTTTAAACCTTGCATTTTCCGAAGTGTATTTCCCTCCTGTGTAGTTACTGGGCCCCAGATGGACTCAAAGCCCTTACTTAACCAGGAAGGGTCACCGTCTGGGTAGTAATACAGCTTTCAAGTTTATTCCCTTTTTTCTGAATTTGATGCTCCCACAAAATAGGCATGCTATTGAAATATTAAAATACGTACTAAACCTGTTTTCTTCTGTTTTTTCTTTTATATTTTGGGGAGGCCAGACTGAGACAGGGCCTCTCTGCACAGCCCAGGCTATTCTGGGCAATGGTCACTAGGCAGACCAGGCTGGCCTCTGCCTTTCCGGTGCTGAGATTAAATGTGTGCGCCACTCCTAGCCCCTCAGAGACTTGTGTTCCAGGATGGGGGTTACACCAGCGGAGGGAGCTCCACCCTCTCACAAGAACAGGGGAGGGACTGTGTGTGGAGAACCAGGATGGATAGGGATGTAAAGTCAATTTAAAAAGAAAAAGGTGTGTGCTACTATGCCTGGCCTTTTCTTTCTTCTTTCCTTCCTTTCACACTTTCTGTAGAAAACCAGTCTCTGTTTGTAGCGTGTGATTATCTGTAGCTGAGGCCAAACCGCTCTCTTCCGATCCAAAGCCTGGCAGAATTCTGCCCAGGCCCTGAATTCTTTCCCTCCGTAAGTGGAAAACACCAATCTTGGTTTAGAATCAACAGATAACACAACCGACTCCGTCACCAGATAACAGTCCAGTCCCTGGTCTACATTGCGCTCGTTTTCACTCCCATCCATAAGAGAAGTGCCCTCCTCCAGAGTTCCCGCTTCCTCTCTCGGACCGGAAGGCCCGCCTCCTCCTCGCCCAACGATTGGCTTCTTGTCATTTTTATTATCCAATCACTTAATTAGGGGGAAATTCTGCTTCACCGTTAAGAAAATTACCCTTTAAACATTAGAAAGCTTCAGAGGGGAAAAAAAAAAATAAAAAAAATAAAAAAACTAATAAAAATCTTGGTCATACTTTTTACATAAATTGTACATTTTCTGAACATAAAACACTGTCATTTTCCCAACAAAACCCGTAGCAACTGGCAGGCTGCCCCCTTAACTCTGCACTTATTCTAAGTATATAAGTCACCAGGGTTCAAAGAGGAAATCCAGATTGTTTTATGAAATATGTCAAAAGAGTATAAGGGAGGAGAAAACTAAGTTAGATTTGAACAAGTTTTTAAATTAGAACAAATGTTTAGCGGCTGTATAAAACAGCTAAAATGTTAACTAGGAAAAACGTAGTGCCGTAGAGAGGGCTCAGAAAGCGTCCTATTAGCACAGCTTACAAGCGTCTACAACCTCAGCTTCAGGAAGCTAATGCCCCCTTCTGGCCTCTGCGGGTACTGCATTCACATGCACAGATAAACACACATACCCATAATTAAAATAATAAAAAACAAATCTTTTTTTTTTTTAAATGAGTGTATGCCTGTGTTTGCGGGGGTGAGGGCTAATAATATAACAGTTCTTAAAAGTTAGAAAGTTGGGATGTCTGTTGACTGGAAGATGCAGGAAACCCTAGGTCCCATCCTCGCTGGTTTTTTCATATAAAAACCAGGCATACTGCACATGCTTGAGATGCAAGCACTTTTCCAAGTGGAAGCAGGAGGATCAGAAGTTCAAGGTCATCTTTCGCTACGTAACCTAAGTCCAAGGTCAAAGTCAGCCCGGGCTATAAGAACACTGTTTCACAAAAAGAAGGAAGAGGAGGACAAAAGGCTGGAAGAAAAAGGGGAGGGGGGGGAGGAAAATTCCCAAAACCCTAAAAGAAGACTGGGAGCTGACTACAAATTTTTTCTCTAGGGATTTAAGCACCACCCACTCTTTATTTCTTTCCCTCCCCTTCTTTCTTTCTTTCCCTCTTTTTTTCTTTCTTTCTGGATGGTTTGCCTGTGTGTGTGTGTGTGTGTGTGTGTGTCTGTGTGTGTGTGTGTGTGTGTGTGTGTGTGTGTGTGTGCGTGTGTGTGTGTGTGTCTGAGGGTGCCAAATACTCTGGAACTGGAATTGTAGATGATCGAGAGCCACCATGTGGGCACTGAATCTAACTCAAGTCCTCTGGAAGAGCAGACAGTGCTCTTAACTCCCGAGCCATCTCTCCAGCCACCCAACCCATATACTCAATTTTTTAATATCTGTAATTTACCATTTTCTCACCACCAGACTACATTTGATTGACGTTTTCATTCCTAACGAGAGTTCCACGCCCTGTCTTTTCAGCCCACGGGTATACTAGCATCCTTTAGCAATTTGGCCCAGCGGCGTATTCCATGTCCTCTGAGTTTCAAGTTTTGAGGGGCAGCATGGTGAGTGGCTCCAAGTATTTTGGGGACCTCCAAGAATCATCCCACATTCCCCAGAGCAAGTCCATCACCGCTGCACATCCTTTGACCAGGGATTATGCTTGCTAATTTGGATTCTAAGTCCCATGATCCTAAGGCTGGGTCTAGGAACCCATGCACAGTACCCCAAGCCATCCCAAGTGGGCAGTTTGGATCCCAAAGAAAGAAGTACCTAATACCAGGGTTGTGGTCCACACACTCACCAAGACAGTGTACACACAGAGGAGGCTACGGTGAGACAAGGATGCTCTGTGGAGGTGGGTACCCATGATAAGGTATGGGGTATGGGGTTTCTGTAAAGGCTTAAGAAATTTGGCTTATAGGGTCATTGTGAGTGATTGGTTTTCCGTTTCTTGTTTCACATTCTTCTTCGTCCCAGATCTTAGGCTGGCATCAAGCTTTGGAAATCATGTTTTTATCTTACTCAGCGGGAATGACTTAAAATGCTGTTTAATTTTGTACTATTAGCGTGTTAGACTTGTTATGCTGTGTGATAACTGCAGTAAATCATATGAACTAATTGGGGGTTGCCTTAGGGCTGGGCGAGTTTCTCTCAAGCTCAGGTTCAGCAACCACTAAACCACTTTACAGTGATTTGTCTGGAGTTCAAGTCTGCCGGAAAAGAAGCAGCAACCAATCGCAGAGCTGCTAAGCCTCTCTAGTTCCTCTTTGGGGACAGGAGGGGGGGGGAGGAGGTCTGTAGCTTCTGAGACTTTCATGACCTCAAAGGTGCTGCCCTGTGAGATTTAGTGCCTCAACTGCCACTGTTTTGGAGATTCCGAATCCAGGACAGGTGTAGATAACGGTCCTCTCCCTCAGGAAGATGTCATTGAGCTGAGCCAGGACCCGAACCCCACACAGTTCCCCTTTCTTCCCTCAAGATCATATCCTCTGAGTAAATACATCTCTCAACAGAGTGCAGGGACTCGTGCACTGGGATGTTGAATTCCCGAGGATGGCCGGTGCAGGTCCCTGACACACATGCATGTGCAGCTTCAGACATGCAGAGGCTTATACGGGAGAGGTGCAGACAGTTCACCATTCCCCGTGTGTCAGACAGTCTCCCGCTGAATATCATACATCATTGGATCAGATTCCTACACGTTTTTAATTTTGTTAGATTTACTTATTTTACATGTGCGAGCATTGTGACCGCGCCACACGCATGCCTGGTGCCCTCAGAGGTCAGAAGGAAACACCGAATCCTCTGAAACTGGAGTTACAGCTGACTGTGAGCCAACACGAGCAAGCATTTCAAAATTCAAAGGAATACGTTCTATACTTTTAATACTTTAAGTTTTACGATATATTTTTATTTCACTCTCAATTGAAAAATATACTGAATCCAGTAAATGTATTAAAATTTCATACACTGGAGGTGGAGGAGAGGAAATTCAAACACGGAATATCAACTATGTAGCTGAGGAGAGTGTTTCTGGCTTGGTCTGGTCTGGTTTGGTTTTCTGCTTTTGTAAATGAATAACTGAGAGGAGAAAGATACATCTCCAAATAATTCGGGGGTGGCTCTGAAAACAATTCTCTCCAGGGGGTAACATCCGAATTAAATAACCTATCAGAATCAAGACAGGTGAAATTAGAGGGGAAAAAAATCAAAATTGAAAAATTCTAGCCGGGGATAAAAGGCACTCCAAGCACATCAGGCCTGTGCTAGGGGCTGCTGGCAGCCCTCAGTATAAAAGCAAGTGTATATTGTGTATAGTCTCAGGAGCTCTCCCAGGCTCAATTAGATTTTTTTTTCCAAAGCCAATACACATCACTTAGGTGCAGTGCAAACGATAGGGACTGGAAACAAGAGCAGTACTGAATTAATGAAAAGAGGGACAGAGAGAGTGGGGGGGAGGAAGAGAAGGGGGCTATAAAGCTGTCCTAGTACCGTTGAACAGCTCTTCTGGAAGTCCTGGAAGTCCTGACCGGTTTTGGACTACAGGTTCTTCAGCAGATGTCAGCTACCCATTCCAGGCCTCACAGAGGTTGTCACCGTCCACTGCCACAGAGGACTTCCACAGCCGTCATCCATCAGCTAATGATGAGCCTTTTCCCTCCTCTTATCAAGTTCTCCATAGACCTGGCTCATATGGCAGACCGGAGGCTCTCTTAGTAAAGTCCTTGATATCTCTCTCTGTCTCTGTCTCTGTCTCTGTCTCTGTCTCTCTCTCTCTCCCCCTCTTCCTCTTTCTCTCTTTTTCCCTTTCTTTCTCTCCCTCTCTCTTCCCCTGTACCTTTCTCTCTTCCTCTTTCTCTCTCTCTTTTTTCAGCCTTCCAAGGTGGGAAGGGGCAGAATAATGGACATTAGAACAGAAAAAGGAGGGTTGGGGATTTATCTCAGTGGTAGAGCACTTGCCTAGCAAGCGCAAGGCCCTGGGTTTGGTCCCCAGCTCCGAAAAAAAGAAAAGAAAGAAAAAAAAAAAAAAAGAAAAAGGAAAAATTCTGGATAACCCACTTATTTCACTATTTCCTCTATAAGCAATCTTACTCATTCAAGTAATAACATTACCGTCAATATCTTCAACACTCTAGATTGTTGCTCTGAGCTGACATTTTAAATTCTTCAGAATTCAAAGCAATAAACATTTTTAGCATTTTAAATTTTGTTCGTTTTCATTTTATTAACCTATATCTTTACGGTTATCTAGTCACACGCACCTCGAGTTCAGTTTGACCACCTCAGCCTTGTTATCCAACCACCCCTTTCCGGCAATCTTCCTCAGACTGGTTCCGGGTGACTAGCTCCTAGTGACACCGTTAGTGATACCAGCTTCTCACTTAAGTACAGATTATTTGGTAAATTTCATCTAGCTATGGCTCTGTGGGGTTTTTACTGCAGTTCTTTCAGCAGAAAACCAAAGACAAACAAAAACCTTTGTGAAAGCTAAGTCGAAAGACTGACACTTGTTCTTTCTATTTTTTTTTCCTCTCGGAGCTGAAGGCCGAACCCAGGGCTCTAACGTTGAGCTAAATCCCCAACCCCACAACCACCCTTGTTCCTTCTGGAATGCACAAGTCAAGCAGAGCTCCCGGCATCCCACTAGGATGCCCACAAATCTGAAGGATTCGGAGGCAGCTCCGGGTAAAGGGGAAATCTCAGAGCCGTGACCTGAGTGGCTTAAGCTGCTTTTAATAGAAACTAGTAAGAATGGAAGAGTCTGACTGGTAATTCCATCTTTAGTTTCCAAATCGTGGACGACATAGATGGCAAATTTAGAACTGGAAGTGGACGAAGTAGAAATAATTAGGTACAAGAGATGCATAAACGCTGAGCGGAAGCTGCTGCCGGCACAGTTGGAAGTAGGTCCGGAACGAATATGAGTGGGGCTTAGGAGCATCAATCCAGAACACAGGAGAGCCACAGCAGATGCTACCCAGGTAGGTTTGTATTTAGAGAACTCCCCCACACCCCTAGGTCTCAGAGGGAACAACACTGCCCTGAGACAACTGAAACTCTCAACAGCCTCTTAGAAGTGCCAGAAATCTAAATAAAATCAGCGATTATTTTAGTCATGGTAGCCAAGCCAAGCACTTACTAAGCCCATTCTAACCCTACCAGGTGGGCACTGGAGTTAACGCCTCCATTTTATAGATAAACAGGCGCTGGGGAGAGAGACATTCAGGTAGTAAATATCTGCTGATAAGGGGTGTGTGATGAACGATTGAAGCCACCTCCGTCTTTATGCTCGCCATCGAACCAGCGGATTTGGAGTCGACAGAGTTGTCCACCGAGAGACCGCGGTGTAACTGGAGGTAATTTCCCCAGATGGGCAGGCTTCCGCCCCAGACCCTCCCTTTCCGGATTCCACAGCAAAGCCCGCCCCAGGGGCGGAGCTACGTGGTCACGTGGCCTGAAGGCGGCGTGTGTGTGTGTGTGTGTGTGCGCGCTTCCGGGCTGACAGTCGCCGGGAGCCGGGAGCTAACGCGCAGTGGTGGCGGGGGCGTGGACCGGCGACAGGCCCGGCTTGGTGTCCTCTGGGCAGCCGGGTGGACTGACCGTAGCAGGACCCCGCTGGCCGGCCCTGACAGGTAGGTCCGCGACCGGTGGACTCGGCCTCGGGCCTTGTGCCTTGGAACGCCCGCGGGACCCAGGCCCCGGGCCTGGGACGGAGCTCCGGGCGCCGCTGCTCAGAGCCGGGCCTCTGGACCCGTGCTTTATTTCACCGCAGATCTCCCTTGTGTGTGTTCGTCCCCATATTTCTCATTTGTTCCCACAGACGAAACAGCTATCCTTGTATGGTGTCGAGGCAACTTAGCCCCAACTCCAACATTGTGCCGCCACACTTTGAAAGTTTAATTACAAAGTTAATGGAAGGGAGGGCCGCCGTGTAGACTTTGGATCCCACTCTGTAATTTCCAGAGGAAATTCCAGGCCGTAAGAGGTTACTCGGATACTGGAGAGGCATCCACCAGGGTAGCCGCATCGAGGGGAGGGACCTAAGGCTTGGCTTTCTAAGTAGAAGGTGGTAATGGCAAAACTGGTGTGTGACAGCTGGAACACGGGTCTTCTTAGACAGTACTTCTTCCTAAATAAGCATCGTTTTCTTATTTCAGATTTAAACCTCTTCAGAGTCTTCTGGAGAAAATGGCGGACACAACACCTGAGCCTTCTGGGCATCTTATTGTACACTCAGACACTCACAGTGACACTGTCCTGGCTAGTCTTGAGGATCAGAGGAAGAAGGGCTTTCTTTGCGATATTACTTTGATCGTGGAGAATGTGCATTTCCGAGCTCATAAAGCCCTACTGGCTGCCAGTAGCGAGTATTTCTCAATGATGTTTGCGGAAGAGGGCGAGATTGGCCAGTCCATTTATATGCTGGAAGGCATGGTTGCGGACACCTTTGGTATCCTGCTGGAATTTATCTATACAGGCTATCTACATGCCAGTGAGAAAACGACAGAACAAATCCTGGCTACTGCCCAATTCTTAAAAGTCTATGACCTGGTAAAGGCTTACACTGACTTCCAGAATAGCCATAACTCCCCAAAGCCACCGGCCTTGAACTGCTCAGGTACTCCGGTGGTGGTTATTTCCAATAAGAAGAATGATCCTCTGAAACGGAAACGGGGAAGGCCAAGAAAAACCAACGGTTTGCAGGAAGGGAAATCGGAGCTAGCTGCAGAGGGAGAGGTGCAGCTAAGAGTGAACAATTCCGTTCAGAATAGACAAAACTTTGTATTTAAAGAAGACAGTGTCAGACTGAATGAGCAGACTCCCAAAGAAAAGGAGTCAGAGCCCACCGGTGAGCCAGGCAGTGTGGAGGAGATGCCCGCCGAGAAGGACGAGAACTCTGACCCCAAGGCTCGGGATGGACCGGGAAGCCAGAGCAGGTACAGCAAGCGGAGGACTCGCAGGTCTGTCAAGCTTAAAGACTACAAACTTAGTGGAGATGAAGATGACCAGAGCACAGCCAAGAGGGCGACGTGTGGGAGGCAAAAGCGTTCCAGCGCTCCCGAGGCCCGCTGTAAAGACTGCGACAGAGTCTTTAAATATAGTCACTTCTTAGCCATCCACCAGAGACGCCACACTGGTAACTACGCTTTCCAAACTTGGTGCGATTGGTTGGGGACCTTGGAATTGTGGTCGTGGTGGTTTTTATTGGTGGTTCAGTCTCTACATGGTAGGCTTGGCAATAAAGCCTTAGTACAGTGTTTAGGTCTCATAGTAACCCCACAGTAAGAAATACCAGCAAATATAAGGAGATGGCTTTGCTCTGTGCAGGCCCACCCGTGGCTCTTCAGGCTGGATTCAGAGCCCAGGGTTGTCTTACCAGGTATTAAGCAGCTCCTGCCTTTTGACTCACGACTGTACCTCATCTTTGTAGCAGCATTGGCTTGCTCCGTTCTGTGGACATCTTTATAGTTTAACCATTTCGTAAATATCTTCTCCATCTGGGTGTCTCTGACTTAGCCTTGGCCATTGGTCCCCCTTGTGATTGAAAAACCTTCTGTCCTCTCCGTGTGGCAAATATGGTGGCCACTAACAGCATGCAGACCTTTGTTCCTCTTACGGTACCGGTACCGTGCGTGGAACCCAGGGTATGTGTGCATGCCAACCAGGCATTTCACAACTGAGCCGTGTCCCCAGCCTGACACAGAAGTTTTATCATTCGAATCACAGCCAGCTAGATCGAGAAACTGAATTTTAGTTTTGTTTCAGTTAAGTTTTAATAACCATGTCTGGCGGCTGCTATACTGGACAGCGTGTCTCCACAGGAAGTCCTTGAGCTCTTTCTCGAGTGTTCAGGTCCCCCTGACGCAGGTCAGGTCAGGTTGCAGTCATCTTTCACAAGCTTAGGTATAAAGGCTAGCGTTTTAACTTTTCTCTTAGCCGTCCCCTCCTGACATGTGACTCAGCTCGCACCTTAGAACCTGGAGAGAGAACTACAGCTTGCTGCGTCCCACACCCAGGCTTCTGTTGCCTTGTCTGGATTATCCATGTTTGAAGTTTCCCAGGGTCAGACGCCCAGGCCAGTTGACAGAGTGGCTTGCACAGCATGCAAAGCCCTGGCCCCACTCCCTGTACCACAGAAACTGGGCCACTCCAGAAGAGGAGACAGGAGGAGCTGAAGTTGAGGGTCATCCTAGCTGCAAGGCAGGCCTGGGCTACAGGAGATGCAGTCTGGGAAAAGAAAGCTGCCCAGAGTATGTACGTTGAAAACCTGAATTGTGGTACTTTGAACAGAACAAAATCTCAAATACATGGTGAACTGTAGTGGGTTCTATTTTATATTCTAATGGGGCTCTGTAGCTAATGGATTCTAATACTAGATTGCATTTTAGCTATTTTTAAGTTGTGCCTAACTTAAAACATTACATTGTTCAGTAAAAATTAAGGAAAAACAGCTTTAGAACCCTCCCTTATCCCTCGTGGGTTCTAACCTTGCAGTGAACCTTAGGCTGCGTGCTCTCTTCCTTTGGTAAAAGTCAGGTAAATCAGAAAGCCGCCGCTCCAGAAGACGGTGTTCAGTCACTACATGTGGATGCACCGCTTCTCTTCCTGCCCAGACCCGCTGCTGCTTGACTTTCCTGACCCGACTTGTAACTTCCTCACCTTCACCTGCATCCGTCTTTGCTTTATTTTCTGGGAGATTGTCACTGTCTTTCCGACCTCTAGGTTTGCTATTTCTACCTTTAAAAAAAAAAACAAAACTGAAGTTTTTCTATAACCCCATCCCAGGGCCTTGTACTTCCTTGGACAAGTGCTTGACATCTGGACTAAACCCCCAACCGGAATCTAATTTTTGTTTCTGTTTGAGACATGATTCATTGTGTAGCAATATGACCCTGAAGTCATGATCCTCCTGTCCGAGCCCCCCAGGTGCTGGTGTTTCAGACGTCTGCCACCATGCATGCCCCTTGTACTTGATGTTTTCTACACGGGGCTGCTTTTCCTTACCTGTCCAGGTGTATGTCTCCACTATTAGAGGCTTCCCTTGGCTGTAAAGGGGTGTGTGTGTGTGTGTGTGTGTGTGTGTGTGTGTGTGTAGTTACAGATGTTAGGTGTCAGCCTCCTGGTGCTGGGAACACAACAAGCCTTCTATAAAAGCAGAGCCACCTCTCCAGCCCCACATGCAGTGACCGTTTGTACCACTCTTCAACCAGAGGCCAGGTGAGGGCACTGGCAGGGTGTGGCTGGACCCCACTTCCTCCTTACTGATGCCTGCCTTGGGTATCTGTGGCTCCTTCCGAGGAATATGCTTCTACTCTCCTACCCAGAGGTGCTGGGCCTGGCTGCCATGGCTAAAGAAGAGAGTTCTCCTTATCCCCAAAGAGACATTGACTTTTCCTTCCTGGGTGGTGCCCAGGTAACCCCTAATCCAGAGGCCCTTTTACTCTCTTCCAAAAGAAGAATGGTCTCCATCTTCTTTTGGTGGGTGTTGGGGAGACATTTGTCTTCCCAGTGCGTAGAATGGAGAAGTGAGTACAGGTAGACGTCAACCTTCCCTTTAAGTCCCTTGTCCTTTACCTGCTCCATGAGTGGGGCCACTGTGAAACCCTGACAGGCTGAGTCTTACAAGTTGGGTCGTGTCTGGGGGCTTCCGCCTGTGGGCTTTGATTTCGTCTGTTCGACTCTGAAGACTTAGTGCCGAGAGCTCACCCATCTGCTGGACTTGGAATGTTTGCCCTTCATAGTTAACACAGACGATTCAGTAGTGTATGCTTCAGTCTGGGGGAAGAGAGAAGTGCACGGCTCTTGCTTACACCCTGCTTCTTGGCTTTGGTTGTAGGGGAGCGACCCTTCAAATGCAGCGAGTGTGGAAAGGGCTTTGCTCAGAAGCACTCCTTGCAGGTTCATACCAGGATGCACACGGGAGAGCGGCCATACACCTGCACCGTGTGCAGCAAGGCGCTGACCACCAAGCACTCCCTGCTGGAGCACATGAGCCTGCACTCAGGTAACCAGGCTTACGCAGGGCCACCAGGTTCCCATTTACCACACGGTGTCACTGACAGACAGGAATGTGCATGTGCTGCTCTGAACAGCAGCAGCCTTCGGCTCCAGCTTGGCTCCAGCTTACTGCTGGCTGCGGCAGTGCATTTCAGTGTTTTGCTTAAGTGCTGCAGTTTAGAATTCTCTTTGTCTCCTTTGGGACCATTGACACCTCCGGTCCTACCCCAGTCTCCACTGCTCCCTACTGCCTTGCATAGTTTTGTACATTCTGACGAGACTTCTGGGTGTAGGCAGGTACCACTCTAGAAAGTGGGAACCTGGGTATCGTAGTCTTTGCCTTACTAGCATCCAGTTCTCTGCACTTTTTGTCATGATTTAAGTGTTTTATTCTTCACTTGGCAGGGCAGAAGTCTTTTACCTGTGATCAGTGTGGAAAGTATTTCAGCCAGAAAAGACAGCTAAAGAGCCATTATCGTGTCCATACAGGTACGAAACATTGCTGGGGAAAATGTAGATACAGAGGACTTGTGAACCAGTAGGATCATCATACAGAATGAATGAAAGAATTTGAAAAGACAGTTGGGCTAGGGACGCAGCTCTTTTAAAAGGATGAATGAAGCCCTGGGTTTGGTCCCTGGTGCCACATACAGCTAGGCATGGGAGCACACATCTGTTATCCTGGCACTTGAGAGGTAGAGGCAAGAGGATTAGAAGTTCAAAATCGGGGTTGGGGATTTAGCTCAGTGGTAGAGCGCTTGCCTAGGAAGCGCAAGGCCCTGGGTTCAGTCCCCAGCTCCGAAAAAAAGAACCAAAAAACAAAAAAAAGAAGTTCAAAATCACCCTCAGACTTAAGGCCTGCTTGGGATGCCTGAGACTGTACCCCAAAAATAAAAAATAAAGAACGTCAGAGGTTGTCATGTTACTCTGCACTACCATAAGATTCAATTTAATGTTTGCACTATAATTTTGGAATGATAAATAAAACCAGCACAGAACTGCTGTATCCAAAAGTGTTGCTTGCCCATGGATTCAGTTGGTTGGCTGTTGTTAGTGGCACCTGGAAAGACATGTCTTGCCCATGGCTCCTAATGTGCTAATGTCCTCTTCTCCTCCCGGCTAATGGATACGAGTGGAAGGGAGTGGGGGAGAAACTCACTGCGGGTGAAGTCGTTCAGTGTTGGAGAGGGGCGTTCAGAGGGCTTAGGAGGAGGGGCTCCCAGAGAAGCACTGAGTTGAGGTACATCAGGTAATGAAGTGCATTGTTGTTAAGGTGCTGTGTTTAAAGTGATTGTTTTTCAGGGAGTGCTTACACAGCTCACTGAAGAGGTGCAGGGAGAGCATGCATGCACTCACACTTTTTTTATCCTTGCGGCAAGGCCACTCACTACCAGAATGCAACCACTGCCATCGCAAGTTTATGGATGTGTCCCAGCTAAAGAAACATCTGCGCACGCACACAGGTACGACGCCTCCTGCAGCCTTCACGCTGCACTCGCTGTCCTCGGCCGGCCGGGGTCGGTGAGCTTGCTGCCCATGTGCTGCAGGCTCAATACGTTTTGTGAAGGCCAACGGTAAAGGCAAGGTGCCATCGTCTCTGTTGTGTGTGTGCATTGTGTCCCTACTCAGCACAAAACGGATCACCCGATGAGGACTGTTGATGGCTGAGGAAGATCCGTGTCGTTTCACAGCAGTGTCTGTCATGCTGTCCGTGCTTCCCTCCCAGCCCCTTGAGCACTGAAGGCAACAGCAGTAGCTTGTTTAGAAAAGGAGACACACGGCCGACACAGAGGTGCAGAATTCCTGCTCTGTCCTCTGGAACCAGCACGTACACCCAAGCCTTAAATCAGCACCTCCCTCCGAGGAGGAGTGAGGAGAAGGCAGCGCTCACCGTAAATCCAGAAGTCAAACTGTCCGTTTTGTACCTTCGGAAGGGATTTGTCTTAAACCAAGCCTGTTAGATTTCCCAAGGAACAGTTTCTATTCAGCTGGATTATTTAACGGTTCTGTCCAGTTGTCTACTAATAACGTATACTAGAGCAGTTTAAGACAAACGGTGGTGGCACAGGTCTTTAATCTGAGCACCACAAAGGCAGAGGCAGGCAAATCTTAAGGCCAGCCTGCTCTTCAGGTGAGTTCAGGACAGCCAGGGCTGCACAGAGAGACCCTGGCTCAGACAAACAAACAAACAGTAGTTTGATTTGGGGCTCTGTGGACTTTGATTTTTAATTGCAGGTTAGTAATTTCCTAACTAAGAGAAGCTACTTCAGATTGATTGTCGCCACCAAGGGTGTGGGACCACCAAGGGTGTGGGACCGGTCACTTTTTGAGTGTCAGTGGGACACCGCAGTGGAATGTGCACGCCTGTCCTCAGGGGAAGGGCCCTGACACTCAAGGACTGCCTGACGCCACCCACCAGGATATGTGGAGAAGGTTGTGTGAAACACGATGAACTTTCTGTGTGGCTTGATCCCCTTCCTAAAATGTCTCTGTGTGCATGTGTGCGTGTGTGCGTGTGCGTGTGAGAGACAGAGACAGAGTTAGTTTTCTAAAATCTGGGAGAATGTTATATTTCTGATTCCAGGGAGTTTTTCTCTAGAACTTTTTTTGAGATTTATTTATTTTATGTAAGAGGCTGCCTGCAAGTATGTGTGCTCCATGCGCATCTAGTACTCAGAGACCAGAAGTTGTTAGCCGCCAGGTGGGTCCTAGGAATTGAACTTGGGACCTTTGGAAGAGCAATCAGTGCTTTTAATCACTGAGTCCTCTCTCCAGAGTGTGTCGCCTAAGCAATAGGAAATTATCTTATAAGGGGCGAACTTTATAAAGTTAGCTTTGTGCATTCTCTATTTGCAGTAACATTGTCTGTCATTGTAGATGGGTTTGTGTGCCCATCTTTGTGCACACATGGAAGTCAGAGGACAGTGTGTGGGCATTGGTTTCCTCCACCATGTGGGTCTTGGTATCAGTCAGTCTGGGGTTGGTGTCCTTATCAACCGAACTATCACACGGTCTCCTTCACTCCCTCAGACATCCTCATTGATAGGGTCTGTGAACTGCAATGGCAGTCATTCAGTATGTGTGCACTGAACGTTTGCTGTGTACCAGTCTCTGTTTGCGGCCCAGAGGACAGACAGTGAGATGTCCAAGTCCCTGCTGGGGCCACATCAGCCTTTGAACAGAGACAGCACAAACAAAAAGTGTCCCGTGCCAGTGCAGTGTGGAAATAAACCGTGAAGCAGGAAAACGGGTATGGGAAGGGGTGGGCATGGGGCTGACCTGGGAAGGCCTCAGGGATGGGAGCCTCTTAGATGGAGTCCAGAGGTCCATGGGGAGTGAGCCAGACATGGCTGTGTGGGGAGAGTGTCCTAGGTGGGAGGCAGGAGCAGAGAGGCCGGAGAAGGAAGCGTGCTGAGTAAGCCACGGGGGCCACGGGGACCCACCTCTGTCTGTTCTCCAACATTTGAAAAGCTTCTTAACAAGACAGTCCTGATTTCAACCCTGAGCTTGTCACTGAATTGGCTGGGACAGAGCCTGAGAAGTCCCCACTCAGACCTCACAACCCCATGGTTCCCCTGAGCATGTTAGCTTAATTGGAGGCCACAGTGAAGACTTAGATGGCCTCACCAAGAAGAGTGATACGGTATGGCTGAGTCTTAATAGTATACTTCTGTATCAAGCAGAGGGACCCAAGGTGCTACAGTCATGGGCCTGGTCTAGTGCCCTGACCGTGGACACCACAGCAAATGTGCCTGCTTTGGAAAGATTCTGAGGAAGAGTCAGCATGCTTTGCTGGTGGTTAGGTGTGGGTACAGGTGACAGGTGAAACGGGAGAGGAGAAAGCACCTGGAAGGAACAGAGCAATAGATGGGACATGCGGGGTCTGAGGTGGTCATGTGTGTGCACGGTAGGTGAGTGGATATGTGAGCCTGAAGGAGAGATGCAGGCCCAGCTGTGAGTGTACATGACACACATGGCCTTAATATGTGTAAGGCTTCGATGAGCTTGAATCCCTGAAAAGCTTGATAGATGGGCAGCCCAGGGCTGAGGCGGCCCAACTGATGAACAGTTCAGAAGGGAGCTGCTTCTAGCATAAACTCCATGGCAGGCCTCCTGCCTCAGCCTCCGGTGTTTGAGATCACAGGTGTGGGCTACTTAACAAGCCTTGTGGTTTTTATGAGGAAGTAGTCCTTGCATGGGGGGTAGAAAGGAGACAGCGTCTCCTTTATAACAATATAGCGAACCCATCTCAGAAGGAAGTACAGTACGTGTGGGAATTTGTTTGTTCAGGAAAATGCAGAAACAAAATTAAACATTGGTCCTGGGGTGGAGATAAACCAAACCCATCAAAATATTGGGGTTCTTCAAGGCAGGGTCTTTGTATGACCTGTCTGTCTGTCTCTAGCATTCAGTTCAGTGACATTGAGAGGCATCAGCAGCCTGTTTCCTACTCTGACCCAGGATGTCAAGCAGAGATTTTCCCAGCATAGCCATACTGTGTTTGAAAACGTAGGCTGTTATTTGTTTCTTAGATGGTCAAGTGCACACTGTCTGGGTAAGATGCCATGCACCGGGCACTGAAGATCTCTTTCCCAGGAGGGCATCCGAAGACAGGATGGAGGCAGCATGCTAGTGGGCAGCCAGTACTGCTGGGGCTGGATCCGAGAGAACTGGATCCTCTCCCTGACCTGGAGCAGTCAGCCTTGTGGGGATGCAGTGCAGCCAGGCAAACTCACAGGACTGGTGGGAGGTGTGACTGGTGGGAGGTATGGGAGAAGTGCTTGTTTGCTTGTGGTTTTGTTCTTTAAAAGGCTCTTGCTCTAAGAACTAGGGTCATCCTGTCTTAGCATCAGGAGTGCTAGGATTTCACGTGTGCACCACTTCTATGGACTGCGCTCCTCTGCTGTCCTTACCACCCCTTTCCTGATAGCAGTGTTCCCAGAGACCACAGCAGAGATTGGAACCCTGCTTAGTGTACTGCAGTCAACTAAAGGGAATTAGCAGTGTCTCACTGCAGCAGCCGTCCTGTGACTCCTGATGTACACAGAGAGCAGGTCCACCCCTCCAACATCTCTGTCCCTTGGTGGTACTAGGTAAATACTGATCTAAGGTGGGCTCCCATGCTAGTGTGGCCATCTTGCTTAGTCACATTACAAAGTTCAGCCTCATCCTGTGGGTTAGGTCCAAAGCTTCTAAAGTATCTATGCCTGGGTATTGACATGAATTCATCTCGCCTGTCCCGGTTTTCCTGTGCTCGTCAGGGTATCATCCCCTTGTAGAGACCGTGCGTCTCCATTCCGAATCCCAGTGCAATGCAGTATGATGGAGCCACAGACAGGAGGATGGGCCTTGTTCCCAGAGTGGAGTAGAATCAGGAAAGCAGCAAGTGGTGGGTGGCCCAGGACAAGTGCAGAAAGAAGTGTTGCCAGCTCTCCACGTTCTGAAATGCAGGTAGAGCGTGTCACGGGAGCGGCGGAAACTGACCAGGGTCTGAGTAGGCCCCACCTGTGATTAGAAAGCCACCCGGTCTTAACCTTTGGAGTGATAAAACTTAATGGGGTGAGCTTGCTGACTGATCCAGCCTGCTCGTCCATCCATCCCCTGCCTGTGGAGCCTGGGTACAGTATCCGCGGAAAGAACATCTCACGTCGGCCTCCACTCTGCTGTCCTCTAGTGAGACTGGGTCTCGCCGCTGGCCTCCCCAAACTCCTCTTGCCTTGCTCCTGGGGCTCTGATAGTCCACTGCTGCATGTGCGCTGTGCAAACCAACACTGAAAACACCAGTTCTGTTATAAGTCATTCTATGTGAGCCTTGCACCACCCCTGGGAAGGTCATTCATTTGGCAGGGTTTCTGGATGAGCAGCGTCTGTGAGTGTGTGTGCACGGGTGTGTGGTGTATGAAGAGCTGTGACCTGCTGTAATCTAAAGCTTTGGCTGCTGCCTCCAGATGGAGCTATTAGAGCATTTGCTGCCACTGTGAAATGGTCTGTTAGTGTGGAGAGGCCACACTCGCTGTTTGCCTTGGTGACAGTGTGTAGCCAGGAAGCAATAGGCCCATTTGGAGGCTGCTGTGATCCAAGAGGGAAGAGTCAGATTCTACACATATTTGGCAGGTAACTCTGAGTGGGAGAACGAAGCCCTAGGGCACAGGAGGTCTAGTGGCTCACCCAGCCCAGAAGTTCCACAGCAGGGCAAGAGTCAGTCAGTGTTAGTCAGTGTTAGAAAATGCAGGAGTGGCCTGGAGGGATGGCTCAGAGGTTAAGAGCACTGTGTGCTCTTCCAGAGGTCCTGAGTTCAATTCCCAGCAACCACATGGTGGCTCACAACCATCTGTATGATCCGATGCCCTCTTCTGGTGTGCAGGTGTACATGCAGATAGAGCACTCACGTATGTAAGAGAGATACATATTTTAAAAAGGAAATAGAAAATGTAGGAGTAGATACAAGAGCTTCTGTCCCGCATGTACAAACAGCTTCTCCATCAGCCCTCGTGGGTGGAGCCACACCTCTGCACCCCCTTGGCCCTCCCTGGAGCTCAGGTGCAGAGGAACCGTCTGGTCGTGGTGCCCGCACTCTGACAGACAGTTTCCTCTGTCCTTTTCCCACTGTGAAGGAAAGTGGTTTGGATTGTTAGTTTTTAATATTGGGTGTGTATGTACAAACACTTTCCTCTTTCTTCCTTGTTTTAAGGTGAGAAGCCATTTACTTGTGAAATCTGTGGGAAATCTTTCACAGCAAAGAGCTCCCTTCAGACCCACATCAGAATCCACCGGTAAGCTGGTTTGGGTGTGGGTAAGACAGGACTAGCGCTCTAGGGCGTGCTGGCCTCACACAGACTCTGGCTTCTCCCTCCGCCCTGAGCACTGGGATTACAGGTGTGAGCCACCGCCCCTAGCCCCTTCAGTTAATCTCTTAGGTATTTTGTCACTGGGTCAGCCCTTGGACTCTGGTGTTTTGTGGGGTAACCTGTGACTATGTAAGCCTTTTCTCTAGTTGATGTCATGGTAGAATTTTATGTGTGTTTATTTTATTTTTTCATTAATTAAATTTCTCATTTAAGCAAAATCAGCAGTATCGATTGTGGCCAGTACAATCTGCATTGTTGATCTCATTATTTAATGTGTATTGAGGGAGGCCAGTCAAAGCGTAGACCTTCAGTCAGAGCTACATCAGGGCCTGGGGAGGGGCTCAGGGACTGACTGCTGGAGCGTTTGCTCATGTCTCCAGCCTCCGTAACAGCCAGAGGTAGCTCTGCGAACATGGAAGAGAGCGCAGCAGCAGGTGGGTCCCAGGGGCTTCCAACCACCAGTCTAGCCAGAATGGCGAGCTCCACGTTCAATGAGAGGCCCTGTCTCAAAAACCAAGGTAGAGGCCGAGAGAGGAAGACCCAGCGTAACCTCTGGCCTCCACATGCACACAGAGAGGCTGCACACACATCAGTGAAGTGCCCATGAAGTAACCATGAAGAACCCATGAAGTACCCATGCAGTACCCATGAAGAACCCATGAAGTACCCATGCAGTCTTAGCACTTGGATGTGGTGATGATAGTGTATGCCCACCAGCCCAGCACCTGCTAGGCAGAGGCAGAAGGATCGAGTTCAAAGCCAAACTGGACCTCATAGGAAAATTCCATCCAAAAGAAAAAAGTATTTTCGGGTTGGGGATTTAGCTCAGTGGTAGAGCGCTTGCTAGCAAGCGCAAGGCCCTGGGTTCGGTCCCCAGCTCCGAAAAAAAAAAAAAAAAAAGAAAAGAAAAAAAGTATTTTCTGAACAAGTACTCTGTTCAGAAAAATTACTCCCAGGTTGGATTTAGGCATTTACCTAAAAGTTTCAGAAATGATTAGGAGCTACTTGGGTTTTTAATATTGATATTAATCATATACATATATACATGTATACATATATACATTCATACCTATTTAAAGCCTAAAAAAAGCTGTAAGAACTAAAACCAAAATAGAACTGTCCATGCAATATGAAATGTTTACTTTTTATTGAAAACACAGAACAACAAAATTATAAACTTTCAGCCCATGTAGTCCCATCTGACACCCTACCTTAGCCCCTTTATAACCACATTTGCTTGTTTGTTTGTTTGTTTGTTTGTTTATGTGAGTACACTGTATCTTCGAGACCCCAGGAGAGGGCATCAGACCCCATTACAGATGGTTGTGAGCCGCCATGTGGGTGCTGGGATCTGACCTCTGGAAGAGCAGTCGGTGCTCTTAACCACTGAGCCATCTCTCCAGCCCCACCCTTTTTATAGTTGAAACTTGAAACGGAAGCACATACAGTGGCTTGCTCAAAGTCCACAAGTTGGTGGAGAACCTGTGACTTAGACTCAGCCTGATCAGTACTCCCGTGTTCTTTTGGTTTTGGTTTTGGGGTTTTTGTTTTGTTTGTTTAAAGCAGAGATAGAGTTTATTTTAAAGGTTTTGGCCTGGATTGAGTCACTGGCATTAAGGGACAGTAAGCACTCGAGGGTCAGGTGTGGGGCTTGACGTTCCATGACTCTTGATTGCTTCTGCCTAAGTAAACCAGGAAGTCGAAGGCTAGTGTTTCTGTCTGTTTTCTCAGAGGAGAAAAGCCGTATTCCTGCAGCGTCTGCGGCAAATGCTTCTCTGACTCCAGTGCCAAGAGGAGACACTGCGTCCTACATACGGGCAAAAAGCCTTTCTCCTGCCCCGAGTGCAGCCTACAGTTTGCTCGCCTGGACAATCTGAAGGCTCACCTGAAAATCCACAGCAAGGAGAAGCACGCGTCAGACTCCAGCAGTGTCTCTGGCAGTAGTGCTGACGAGGTGCGGAACGTTCTTCAGCTGCAGCCATACCAGCTCTCCGCCTCAGGAGAGCAGGAGATTCAGCTTCTCGTTACCGACTCTGTGCATAACATTAACTTCATGCCCGCTCCCAGCCAGGGCGTTAGCATTGTAGCTGCTGAGAGCTCTCAGAACATGGCCACAGACCCGGCTGCCAACATCACCCTGCTCACACAGCAGCCGGAGCAACTGCAGAGCCTGATTCTTTCAGCTCAGCAGGAGCAGACAGAGCACATTCAGAGCCTCGGCATGATTGGAAGCCAGATGGACGCCTCCCAGGCCGAGCCAGTGCATGTGATCACACTGTCCAAGGAAACGCTGGAGCACCTCCATGCTCACCAGGAGCAAACATCCAGCTCAGTGCCTGCAGCGGACACAGGAGCCCGAGCCTCCTCTCCCCCCTCCACTAGGCCAGGGGCAGAGCTGACCCAGGCGCCTCTGACGGTTCCGCTGGACCCTTCCCCTGGAGCCACAGTGGCGGGGTGGCCCTTTGGGCCGTCCTCTTATAGATCCTTAAAGATGTGATCTGCCCGTTATTTATAATGGGCTCCGTCAGGGCAGAGTCTGTCTTAACTATAATATCAACTCATAGTTGGCATTTAAATATTGATGAGGGTTTCCACTTTGATCTACTATCTGCTCTTCAAGATTGGTAGTTTTCCTTCGGGGGCATTGATTTTATTATACTTTTCTGTAAGTGTTGAATGTCCACAGCCATAGAGTATGGTCTGGTTTAGAACCAACAGAGTCGTGCCTGGGGTGCATCTTTGGGTATAGTGGGGTTATTTCTCTTGGGCAGTATGCTTGCCATTCCCAAACGAGTCAGCCCGACTGTAAGTGATCACGGCAAGATTCCCCTCCAGGAACTTACCCCTAAGAGAGTGCCTCTTGGATTTCTCTCTGTGTGGTACGGCGGGCGGGCTGACCGTGTTGCACTGAGAATAGATCATGCTCACAAACCATACTCGCGACACAAAAGCCAAAGTAACTTTAAAGGTTTTGAGTTCAACTTTGCTTCAAAACGTGGATTTATACATTTTTTTTTAAAGAAGCAGGCTGTTAAATTTTATTTTAAAAAATCTCCAAAGTATGAAACTGGATCAAGATACTCATTCCAAATAAACCAAATTTTGTCAGATAATGATACTTGATTTTTATCAAAAAGGAGTCTTAATTACCTGGAACTTTAAAGTTTATCAGTGTACCGTAAGTCCTAAATGCACTGCTGACTTCAACTTGAGCGCAGCGTACTGAGTTCCACGTCCATCTTAGGACTCCTGAAGGAAGACCTGTGCTGCTCTGTCTGCATGGCCGTCCAGGTTAACTCCACTCCACACCGCTTCATTCTGAGCCTCAGAGCGAAAGCAGCCACCTGCGTCCATGATGGAGTGACTTTCAAGCCAACACTAAGTTATGTCTGGGTTCTGTTTTCACAATCACTGCATTAGTTGAATTCTTTGACTTCTCAGGAAGCTGGCGGCCTTGCTTGAGGAAAGAGATAGGGTGCTGGGAACACGGTGCAGGGGACAGTCGGTGTGAACGCAGTGTCTTCACAGCCGTCATTCTTCTTCCCTTAGATGTATTCCCACCCAAATCCACTATGTTTTTGCAAATTAAAGAACTAGACAATTCTTCATGTTAGCAAGAACATTTTTGTTCTATATGCACCGAGTTGTTTTATTAGACATAATTTATAAATTGAATTACCAAGTTGTAGCTACGGACCGGCTGTGTAATGTGGACGCTGATCTGACTGGCACAAATGCTGCTTCCCTTCAGTGATTTAGACTCAGTTTAGTCATTTAAGCCATGTATTCACTGTGACGTGTGAGCATGGCTTATATACAGGCCTTACCCCCTGAGCATCGCTCTAGCCTGTTTATTCTTAAAGCACAAAGTATTTCCCAAATACTGTCTTTTCAAAACATTGAATTTTTTCCTAGACTTTTACATTGTATTAAAGTAAAAATGTCTCCCTGTTGATAGCTAGGTAATTATTCAGAAACATGATCGAGCGGCTGTGGGTTGGTTTTGGCGTAGGAGACTCAGCCCATAGGTACCTATGCTAAGCGTGAGCTCTACTCCTAATCCGAGACTGTTTGTTTATTATTTCTGAGAACAGTGTTGCACTGTGATGTCCAGGCTGAGTTAAGTGTGTCCTCTCAAGTGACTGACTGCAGATGTGGTCTCCAGGCCTACATGACTGGTTACAAGTTAAATTTAGGTTACTTTACCACAGTCTACCTCAGCACCAAGAAAAACACACTGTGGGGCAGGCCTGGTAGTGCAGGCCTATGATCCCCGGACTCAGGCGGAGGCAGGAGTGCCTTGAGTTTAAGGCTAGCCTGAGCTACTTAGACCCTGTGAAAGAAAACAAGGCCTGGGGATGTAGTTCAACGGTAGAACGTGCCCCTGCATACTCAAGACTGGGCTCCATCCTCAGCACTGGGGAACTTACAATTTTCCAAAGCCACATGCAACAGTAGGGGCTATTAACCTAACGAAGTTAGTTACCTACTATCCTGCTCGCTCTTGTCAGCACGGCCCATACAGCATCTTACAGAGAAGCAACTGAGGGATTGCCCAAAGCAGAGCCTGTCAACCTTCATAATGCTCCCCATGTTGTGGTGACCCCCAACTATAAAGTTACTTTGGTTGCTACTTTATAGATCTATGAAAGGGTCATTCCACCACCCCAACCCACAAAGGGGTTTCAGCCCACAGCTGGCCTAGCTCCTGTTGGTCTGTAGGGATACCTGTGAGGAACTGTGGGCCCATCCCTTCGGGTAGCACCATGCCTCAAGCAGGTGGCCTCAAGGCTATATTAAAGAGCTGGTTAAGCATGAACCAGTGAGTGACTCAGCGAGCAGGCTATCAAACCAAGTTTCACTGTGCTTCCTACCCTCAACTCCCGCCTGGACTCCCCGCAGGGATGGATCACAACTTGAAAGTAAAAGCCTAGTAAACCCTTTTTTTCCCAGCTTGCTTCGGTCAAGGTGTTTGACACAGTAATAGAATGTGCCTAGAACATTTCACTGCCAAGTCTTTCAACATGTAATTAATGCTAAACTGTATTAATGAGAGTTTTACATCCTCCCCTCGATACAGAATCCTCAAAATCACTTGTGTGTTTCGTACTGCCTGCTTATCAGTTTTGGCAACAGTGTTGACTGCTATTTGATTTGCCTTTAGGTTTCATACAATGTATAGGTTAAAAACCTAGATTCGTCTATGAAGTAGTTCAGACAACTATTTGAAAACTGAGGGGGTTGGGGATTTAGCTCAGTGGTAGAGCGCTAAGGCCCTGGGTTCGGTTCCCAGCTCCGAAAAAAAAGAAGAAGAAAAAAAAAGAAAACTGAGAAAAATACTTAACTTTTAGAAGTAAGTCCAGTTCCATGGTTTATGTGGCCACATTGTAAGCCCTTCCAGACTCTGTAGCAAGGGACCGGGTCCCAGTCTTGACTGTACCATCTGACCAGCTGTCACAGGAGAATCAGGAAGTGATGGCAACTTTCTTGCCCTAGCTCCCTCATTACTCTGACTACCCCCTGCTTACTCTTCATGACATTCCTATGAGGTTAGTATCATTATCATTAGGCCCATTTTACAGGTGAGAATATTGAGGCTCAAATACACACCCTGTATATGGGTGTGTCCCCAGTACATACCCTGCCCTTTGGAATGAACCTCCTTTTTAATAGCTTTCTAAAACAAACTTTTATAAAGGTTTGCTTCATTTTTATATTTATGGGTGTTTTGCCAGCATGTATGTCTATGGATCATGTGCCCTCAGAAGTCAGAAGTGAGTGTCAGATCCCCTGGATCTGGTGCTTTTGATTAAAAACAGGTGCATTACTAACACCTTTAATTCCAGCACTCAGGAGTCAGAGGCAGGGAGGTCTCTGAGTTCTAGGCCAGCCTGGTCTACAGAGTGAGTTCCAGTATAGCCAGGGCTACAAGGAAACATTGTCTCAAAAAGCAAAACAACCAGGATTCATGCGATGCCTGGGATTCCTGGGATTTCTGGGATTCCACGTGGTTTGGAGACCTGGCTTGGAGACCTGGCCACGGTCTGACTTAGTAAGCACTGCTTTTTCAACAACTGGGGTTTATGTTATTACAATCCTGGTTAGAAATGTGACAGATGGCAGAGATCCAATGTCTCTGAGACCTCTTCCCCTGGCTTCCTGCTTGCTTTCCGTATCTTTCCGTGTCCAGCCTTCCACCTTTTAGAGACATCAGGCATGCTGCATTGGCCCACACTAAACCTAATGTGTAACTGCAGTAACTCTTGAAAGGTCCTGTTTCCAAATGCAGCCCTGCTTGGAGGCAGTAGGGTTGGGGCTTCAACATAGATGGGGGAGGGGGCAAGGCACAATTCAGTGCTAATGGGCTATGCTGAGAAGGGACTGTGCTAGGACACACCCGTAACCCATAGGAAGCAAGTCCTGCTTACTCTTCATGACATTCCTATGAGGTAAGTATCATTATCATTAGGCCCATTTTATAGATGAGAACAGTGAGGCACAAGGAGATAAAAGCCATAGAGTGGCAGAGCCGGAACTGAGGCCCAAACCCGGCTGATCCCATTATACTGCATTGACAAAAATGAGTTGAGACGGAAAGTAAGTTCCGTGTCTGAAAGGCTGACACACAATCAAATGTACTTAGTGTCTCTCCTACAGAAAGGGACCAGTGCTATCTCAGTTATACAGCATTTTTGCTATAAATCAGAATTTACCAACTAGATAGAAGTTATTTCGAAGGTGGGCATACCTTAAGTTGCCCCCCCCCCCACTTCTATTTTTTAAAGTAAGGATATTTTGAGTCTGGAACAGATTTGTTTTATAAGCATTAAGCTACATTTGTATTTTCAGTTTCTAAGTTTCCGCCTAAACCCTCATGAAATCTAAGGAAACCCTTTGTCCTTGCTTTTGTAAATAGGAATAACCTCTAAAACCACAATCTCCCTGACCTGCCTTGCCTGCTTAGGACGGAGTGACCTCTGAAAGGAGCTGGAGCCACTGTAATCATCTTGTTTTAGTCAGTTCACGTGACTAAGCCAGAGGACATGGGCTAGCGGGCCCTTCTCACCTGAACCGCCCCACATTAGACAAGTCTTTAACGCTCATTCAACTAGAGTTTTGGTAAAATAGGAACCTGACCATCTTTCGGTAATATCGTCAAAGGATCGTGGCTCTTTGAAAAGTGACTAACTTCTGTGACGTACAAGGAAAACAAAAAGAAATGCCCACTCTCGGGACAGAAACTGTGTCCTGGGCAGGGATTTACTATTTTGACTCTTGGTAACTGTAATAAAACCCTTCGTGAGTTTGAAAGTGATTTTCCAAGCGTAGTTTGACTATTGGCTTTAATTTTGGTTTCATTTGTCCAGCCGGAACCTCACACGGGTCAGACTGGGCTTGATGTTCTCATCCCCCTGTCTCCACCTACCAAGTTCCGGCATTTCAGGTGTGTAACACCATGCCTGGCCAACTCCATGTTACTCTCTCCCCGTTAAATGAAAAGTTAGACTGAAGTGCCATGTTGGGCAAAATTACAGAAAGCCACATTTTCCAAATTACACGATTAGGTGGCTTTTGGTCTGGAGAAGTCCTTCTAATTGTGTTTGAAGAACAAAAGGAAATGTGGAAAGAATGGGGTCCCTGCTGTGGAGGAGCCTGTGAAATACTTCTCTGACCTCCAGAGAAACGGATGTGCAGAGGGCAGGCTACAGAGTGTCTTAACGAGGCCACACCTCCAAAGGAGTGCCACTCCCTGGCCGAGCATATTCAAACCACCGCATTCCACCCCTTGAACTTATTCAAATATGAGTCTGTGGGGGCCATACTTAAACATGGCATAACGAAAACTACACTTTGTCCAACTTCCAAAGTCTCCATAGTCTATGGCAGTCCCGACAATGTTAAAAATCCAAAGTTCAAAGTCTCTTCTGAGATCCATCCAATCACTTCATGTAATGCCCAAAGCAGGGCAGGAAACCAGCTGGGCAAACTCCAAACTCTGCATTTCCATATCTGATACCAAGGCGGTCTTCACATCCCCAACTCCTTTTTCCTCTTTGTTGGGCGCAATAAACTCCTGTCTCCTGGGCTGGTTCCACTTTCTGTTGCAGCTTTCCTCAGTAGATAGCCCACGGCTCTGGCATCTCAAACATCTTGGGGTCTCCAAGGCAACTTAAACGGCACAGCTTTTTCCCCCAGTGTCTGGGATTCACACATAATCTGGGCTCCTCCAAAGGGCCAGTGTCACTTCTCCAGCTCTGCCCTCTGTAGCACTCTAGGCTCTGGTCGACTCTACTCCATTGCCACTGCTGTTCTTGGTGATCATCCAATGGCACTGGCATCTCCAATACGCTGGGGTCTCCAGTGAAACTAGGCTTTACCAATAGCCTCTCATAGGCTCTCTTCATGGTTCCAAACCTCAACTTCTTCAATGACCCCTTCAGTCCTGGGCTGTCAACTACAATTGAGGCTGCACCTTCACCAATGGCCTTCCATGGCCTCTCACAGTGCCAAGCCTCAGCTGCTCTTCATGGTCCCTTCATGCCACCTGGGTGACTCTCACACATTACCGAGTCCAGCAGCAGCACGAGGTACAACCTTGGCAATCTCTGGAACACAGCTTCTTTGTGCTCTCAGGAATCACTTCCCAAAAGATTTCACCTCAGTGATGCTGGTCTCTTCTAAATCACCACTAATTCCTTAGCTCCAGCCGACCAGCATCAACGGTCCCAGTAGTCCCTTCTATTCTAGACTTTAAAGCCAGAGCCACATGGCCAAAGCTCCCAAGATCTGCTGCTTGCTGGAGCTGGAACATGGCCCCCCCTTATTCTATCACCAGCTTTCTGTTTTCCAACTCCCTCACTACCTAAGCTTGGCTGTCCTGAAATTTGCTCTGTCAATTGACTTTGAACTCAGATCTGCATGGTTCTGTCTCCTGAATTCTAGGATCATGGGCATATATTGTACCCCATGCCTGAATTTAAGCTTTCCTCTACTTGGAATTGTTCTATACTAGGCTGGCCTTGAACTCAGGAATCTGCTTGCCTTGTCTCCTGGGATTGAAGGTGTGTACCACCATGCTTGGACCTAAGCTTTTCAAGGACACTGCTCTTCAAGATCCCAATCAAAATCTGTGTCTTCCAGCCTCAAGATCTGGATCACAAGTGTGCCCTCCATTTCTGGATTGTAGTCATTCCAAATTAAAAGTTCAAACTATCCCTTGTTCAACTGCAAACACACACAATAAGCTTAGCTGGGTGGGATCTTACCCTGAGATCACCCCTCCCTTAACCTCTTATCTCCTTGAAGACAGGATTCAACTCCATTTCACTTTCTGATGCCCCTTTATTACTTGAACCATACATTTTTATATTTTTCCTTTTCATTAAAATGCTCTTCAAAAGCCTAAACCAAAGAAAAAGTCTCTGTTGGGTTCTTTCAATATTTCCTTTGTCAATGCAACTAATATAAATTTAAACCTCTTGGGCCAGGTCTGCAAAGTTCAAATCACTCTCAGCACTACCCAGTTCCTGGTACCAACTCCCGTCTTAGTTAGGGTTTTACTGCTGTGAACAGACACCATGACCAAGGCATCTCTTATAACCACAACAGGTTCAGAGGGTCAGCCCATTATCATCCAGGCAGGCACAGTGCAGTAGGAGCTGAGAGTTCTACATCTTCATCTGCAGGCCACTAGAAGAAGACTGGCTCCCACGTGGTTAGGAGGAGGATCTTAAAGCCCACACCCACAGTGACACACTTCCTCTAACAAGGCCACACCTCCAAATAGCACTGGCTCCCTGGGCCAAGCATATTCAAACCACAACACAGAGGGATAGGTGTGGAGAGGAGTGGGGGAAAGGAAAGTTTATTTCAGATTCACCCAGTCGTAAAGAGGAGCAGTTATTTAGTTTTTGTGGGGAATCCCTGCCCCTGGTTATTTCGTAACGGGGGCTCTGGAGCTCAGGCTGGCCTTGTTATGTAATAGAGGATGACCTTGACCTTGATCCCCCAGCTTCCTTCTTCTGAGTGTTCGTGCTACAAATAGAGACCACTACATCCAGTTTGCATATGGATGCTGGGTATAAAACTGGGGATTCTTACGTGCCAGGCAAGATTACCAACTCAGCTACATCCTCAGCCCAGGAGTGGCGTTTATTTATTTATTTAATGTATATGAGTGCTTTATCTGCATATACGCCTGCATGTCTGAAGAGGGCATCGGATCCCATTACAGATGGACGTGAGCAACTATGTGGTTGCTGGGAATGGAACTCAGGACCTCTGGAAGAGCAGTCGGTGCTCCTAACCACTGAGCCATCTCTCCAGCCCTCCAGGAGTGATTCTTAATGAGGCTGGATGCACGCAGGCATCCATGCATGCCTGCATACCCTCTGCCCCACATGGGATCTATCACCAAGTGCTATCAGGTTTGCCCCAGGCTATCTTTTGAATCTATCCTGTCCCCATCTTCACTGTACGTTGTGTCCCTTCCCTAGACTCTGCCACGGGTTCTGAGTAATGGTTTGTAATCCCCCTGCCCAGACCCTTTCTCCAATAGAAAGTTGTATTTTTGACCATTGTCGCCTTAGCAACAAACAGAATAAAATACCTGTGTCCTGGCTGGTTTTGTGTGTCAACTTGAAACAAGCTGGAGTTATCACAGAGGAAGGAGCCTCCCTTGAGGAAATGCCTCCATGAGACCCAGCTGTAAGGCATTTTCTCAATTAGTGATCAAGTGGAGAGGACCCAGCCCATTGTGGGTGGTGCCGTCCCTGGGCTGGTGGTCTTGGGTTCTATAAGAGAGCAAGCTGAGCAAGCCAGGGGAAGCAAGCCAGTAAGTGACATCCCTCCATGGCCTCTGCATCAGCTCCTGCTTCCTGCCCTGTGTGAGTTCCAGTCCTGACTTCCTTTGGTGAGGAACAGCAATGTGGAAGTGTGAGCTGAATAAACCCTTTCTTCCCCAACTTGCTTCTTGGTCATGATGTTTTTTTGTGCAGGAACAGAAACCCTGACTAAGACACCTTGCTAAACGATAGATTATATTATTTTAATTATGACTTCAACTCCTTCTGCAATTCTCCTCTGCACCTAGAATAAAATCCCCAACCCAGCTTCCTCTTGGGCCCTTCTTCTGCATTCTCACTTCCGGCCACACTGGTTGGTTACCTCTCTATTGGTCTAAACACATCCAGCTCATTTCTGCCTGAGGGCCTAGGGGCAGGTGGTTTCTCCGCCTGGAAAGTTGTCAGAACTCCCCAACCCACACCATTCAAGTCAAAATTATGAGAGGTTCTTCTAGACCCTCAAATCAACCCAGCCAGCACCTCCAAACTTGGACAGGATACACCTTTGCTTCACTGTCTGTTTTCCATTGGGAACTGTGGCTCTCAGGGTTGCACTGACTCTAGGCCAGGCCCATGAGAGCTGAAGATTGTGGGCTTCAGATTTAAGGCCATATGATAGACCAACAGATGTCTGCTGGGCTGTTAGAAAGTTTCTTTTCTGGCTCTAAGCCCAGGAGATCAGAGGTTGGGAGGTGAGATAAGGAAGTAAAACATGGCTCTACAGAAAGACAGAACTTGGTCTGAGACACACACACACACACACACACACACACACACACACACACACACACAGAAGAGGATCCTGTATGCCTCGGGACTTTAAACTGAGCAGCTGCTAAGGCAATGTTTTCCAAAGCCATTAGAATGGGATTCTTTTAAAATGGAATTTTCATGGGTGGGTCATAGCTCACATAAATACACAGCTGCGGATCATAACTCAAGACTCTAATAAGGAAAAAATGCTTGGGTTTTTGGGTTGTTTTTTTTTTTTTTTTGTACATTTCTGAGAAGCGGCAACATTGAATAAAAAGAACCCAGACCTGAAACTGGCTAAGGAAGTTGAGTCATTAAAAAATGCCTCCGTTTAGAGACCAGGAGATTGAGGTTAGTGATTTCCAGCCACAGCAGGCCTGGTACAGAAATCTGACCAGACAGATAGACAGACAGACAGACCTTCTGGAGTGCAGACCACTGCCCTTCCCACAGCTCCCTGGCTGTACTGTGGGTCTTTAACTAGCATCAGGGAGAGCTATAAGTCAGCAGGTTTTAAGAGTCGAGGAACTCGTTCTATGATCTTTTGAAAAGACAGCTTTTACAATTTGCTGCTCATAGAGCAACCCTGTTTGGCTTCAACTACAGTCTCTGGAGGAACCTGGGCCTTCGTAAACAAGACCCAGTACGGTGCTGGCATCCATCTGCTAATGGAAGGGAAAGGCATGGAGACTGAAGGCCGGACGCCCATTTGTAGTTTACCTTTTTAGAGCATTTTCACCCTGCGTTCAAGTATGGGTGTGTCTGACATTCTGCAAACTTGTTCCAAGCAAAATGATGTCTCTCAAGAACACGAGTGGGCCCAGATCAAAGGCTCCCCTGCCTTCCAGAGTGTGTGACCTGGCTGGATTGTTGGCCTCTCTGGGCAGAGATCGGGTATTTCCTCTTCCTTCTCTCTCTGCCCCAACAGCTGCGCTGAGTGTGCTGAGCGCTGGGGCTTTACTGGGTGTCCCAGTGTCTTTAGACAAAAGGTCAAATGATTGATTCAAACACAAACCCGCAAAGACAGCCATTGAACCTCAGCTCTTTTTGGTCCCTGGACCTCAAGGAGAGAGAATGTAGCCACTTCTTCCTAGGTTAAGCACTACTCATGATGTCAACCTTTATTTCCGCCCCATGGATTAACAGTGGTAGGCAGGAATCCAGAAGGGCCTGGGGGCTGATAGCATCCATGCCACTGGCTGTCGAATTTGTGTGGTCATGAAGTCTCATTGACTTTTTCAGGAAAATAGTTTTTGTCAACGCTCATGCAATAAATGACAACTGCTGTTTTATTAACTTTAACCAAAGCTGCTTGATTTTGAACAATTCCTTTCATGATACAACTTAAGGGAAAATACAGAATTCGATTCCAAAGTTTCTCAGCATTGTCCGTTTCCTGAGTCTTGATTTTAGTTCTGAACCTTGAATTCCTAGCCTCTCCCACATTCTGCCTTTCTTAGTTGAACATATGAACACACACACACACACACACACACACACACACACACACACACACACACACACACGACTCCCGAGTTCCTTACTTTGTGTGGACCGGGACTTAAGCTTTGTCCTTAGACTGAGCCTCCGTGCCAGCTGACCTGTCCCAGGAGAGATGGACCCCGCAACTGGATCCTCGGTGGCGCCCAGGGTGTGGATTTCTCGGTGGGAGAGGTGAAGAGAGCTCAGACATCTGGCGCCACCCTCGGACCCTGCAGCTTAAACAAACTTCTTGCCGGAGGCCTGAGCCCGCTCCTCCAGCTCTCGGAAGTGGCCCACAGCTTGGGTACCACTGGGGCGGACTCAGGCACCGTCACTCAAGTCTCTGCTCTCCCTGTCCCAGCCAAGCCAGACAGTTTGGAGGCCCCCAGCAGCCCCTGGTGTAGACAGAGCCACGCCCCACAGCACCACCCTGCAGGCAAGGGCGGGGCCCAGGCTGTCCCAAGAGGAGGACTGCGGCGTAATGAGGTGCGGATAAGTCTTCCTCTGTGTTTTGCGCTGGCGCCGCGGTCCAGACTCCTCGGAACTCCCCGGTTCCAGAGCCACCAGGCCCTCTCTTGCTTTCCCTGCACCACCCCTTCCTCTGCCCTAGCTCTGGGATACCCTTCCGACAGGAAGCGGCTTTTCCAGCCCCAGAAACGCCGGGTAAGTAGTCCAGCAGTGCCGGCTATGCGCCCTCCGGCTTGCTGGGTTGGGGGTGAGGGTAAGGAGGGAGGTGGGGAGCGCTTCCGGGAAAATGGGGTAGGGAGCCACGCCTGGCTGGTTCGGCGGGTCCTCCTGCCAGGGCCCTACCCAGATCAGCGCCTTTGTGCAGATTTTACTGTCTAGAGTGTTGGGAGTTCCTCACCCCCGCTGCCCAAGGTCCAGTTCTCCATCCCTTAGACGCTCCACGTATGGCACATCCTTTGTGCTTGTGCTTCCAGTCTGGTGCCTTTTTTATTTCCTTTAACCGAGGTCCCTCCAACCCCCAGACTTCCACTTCCAAGAGGGACTCCTGTCCCACCCATCCACTCCTGTCCTAGTGACCCGATGTGGGCAACCTTTGCCTCCTCCTACTGCACGGGCAATGGAGGGGCTGCTGGGGATGATAGATCGGCCCACAAGGACCTAACCCCCAGTTTAACACCCACCCTACCTAGCTGCCTCTCCCACCGAGAGCAACCCATCCCCCCAACTTACATCTCTTCCGGCGACAGCGTGAGAAAGCCCCCCAAGAGCCCTTAAGCTGCGCGTGTGGGCTGGAGGGAAGGAAAGGGGTACAAAGAGAGGCCTTGTCTCTAGAGATTCCTAGGAGAACACAGAGGAACGCCCGTGGGAGTGAGGCTAGGGGTCGATTAGATGTGAGGGTCTGCGGGAGGGACGAGCCCAGCCGCTGCTGCCCCTACTCCTTCCCACTGCTCACTGGAGCAGCGACACGATCTCAGGGGAAGTATTTTGACCACAGTGAGTCAGAAGGTCTGTCATACTGTCAGCGGTCGCAACATGCTCAGGCCATTTGTGAGGGTTGTTTGGGTGGCTGGGAAGTGGAGCCTACACAGACGGTGGCCCCTTGTCAGGAGGCAAGCACGTGGAATGGAACTTTGCCTTTGGGGAGAGGCACATCCCACAACCAGCGTGGCACTAAGTCCTCCAAAGGGCGCTGGCCTGCAGAGACTTAGGAAGAAATGGGTGTGTGCCTGTCAAGCAGCCGTAGTTGTATTGGAGTGTTAGTTCCTGCTGTCTACAGAGAAGAGAAACCTCCACCTCCTACCCCACTCCCTGACAGGCCCTTGAGAAACTCCCGGTGTCCTACTTACAGGACCTAGGGAACACCTCCTACAATTCCTTGTCCCCTGGGCCTCAGAGATCCCATATGGTGGCTGCTGCTCCCTTAGCGTCCTTGTGCCCAGGACTACTGCGTTTCATTTCTAAATTTGGCGAAATTCACTTTGTAAGAGACAGCCGCTGTCTTGGGGCGGGGTTGGGGGGTGCCGATCTTGATCTGGGAGTGGGCTAGGAGCAGGGTCCAATCAGAGGTGGACCCTGAGCTCCCTTGTGACACTTGCCTGCTCGCTGGCTCCTCCCCTTTCTTTTCCTTCACTCCAGTCTTAACTTCTCTTCTTTCCACAGGCACTGGGTTTCCCCACAGCTGCTCCTCTTGTCAGCAGGGGCCCCATATGGCTTCACCAGCCTCCACCAACCCAGCACATGACCACTTTGAGACCTTTGTGCAGGCACAGCTGTGCCAAGATGTACTGAGCAGTTTTCAGGGGCTCTGTAGAGCCCTGGGAGTGGAGTCTGGTGGGGGATTACCCCAGTACCACAAGATCAAGGCCCAGCTCAACTACTGGAGTGCCAAGTCACTGTGGGCCAAGTTGGACAAGAGAGCAAGCCAGCCTGCGTACCAGCAAGGCCAGGCCTGTACCAACACCAAGGTAGATACGTAAAGTCTGGGAGTGGTGTGAACAGCAGAGGTGACAGGGGAGACAGTTTGCCACACACCTGCTCACCCACATGTGCTTGCAGTGTCTCGTGGTAGGAGCTGGGCCTTGCGGACTTCGGGCTGCAGTGGAGCTCGCCCTGTTAGGGGCCCGAGTGGTGCTTGTGGAAAAGCGTACCAAGTTCTCTAGGCACAATGTGCTCCATCTCTGGCCCTTTACCATCCATGATCTCCGGGCACTTGGGGCCAAGAAGTTCTACGGGCGCTTCTGTACTGGGACCCTGGACCATATCAGTAAGAACTTGATCTGGCCCTCGGGTTGGCGTGCCTGAGTCTCAAGGCGGGAGACTATAGGGCCAGGCAAAAGCCAGGGAGAACAGGAGTCACTTTAACCGGGTGACTAAAGTTCTTAAAGAACCGGATCCGACGTCTGTAAAATGGGGCAGTGATTTTTCTTATCCACGTAGTAACCTGCCTGGGTCTGGGCTCAGATGTTATCAGGTGTTCAGAGTTGTGTGGTCACAGATAGGTTTCAGTGGTCTCTTAGGCCTCCCCTAGCTCTGAACGGGTACACACTGGAGCGGGAGAAGGCTTGAGCCCACTCCTAACGCCGCCGTCTCGCTTCCAGGCATCCGACAGCTCCAGCTGCTTCTGCTGAAGGTGGCGTTACTGTTGGGGGTGGAGATTCACTGGGGCTTCACTTTCACTGGCCTGCAGCCCCCTCCCAAAAAAGGTAAGTATTTCTGTGCTCTCGGGAATCCCTACCCACCAAAGAGAGATCCCTACAACATGATAAGGGAGGTCTGGGCGGGAGTCAGCTGACTTTTTCCTGACAGTGAAGTCTGGGCAGCCCTAGCCTCAGACAGCTTGTCTGAGGGAAAAGCAAGGTAGGCATAGCATGGCCTTCCTCGCCGGCCTCCCTGGCTGCCGGGAGGTGTGATCAGATAAGCTATTTTCCAGACCGTTGAGTCCTTTACGAATTTATTTTGTTTCTCTAGCCTGACCTAGGAGTGTAGGGCCCCTCTGACCTCTACACCTTTGTGGCTCTCGTACTCTCTGTCCCAGGGAGTGGCTGGCGTGCCCGGATCCAGCCCAGTCCCCCAGCCCAACTGGCCAGCTACGAATTTGATGTCCTCATCTCAGCTGGAGGAGGCAAATTTGTCCCTGAAGGTGAGTGACCCTTTTCCTCATAGATGAGAGAGAGAGAGAGAGAGAGAGAGAGAGAGAGAGAGAGAGAGAGAGAGAGAGATCAGCATCGTAGGCTCTCCTGAGCCTTCCTAGAAGTATTATCCCCACCTCCCCCTACCACTAGGCTTCACCATCAGAGAGATGCGCGGCAAACTGGCCATCGGCATCACAGCCAACTTTGTGAATGGGCGCACGGTGGAGGAGACACAGGTGCCAGAAATCAGTGGCGTAGCTCGGATCTACAACCAAAAATTCTTCCAGAGCCTGCTCAAAGCCACAGGTGAGGGCCCACCCTCAAAGGCCTTCCCTTCTCTGGTTTTTATTCTGGGATGGTTCCCACTTGCCTCTCAGACCTGGGCTCGGGTCCAAGGAACCTCACTTTTGTCCATCCTCGGTGGTCTCACCAGCAAAAGAGGAAGAAGGGTCCTCCAGGGACCAAGCGGCTGCTCACTTGGTATGAAAGACCTGGAACTCTCTCTTAAATGCCTGGCTGCTTGGCTTTGTGCTGCCTCCTGCTGGAGAGAGAGAATGGTGCATGTTACAAATGTATGTTCAAGAGGGCGCCATGCTTCCTTTGGCTTTGTATCACTGCTATGTGACCAAGTGATAGAGGCCTCTCAGCTGTCGTTCCACCTGGGTCCCCACTTTGCTCCTAGCTGGCACAGCCCCTGGGCCAGGACAGATGGCCCTTTGTGCCACCAGACCTGTGTGTGGAACACTCACTGCAGCCTACGGCATGACTTCAGCTCTCAAAGGCCAGCCGTGGCATGGGAGCTTAGAGAGCCGATACGCAGAATCACTGAAGACTCATCTCCCTGTCCTCTGCTCTGCCCCGTCCCGCCAGGTATTGATCTGGAGAACATTGTGTACTACAAGGACGACACCCACTACTTTGTCATGACAGCCAAGAAGCAGTGTCTGCTGAGGCTGGGGGTGTTGCGCCAGGTAGGCCCTGGGCCCAGGAGGGAGGAGGCTGGGCTGGACACAGTCTACCCCTGGTTATGAATGGACTCCGTCCTCTCCTGCCTCCAGCCAGGCAGTAACTCCGTTTGACAAGCTCTTGCTCCCTGAATGTAGGTGGCAGTAGGAATCCTAGTCTGGGCTAAGCTTGCGGATATGGTACAGTCTAATGCGCTCCAGGACTGAGAGAGTGTCTTTCTCTTTCCTCTTGCCGGCTGTTGGTTCCCAGGACTTAGCCTGGTACCTGATGAGTATAGTTAAGCACCTACTATGTACTCACTGAATGGATGAAATAGCTGGATGCCTTCCTTCTGGGTACTAAGTACTATGCTGAGTACTGTGTACTTGCACACTTAGTACTATACGAAGTACTATGCTGAGTACTGTGTACTTGCACACTTAGTACTATACGAAGTACTATGCTAGTACTGTGTACTTGCACACTTTTTTTTTTTTTTTAAAGATTTATTTATTTTATTTTATGTACAGCATTCTGCCTGCATATGTGACTGCAGGCCAGAAGAGGGCACCAGATCTCATTACAGATGGTTGTGAGCCACCATGTGGTTGCTGGGAATTGAACTCATGACCTCTGGAAGAGCAGTCAGTGCTCTTAACCGCTGAGCCATCTCTCCAGCCCGTACTTGCACACTTAGTACTATACGAAGTACTATGCTGAGTACTGTGTACTTGCACACTTTTTTTTTTTTTAAAAGATTTATTTATTTTTTTTATGTACAGCATTCTGCATGCATATGTGACTGCAGGCCAGAAGAGGGCACCAGATCTCATTACAGATGGTTGTGAGCCACCATGTGGTTGCTGGGAATTGAACTCATGACCTCTGGAAGAGCAGTCAGTGCTCTTAACCGCTGAGCCATCTCTCCAGCCCGTACTTGCACACTTAGTACTATACGAAGTACTATGCTGAGTACTGTGTACTTGCACACTTAGTACTATACGAAGTACTATGCTAAGTTGTGTGCTGTTTGTAAATGCTGAACAAACGGAGGCTTTGATGATAACTAAGTCTATGACAGCAACGATGTAGGTTCCGGACAGCGCAGGGCTTGAGACCCTCTGCAGCAGGGTGAGTACTGAGGAAGGAATCTGAATATGAGAGTCCGGCTACTAGAATTCTATGGCCAGCCTGGCTTTCGATTGTTATGTAGTCTAGGCAGCCTCTCCCCATCTAGGCCTCAACATGTGTGTGTACCTTCTACACCCTAGGTCAGTCCTCTGTAGAACGGGGTGGAGCCGAGCATGTGATTCAGTAGAATCCGAGTACTCAGAGGGCTCGGGTTTTTATCTCTCGGCCACGTAGGACTTGCCAGAGACTGATCAGCTGCTGGGCAAAGCTAATGTGGTGCCTGAGGCTCTGCAGCAGTTTGCCAGAGCAGCGGCCGACTTCGCCACCCATGGCAAGCTTGGGAAACTGGAGTTCGCTCAGGATGCACGTGGGCGGCCCGATGTGGCGGCCTTCGACTTCACAAGCATGATGCGGTCAGAGAGTTCTGCTCGTATCCAAGAAAAGCATGGTGCCCGCCTACTGCTGGGGCTGGTGGGGGACTGCCTTGTGGAGGTGAGCATCTCAGGAGGTGAATGGCTCCCATGGTTCAAGAGGAAGCTCTTATTGGGGGCGGGGCATAGGAAGTCGGCTTGTTGTGGGAGGAGCTTAGGGGCTACTTGGTGCAGGGGAAAGCTGTGTGGGGTGGAAAAGGTCTTCCCCCACTGGAGATATCTGGGCTTGGGACATACTCGTTGGATTCTCATTGAGTGGTTTCCTATTTCTCATACCCTGCAGCCCTTCTGGCCTCTGGGCACTGGAGTGGCCCGAGGCTTCTTGGCAGCCTTCGATGCAGCCTGGATGGTGAAGCGGTGGGCGGAGGGTACTGGGCCTCTAGAGCTGTTGGCTGAACGGTGAGGCTTGGTTCAGAGACCAGTCTGTGCTGGTAGGGAAGACATGCTTCGGGGCAAGGGTCAGGAAGAGGGGTCAGGAGATCCTGAAGGAAAGGATGGCGGTGGCGGGACTACAGGAAAGCTGTCCAGTTGTTCAGGAGTGGGTGCTGACAGCTTCCCTTGTGTCTGTGCACCACCTTCCACCACCACCGATAGTGAGAGCTTGTACCAGCTTCTGTCACAAACATCCCCAGAGAATATGCATCGAAATGTAGCCCAGTATGGGTTGGACCCTGCCACCCGATATCCCAACCTGAACCTCCGGGCTGTAACGCCCAACCAGGTCAGACTCTCTACCTCTGCACCCCTATCTTCCCAGATCACCTCCCTGTCCCGTGCCAGGTCTTCCCGTCCCAGCAGGGGTCAGCCCTACCATAGGCAGGCTCCTCCCTGAGGGCTGAAGTGCTGGGTGGTCAGCTGCCTTGAGACTGAGAGGAAGCTACCTTAGGTACAAGACCTCTATGACATAATGGACAAGGAGCATGCTCGGAAGAAGAGTGACGAGACGGATGCCCGGAAGACAACCACAGGTGAGCAGGCCTTGCCCCAGCCAGAGAGGCAGAGCCAGCATGCAACAGTGTTGGCACAGGGCCCTGTGCTGGGAAGCTTGTTTTGTGGTTGCTTTGGGGTGGGGGTTGAGGTCTCAGGGCTTGGGCGGCAGCTGTGTGCCAGCATGGGAGAGGCTCAGTCGTTTGCACCGCTGTGCTGTGCTCCGCAGACCGGGCTGAGCAGCCACAGCTGTGATATGCAGTTCTAGCTTCTCTGCCAACCCCTTCCTGCAGCCGTGGGTGTGAACCCAAAGCACCTGTTCTGTAGCATCTGAGCCTCCCTGCCCTTGTTTACCTTCCCTTGGCTTTTATGTGGCTATAGTAGTCACTCTTTATGTATCCCAACTCCGTCATGAAGGGCAAGGATATAGAATGGGGGAGAAGAAGACGCTGCCTGGCAGCCCGGCTCTCACACGCCCAGCAGCAGGTGTGCGTGGGCCTTGGGTACAGCATGACTCTGCTCTCCTAGGGTCCGCAGGCACTGAGGAGCTTCTGCACTGGTGCCAGGAGCAGACAGCTGGCTTTCCTGGAGTCTGTGTCACTGACTTCTCTTCCTCGTGGACTGATGGGCGAGCTCTGTGTGCCCTGGTACACCGCCTACAGCCTGGCCTGCTGTGAGTTGCGCCTCTCTCCCATGCCCAGCCCTCCCTCCCTTCAACTGCTTGGTAAGAAGATGCTGTGCAGGAGTCGGTGCCCTGTGAGTCCCAGCTCCACCTGTCCCTAGAGTTGGTAATTTAGTCCGGCTCTGCTCAGCAGCCCAGCAAGGTAATACAGAGTCTATTGCATCCAGATAGAGAAGTCAGAAGCCATGAAAGACTGGGAACAGTGCAGGGGTAGAAAACACTTGTTTAGCATGAGTGAAACCTCAGTTCAGTCCAACAAACACACACACATATGCACACACACATGCACACACACATGCACACACACCACATACACACATGTACACACACATACATGTGCATGCACACATTCACACACTCTACATATACATGTACACACATACACGTCATACATACGTGCACACACACATGCACACACCACATACACACATGTACACACTTACATGAGCATACACATATGCACACCACATATACACACGTACACACACATGTGCACACACATATGTACACACATGCACACACCACATACACACATGTACACACATACATGTGCATACACATATGACACACATACACACATGCAAACACATGCACACACTACATACACATGTACACACATACATGTGCAACACATGCACACACACATGCATACACCACATATACACATGTACACACATACATGAGCATACACACATGCACACCACAGACACACATGTACACACACATACATGTGCATACACATATGCACACACATGCACACACCACATACATACATATACACACATACATGAGCATACACATCCACACCACAGACACACATGTACACACACATACATGTGCATACACATATGCACACACATGCACACTCACCACAGACACACATGTACACACACATACATGTGCATACACACATGCACATGCACACACACATACATATTGTTGCTAGTTGTGATGGCATGCAGCTATACTCAAAGCACTTTGGAAGCAGAAGCAGGAGGATCACTGTAAATTTGAGGCCAGCCTTAACTCTGCAGTACCAGTTCAGATCTCCCAGAGCCCCCCTTCATCTTCCCCAGCCAGGCCTCCCTTGTTGCTCCTGGGGTTAGTCTTACCACGGGATGGCCGGTCCCTCTGGGTTAAAGGGCTGAGGGGTCAGACATGTGACCAAGGAGCCTGTGCAAGGAGGAAGTGATGCGTGGGGAACACAAAACAACACGGAGGTAGACAACTACCAACAAACCAGCCTTCACACGCTCACCCCCTTTGCTGTTTCTTGTCTCCTGCTGTTACCGTCCCTCCCTGCCTCCTACAGTGGAGTCAGGCTGTGTCTCACTGGCATTCATTTCATCCGATGCCCCACAGGGAACCCTCAGAGCTGCAGGGCATGAGCGCTCTGGAAGCCACTGCCTGGGCACTGAGGGTGGCAGAATATGAGTTGGGCATCATACCGGTGTTGTCTGCACAGGCCGTAGTGGCAGGCAGTGACCCACTGGGCCTCATTGCCTACCTCAGCCACTTCCACAGCGCCTTCAAGAGCACACCCCACAGCTCAGGTGAGTGGGAGGGTAGATGGGCAGGAAGGAGGGTAAGAGCAGGAGAGGGGGCAGGAGGGAAGGAGGTACCATCTAAGGGCCCACCCCAGGCAGAGGGCAGCGATATAAAGAGGTCCCAGTGCTGACAGCTGGACTCTGCCTGCAGGCCTTGTCAGCCAGCCTCATGGGACCCCTAGTGCCATACTTTTCCTTGGCAAACTCCAGAGGAGCCTACAACGGACCCGGGCCAAGGTGAGGAGTCTAAGCAGGGTTGAGGCTGAAGAAGGGGTGCTCAGTGAGAATGACAGAACACATTCTGAGTGGAGGGGAGAGCTGGGCTCAGGTTACGCTCACAGTCCTAGGACTTGCTGCGGGACCACAGGGAGTTTGCTGGTGACAGGAAGCTTCCCTTGCAGGTAGTCCTGTGCTGTTTTTCTGCTCTGTCCTGTTTCCTCTGTGTCTTGCCCTCCTTTGCTGGTTCTGCAGGCCCTGATCCTGTCCCCCTGTCTAGTCTTACTCCCTTCCCTGCCAGCCCTTCCTTTCTGTACACAACCATTCCCCCGCTCACACTATGTCACCTCCTTAGGTAGAGGAGGAGACTCCGTGTACTGAGGAGCCGCCTGTCTCTGAGCCCAGTGTGCCCCCAGCTCTGCCCTCCGAACATGAGGAGGTAGGTCCAGGGCCCGGTCTGCAAATGCCTGCAAGGGTGGGAAAAGGCTGTATGGGAGTGGGAGACCTCAGCAGTTGTCTTTGGGTCCCACTCATCCTATATCTCCTGGGGCTCTGCAGGCTGGGGCAGAGGATGTGTGTGAGCTCTGTGGGAAACGCCTCTACATCCTGGAACGCTTCTGTGTGGATGGCCATTTCTTCCACCGCGGCTGCTTCTGCTGCCGTACCTGTGAGGCCACATTGCGGCCAGGTGGCTATGGGCAACATCCAGGAGATGGTAAGTGGGCCTGAGAGATGCTACAGGGACTTGGGGCTTTCTTGGGGACAAGGGAGTGTGGAGGGAGAGGGTGGCTGGACAATAGGTGGAAACAGGTTCTCAGTCCCCTCTGAAGCTTTAGGTGGGGAGTCCAAAGAAATCCACTGTACCTCCACCTTCCCTCTGAGTGTCTGAGCAATGGGCTGATACCCAACGTCTTCTACCCTTTCCAGGATATTTCTACTGTCTCCAGCACCTACCCCAGGAGGATCAGAAGGAAGCAGACAACAATGGAAGTCCAGAGAACCAGGTTACAACAAAACAAACCTCTGTGTGATGGGACGTGGGAAGAGGCAGGTGTCCCCGGATCAGTGGGCTTGCAGGCAGTAAATGAATGCTGTCCTCTTCTGACGGACGCTTGTCGTCAGAGCGCTGCCTATCAGTGTCTACTTGGTGGGGTCCATGACCTTACCACATGGTGGCCTTTCCAGGAGCTCCCAACACCAGGAGACAGTACCACACAGTCAGGCCCCTCCTCTCCTGTACCTCCTGTGACGGAGGCCAGCCCTGTCCCAAGCCCCAGCCAGCCTGCACGTCGGCTGATCCGCCTCTCCAGCGTAGAACGCCTACGGCTGTCCTCCCTGAACATCATCCCTGACGCAGGAGTGGAGCCTCCACCCAAGCCCCCACGGAGCTGCTTGGACTTGGCCCAAGAGTCCCTCAAGAGCAGCTTTATGGGCTGGGGTGTGCTCCGGGCACCACAGGGTAGGTGCTCTTCCTACAGATGTGCTCATCTGGGAGGCTTCGGGAGGATGGGCGCTAGGGATTCTGGGAAATACAGCGGTCACTGGACTCCCAACCCAACCCTCCCTCTCCTCTGCTCAGTTCCTGAGGCCATAGAGAAGGGGGAGGAGGAAGAGGAAGAGGAGGAAGAAGAGGAGGAGGAGGAGCTTCCGACACCTTTGGCGCCAGAAGTGGAACAGGTAAGTTGCAGGAACCCAGCTGTCTACTCTGTCGGAGCCAGGAGGCATCCGGCAGGCATTTAATACCCCAACCAAGGGCATAGAAGCACCAAGGGCAGGCACCCTTCTCTTGGAATGTCTTCTCACCCAGCCTCACAAGCTTGCCTCTAAGTCTTTATCCTGTTTATCAGAATTTACCTCTTCCCATCCCAGTTCTTCACCCTTCCAGTTTCTCCCGTTCCTAACCAGGGGCCAGACCTGACTGCCCCAACCCTCCCACAGTCACTGCTGACCTTGGCCAAGAACTCAGGCGACATGACTAAGTACCCAACGTGGCGTCGAACCCTCATGCGCCGTGCCAAAGAGGAGGAGATGAAGAGGTTCTGCAAGGCCCAGGTGAGCCCTGGGGGAGCCCCGGGCACCCGAGCTCTGGCAGGGTCAGTTAGCTGAGCTCAGGGCATGTCCAGTGCTCCGTTCTCGAGCAGTCCAGAGTGTCCTGCCTTCCAACCCGCAGGCCATCCAGCGGAGACTAAATGAGATTGAGGCTGCGATGAGGGAACTGGAGACCGAAGGCATGAAGCTGGAGGTGGCCTTGAGGAAAGAGAGTCGTGAGTAAAGGTTTGGGAGTGACAGACATGCTGGCACATAGATCTCTCTGGCTCCCAGTAACACGGTCGGCCCCCAGCAGTCTCCAGGCCCAGGGGCTGTGCACACAGCTGACTCCCATGACAGCCGATTATCCCTGGCTCCTGTGGCCCTGTGACCACTTCCATTCCTTTCCCAACTTATCAGGCTCTCCAGAAAAGCAGAAGAAACTCTGGCTAGAGCAGCTGCTACAGCTCATTCAGAAGAAGAACAGCCTAGTGACTGAGGAAGCCGAACTCATGATCACGTAAGGCCAGGGGTGGGCACAGGGCAGGTGAGCCAGGTCCCATCCCCGTGAGTGCCCTGGTCCCATCCCCGTGAGTGCCCTGGTCCCATCCCCGTGAACGCCCTGGTCCCATCCCCGTGAGCGTCCTGGTCCCATCCCCGTGAGCGCCCTGGTCCCATCCCCGTGAACGCCCTGGTCCCATCCCGGTGAGTGCCCTGGTCCCATCCCGGTGAGCGCCCTGGTCCCATCCCGGTGAGCGCCCTGGTCCCATCCCGGTGAGCGCCCTGGTCCCATCCCGGTGAGCGCCCTGCAGAGCGGTGTACCCGCTGTCTCTGGTTCCCACAGGGTGCAGGAACTGGACCTGGAAGAGAAGCAGCGGCAACTGGACCACGAGTTTCGGGGCATCAACCGGGAAGGTCTGTGAGCTATCTCATGACCTTGGATTACTGACCAAGGAGCACAGTCCTCTGGCCTATGTGTGTCCTGATGAATTGGTTCAGGAGAAAGCCAAAGCCCCCCTCCAGTCATGGCTGCACAACTGGGCTTTTGGGAAGGGAACTTGGGAAGCAGCGTGGTGACAAACCTAAGTGTGAACAACCAAGCTTAGGGTGTAGAAACCACACAGGCTCTCCTCAGGCTCCCCGCTTGCCCAGGTTCCTGTTCTCTAAGCTTCATCTCCTCCCTTTAGGAACTCGGAAGACCCAGGCTGACCGACTGTCTGAGGACCGGGTCCTAAGGAAGCTGTTGGATGTGGTGAACCAGCGGGATGCTCTGATCCAATTCCAGGAGGAACGAAGGCTCAGAGAGATGCCCGTATAGATGGGGGCCCAGGGCTAGAAGAGGACGGTTAGAGGCCTCCAAGCGCCATAAGCAAGACACCATCACGAGGGCTGTACCCCTGCCATCTGGACTGCCTAGTCGGGGGCTTCGTTGTTTACAATAAAAGCGTGTGCCACGAACAGGGTTTATGATCTGTGCTGGTGGGAGATGGGAATTTGCAAGGAGGGCAGGGGATCAGCCAATGATCTAAAGCCACACAGTGACAAGCCTGCTGACGCTCACTTCCCATCGTGCCTCTGCAAGGAACAAGGTAGAGCCGTTAGAGTGTGTCAAGCAAGTTTTATTTTTCTTCAGCTCTGTCCGCCTCCTGCTGCCGGCAGTGGGTTGGGTGAGGCTCTGAGCCTAGGTCCTGGGTCTCCGTTGTCCTTGTCAGAACATGTTGTATCTCAGCCTGGGCCCGACATAAGCTTTTGGCCTCCTGCTTGTGGAACAGGTAGACTGCGCCTGCCCCCAGCACCAGACCCACACTGGGTGTCCAGAGCATTATGGCCACTTCCCTGGCCTCTTCTCCTGCAGCCAGGACACACAGCAACACCAGGAGGGACAGCCCCAAAATGATCACATAGCCAAAGAGTGCAGCCCACCAGCGAGCTTGAGCTATGCCTCGCCCCAGCTCTGTCCTCGCCTCCCTTAGCGCGCTGATCAATGCTGACCTTTCCGCTGGTCCTAGAACAAGGGAGGGTCAGTAGACAGGGGAGGGTCAGGATGAGGCGGGGGCTGCCTTAAAGTAGAAAGGAGGGTGACGGGTAAGCTGACTCACCATGGGCAGAGCAAGGGTCTTCCTGAGGGGGGCTGTGCTTCACACACAAAGTAGCCATGAGGGCCTCGTGGTCAGAGAAGGGGGTGCCATTGTGGGGGTCACAGCCTGTAGTGGTTTTCAGAGTCTTACAGCAGATGTGGAAGCCAGAGACTGCCTAGGAAGAGCGGGAACACAGAGAAGCGTTAAATTCTCCCAGAGAACCAGCCAACAGGATCCCATCCTCTAGCTATCAGTGGCCCAAGACCGCATCAGCTGAACTAAAAGATCAACATGGAGACCCCAAGACAGAGGAAGAGACTAGAGAAAAGCATGCTGGGAAGAAGCGCCTTCCTGACCTTGTAAAGCACGTAGTCAATACGGATGCCAAAGGGAAACGGCCCCAGGTCCTGCTGGCTGACGTAGCAGTTCTTGGGTACCATGGTACAGCCGTCGTCTGAGCCCTGGGGAAACACGTGGCTAGGCTGCTGAGAGACAGGAACACTGCAACAAGTGGTGGGGGTAAGTGGGAAAGTCTCTCACCTTAAAGTCCTCGGTCTCAACAAAGGCATCACGGAGCCCCGTCCACTCTTTCAGTAGGCAGCAGCCCAGGTCTTTGGGGTGCATGTTGAGATCCCCGCACAACAGGACCACATTTGCTTTCTTGGATGTGTGGCTGAGTTGGGGCAGAGTGACAAGGAGGGAATCCTTCCCTTACTATCTGCCCTGTCAAGGACAACCGGCATCCCCTCAACCCCAGTCCCCACCCTACCTCCCCCATGAAGCCCAGGCTCACACACTGGATGAACTGGGCCAGTTCCCAAGCTTGGGCCACACGGTGTGCGAAGTAGATATCCTTCTGCCGGCTGTACTCAGCGTGCAGCTAGAGTGGGATCCGTGAAATTAAAGAGAAGGCTGTCTGAATCAGGCTCGTCACCTGTCACACGGCACGGAGTTTGACCCAGGATGGGTGAACCTTGCCCATGGCTATCTTGTGATGCCAGGCCTCGCCCCCACAGAGGAACTACCACCGCAGCTTGTGCCACTGCCTAAGCCTGCCAGCCCTACTCACATGGGTCACGTAGGCGTGGAGCACCAGTCCGCTTAGATGGAGCACCAGCAGCCCCACAGCCTTCCCACAGAACCAGTCTCCATGATAGAACTGCAGGCAAGGGGAGACAAAAACTCAGGGGACCGACGCCCTCCTGCCAAGGCCCCAGGGAGGCTGCGTCCAGTCCGTGTTAGCAAGGATAGGGGAGAGATCTTTACCTTGTAGGGGTAACCATTGAGAGTATAGACGTGCTGGACAATTTCCTGGATTGGGTGTCTGGAGAACACACAGAGGCCACTGCCAATGATTCCGCTGAAAACAAACTCTTGCTTAATAACCAGAAAGGCAAGGAGGGAAGTACCCACCACCCTCCTCCCCTCCGTTGTCTCCTAGCCCTGATCAGCGACTTTTCTCTAATGATTTTCTCTAATGATCAGCCCCAGAACAAAGCTTAAGACAGCAGCCCTTTCGAGAAGAGATGCTGGTCTCACACCCAGAGGAAGAGGATCAGGGGTGCAAGCAAGAATGTCGCGGAGAACTTCCTCCTCTGAGAACAGGCTGAGAACACAGACTTTTCACCTTCTGAAGTAGTGTGCATCCGGGTAGGTGAGCGATAGCTTTTGCTTTAAGTACTGGAAGTCCTGCTCACTCCACACCTGAGGAAGAAGGTGAGGATACTTGCTTGGACTTCATCCCGCACAGAACAGCCCTCGTGCGCCCCCTGCAGCCCTCCTTCGCCCCCTGCAGTCCTCCTTCGCCCCCTGCAGCCCTCCTTCGCCCCCTGCAGCCCTTCTCCAACCTAGGCTGCGTACAACCTCACCTCCTCCAGCAGAGCCAGGTCAAAGCTCTCCAAGTTCAGAAAGTCTCCCAAGCGCTTCATGCGGTCGGCCCTATGCTTGCTTAGGTAGGGGATGTCCCTAAAGGAGGACAGGGGTGGAGGATGCAGGGGGCAGGAGAGATAGGTCAGCGGTTCAATTCCCAGCAAGCACATGACAGCTCACAACTGCCTGTAACTCCAGTTCCAGGGAATCCGGAACCTTCACACAGACAGACAGGCAAAACACCAATGCACATAAAATAAAAAAATAAATCTTCTTTTAAAAGGAAAGGTTCGGAGTGATTACTGATGCCATCGCCTCAGCTCTGGGTGATGGGGACTTTGGTGATTGCTGCCACCACCCAAGCTCTGGGCTTTGGGTGATGTGGACTTCGGCGGTTCAGGAAGGACAAAGCTGACTGGGCTTAAGACCTGCTTCCTTCCTAGGCTTGTTGCGGGTGGGGACAGGAAGGTGGCTCCGAGGCCTCAGCCCGTGCCTGGGCGCACTTACCAGCAGTTGAGGTTGAAAACCCTCAGCCGCAGAGAAAAGTTGTGCTTCATGGTTGGAGTGCTTCGAAGCA